>NC_086366.1:16568468-16876011 GCF_036324505.1 Eleginops maclovinus | reverse complement strand
TTATTCATAGGGACACACAGACGGACAAATCCTGGCAGGGTACCACAACAAACACAGGCTATTCCAGTGTGGCTGGCAGTTAGTGCATGTGTGTGTATGTGTTGTCCAGACACAGGTAATTTACCCCCCCTCAAACTCCTCCACCACCCACAGAGGCATGCGTCATCCTCCACACAAGCCAGAGGCTCCACCATGATCAGATTACCGTTCCACTGGGCGAGGGGAGAAAGCAGAGCCCTCTTTCTCACACACATTTAACGCAGCACAGGCAGATAAATCTATCGGGCACATGAGCTTTTATCACAGTGCAGGGAAGGCTGATAAATGATTGGTAGAGCATGACACCAGCAAACAGCATTTAAAAAAGAACAGCCTTTTGGTGGATATGGTTAATTTGTGCTCATGGATTTCTTGGCCTCTGCTAATCCATCTCAGCAGTGCCTGCCATTAGAGCAGGGCTGTCATCTCAACACTGCCATCTAATGTCTGACAGCTTCATTACAGATCTGATGAGCCCAACATGTGGGGGTGGGCGGCAGAGAGGCTTGAGGAGACTGTGTTGTCTTTTGTTGGACCACAGGTTTCTAGTGTTTGCACGACATGTTGATATTTATATTGTTAAGACAGCATACACAACCTCAACTACTCCAAGTTTGGATATTGGAAGTAGCAGTTTGAGGATCTTGAGTTCTAGTCAATTGAGAGGCATCTTTCAAATTAAAGTAGACATGCTCTAAATGACTGATAAAGGCCTGCAATAATGTCTTTTTATCAATTGAAAGGCTAATTATTGGGTAAAAACTGCCAATCAAATGTTCTCAGAACCAAAAGTATTAGATGAATGAATGATGAAGCTCACCTTGAACACACAGGTCAAAGGTCGCCAGTTCGTTCTTGATCATCTCCTCACTGGACTTGACTTTGGTCTGAGCGCTGGCTTTGAGGAAGTCAGACTTGCCAAACTTGGGCTTGTCCGCCTGGAAGGCTCCAAACTCATCAGAGGCCTCACTTTGGTTTCCCTCGGAGCCGGCCTCAGCGGTGGCGGCGGGCGAGTCAGACTTCTCAGAAACGGTACTGGCAAAATCCCCAAAGTCGTCCTCGTCATCGACACCTCCCTGTTCGCTGGAGCCAAAATCAGCAAAGGCTTCAAACTTGTCATCTGAGGAGGAGCTGTCCTCGGGGGCGAAAGACGTTGGGATCTTTGCTACGGAGCTGCTTGTTATGTTTTCAGAGCTGCCAAAGCTCAGCTCCTTCCTCTGTGCTGGCACTAAAGGTGGGAGGGAGGGTCCTTCAAAGCCCTGCGGCTTTCGGACCTCACCGGGCAGACATTCCTCCCGGTCTGACCAGTCATAGCTGGCCAGCGTGCTGAGGGCAGAGGTCCCAAAGGGGTCAAATTTCATGTCGTCTCCTTCTGTAATGACAACACAGACATACCGGTGGTTCCTGGGAATAGCACAGATGCTGTCATGATAGGCGGTAGATTAACGAGCCTGGAAGAAGGACTGAGATATGTGGATTATTACTGTGTCATGTATCTTTGGCTCCTTACGGTATTAGCTTTCCTCTCTTACTTCTTGTGATTTCCCTGCAGACAGGCTTTGATATATCTGTCTGACATTTCTGCCTTCAGCCAACACAATGCAAGTTCATCAAATATTGTTTTTGGTTCTAACAGGATACAGAATAACTCACAAAATAGAGAGAAACCTTTTCTAAAAACAATATCCAAGGTTACCTTTGATATTCTACACACTTTACTGACTTTCAACCTTCCATGTGATACAGTCCTCTGTGGATGACCTGGAGCAGAGTGTTTTTAAAGAGATTTCTCTGTTGAATAATTGATATGGCACTTTTCAATCATGTGAGCACTACTATCTCAGACATGTGCAGATAAAACTTGGATCACCACTTGTGGGAGAACTGATCCTATAACTTCAGTGGCATATTGTGAAGCATCCTCTATGCTGTGTAGCAATAGTGGACCGATGAGATGCATCATAAAATAACCCCCTTCAAATATTGTGTCGTTCAAAATTATGTCTCTGCAATACACAGGCAATCACATTCACTGTTATACAGCATATTTACAGAGCAAAGCTCTCCGTTATTATTCCAGCGCCTGACTAATTATAGTTGTAGTAACACTAATACATACCCTCACCCACATTTTAGAGAGTGTTGTTTGAATAAATGACCTTGGAAACGGCTGTTTTGATGTGTGAGCTGAATAATGTTCAAACAATAATACTGCCATCATTTTGGTGAAACACAATAAATACTAACAGTGCTTTTCTGTAGCGGACAATTCCCTTTTCACTGGCAGCACTTGCTGTTCTGATTTGTGACAAACAGCTCTGAGAACCATAATAAAAAGCTGATCTCTGTAAACATAAGTGGAACCTGAAGGATTTTGTCTCAAGGCTCAAACAACATCAATAAAATATATTCCCTGTCACTACATCTGCTCTGTTTCTTAAACTGTGAGGACAGGAAACTGTTTTGTAAGATAACGACTAATACTCGCTGACACACACTCACATACACACACCCACACACACGTTGAACTTGTTAAAACCTTCCTATTTTGCACAACAGAGCCCCTTAGATACAAAAAGCAATTTGTGAAATTGACAAGGACCTAGTGCTGTACGCTTTGTGTCATTAGATCAATCTGTGGCATCTCAAGAAAGGAAAGGAGAAAATAAGACGGTACGCATTGCAGCAATACCAACAGTAATATTTATTACGACAGTATGAATAGAGAGAAAGAGAGAAAGAGAGAAAGGTCACAAAGTACTGTGAAAGAGGTCTATTATTACAAGAGGTTTGTCAAACTTACACTTGTAAAATTAGATTCCAGTCATTTAGTATACAAGGGCATGCAGATTCAGGAGAAAAAAAGTGAAAACAAACAGCGAGAAGGTAAAACAAAGATAATCTGAGGATATAGAAGCAGGAACCAGAATGAGAAGGCACATTCACAGACTAAAATCAGTTCTGGGGAGATGACAGACTTGGTTTTACCCATTAGGATGTAAAGCAACAGGTGTTTTGGAAAAGATAGGAGTACAGAACACTTGAAAAGCCAGGTTGGAAATATATTTCAAGCTCAAGGCAGGAAGCATTAACCCTTTGAGGACCTGGGGGGGTGGGGGGGGAATCAATGCTTGTTTGGAAAGGCTGTGTACAAACTGCACTTTAGGAGCAGTGAGGACTTCACAATCTAAGAGGCTGCCACCTTATTACATTTACAATTATCAACAGGAGTCGAGTCCTGGTGTTTATTCCAATAGCCAATACGATGGTCCCAACGCCTGCATTGATCTGCATGTACAAAATGACATTGTCTTGTTCAAGTACTCAAAGGGTTACAGAAGACAAAGAGGGCCATCCTTTAACCTGACATCCCAGAAAGGGTTTTAATTACATCCAATCACAGATGCAGAAACAGATTTAAAGAGACAGTATCCTTTTTCTTTGCTACGGTACTTGTTTGTCAAAGCAGGGTAATGTGCACAAACTGTTATGATTCGTTAAATAATAGCACATCATGAGTAACCATGACAACAATGTTTAGTCTGGAATGTTAACCTAAAATATTGTCATCTTACTAAATACTGTAGGCTACATTTAATTTACATAGTTTGCAAATCACAACAAGATCAAGGAGTCTTTCATAATAAGAGCTCATATTCCTGTAATAAAAATACACTATTAAATCTGTATACATTTTCTCCTTTCATAAAAACAACTTGCCGTTATGCATAAAATGGTATTCTGTATTATTTTCTTGTCAATTTCACAAATTGTAAAGGCAGGCACACTGCAGCAAAAAGCAAGGCAGGAAGGGTAATACTAACGTCCTTATGTTCTCAGAGAGCCAGCCCGTAGAGCCACACATGATAATACATGCCGCAGTACCACAGAAAACAGTGAAATCATTTCAAATAAATAAATAGAATCAGATTCCTCCAAAGGAACCTTAAAAAAAAAAAAAAAATACTGTCTCTTTAAGATTACAAACATGTCCGATAACACAGGGCAAAGCGTGATGAGGTGCTCGGCCTGCTACACTTTAACAGGTTAGTCCCAGAGCTCTCCGAGAACATCAGATGAGCAAGAGAAGGGAGGGAAAGGTGGAGCAGCTGTTACGGGAGAGGAAAAGCTTCCTGGGAATGTATTAATGTTAAACTGATCAGCAGTAGCAATAAAAAGCCAACAAGAAAGTTTAAAAAAAATGAAAAACTCAAATGTTTTGAGCTGCAAGGCTTTCACAACGGTTACATGCCGTCTCAGGTAACATGAAGAACTAATGCTGAATGTTTACGTGTAACATGAGCCATGGAAGGTGATATGCTCGATGAATAAATGATAACCACCGGAGGGAGGAGAGCGGGAGCTGACATGTACATATCCTCACTAATACCACAACTGGGTAGAATGTCTTTCAATAAATAATAAAGCCAACAACAACACAATTCAAAATGTATCTTCACTTTCATGGACATGGGGTAGGGGGGAAAGAGCCAACACATTTCTATGGAAACATCCCATAAATAGAGGGGCTATTTTGATTGAAATAATACTGAATGGGAAGTTTTAAAATACTGCAGGGTAATATAATAAGAGGAATATGTGCGCGTTCACATTCAAGCTCTGATAACGCATCCTCTACCAGGCAGCCAACCTCTCAGCTTCACTTGTGGAGCAATAGTTGTTGCTCTATTTCAAAATAGCTTGTTTCCTATGTAAAGAAACAATTAATCTTCAGCAAATCAAAATGATGTTACGCACTCAGCACCAACCTAATGTCTAGAGTTAAAAGGTGACAGACAACGCCTTTATCTGCAGCCTTCTGTGCAAAACCTGTGATGAGAACAAATAAAAGACGATCGTCACCGTAATAACCTCTGCTGTTCAATTCAACCTCTCCATCTGATTGCACGGCACGTCAACCACACAGACGCAGAGTTTGGCTTCTATAGAAAAGTACACCGGAGGGAAGCTTATCCGAGGCGCACAGACGGCAGCCGCGCACCTCCGCTATGAACCGGGATGGCCAACACATCAGAACCAACAGCGTTCGTTTGAAAATAAATAAGAGATACGGGCCAGGACCTTTCCGTCATTACAATTATAATACACGAGTGTAGGGAGGGAGGGTGGGAGTAAATAAAGAGAGGTAGGAAGGAACTAAGGATTGGAATAAATACATAAATAAATGAGATGAACGATGAAATGTAGAATGAGTGATGCGTCTGATCTGATATGTTATTCATGTAGTGTTACTTCAGTATTTGAGCGTGTTTAATGTAATTAGGACTCATTCCTTTGCCCTCCTGTTAGTTTGTCACAACAGGGCGCCGAGGAGGTGAGGCCCCTTAGATCTAATACTGTGTGTGGCGGGACGGGGGGGCCTCACCAGAGCAATCTCACTAGTTCCTCACCTGTAGCGGGGGGCTGGTGGGCCGAGAGACCCGGCAGGTCCAGAGAGCTGTCCGACATCACATGTTTCAGGTCTCCGCCCATGTCCGAGAGCTTCATGTCCAGCTGCACTGAGAGTGCGTCCTCGGAGTCGTCCTTTCCTACGCTGCTCCCCCCGATGGACGGGAGGTCGAGGGACTTCACAGAAGCAGAGTCCTCTTTGGCCTGTTTGAAAGCGGCCACCTTGTCCACGAGAGTCTTTTCCGAAGCCCCAAGCGCGGTGCAAAACTTGGATGACTGAAAGTCGGCAAAGTCATCGGTGTCACTTTTGAGAGAGGAGAAGGAGCCCCCGCCACTCTCCTTATTGTCCTCGTAGGCCAGGCCCCCTTCCAGAGACAGCTGCTTGAACACGTCGTACTTGTCTGAGCCATGCTGAGGCCGCTGCTGAGTGGAGGCCTCCCCCTGGACCCCCAGACTGCAGCTCTCGCCTTTAGGCTCCCCACCAGAACTGCCAAACGCCATGAAGTCTGCAAAGTCGTCCTGAGGCGCTGCCACAGCTCCTCCTGCTGCTGAAGCTTGAGCGGCATCAGAGGCTGAGCCAAAAAGGGCAAAATCCCCAAAATCATCGGTTCCCCCCCGTGGAGGTTTGGCTCCACCTGGTAGGAGCACTAGAGAGGGGGGTACAGACACTGAGGGGAATGTGCTGGGTTTTGTCTCAGAAGGGGCAGGAACAGAAGGAGCTATAGAAGAGAAAAGGTCCAGGTCGGCCATGTTGAGAGGATTTTTGGACTGAGAAAGAGACACCGCTGGCTGTTGCTGTTGATGTTGTTGTTGCTGCTGCTGCTGCTGCTGCTGCTGCTGCTGCTGCTGCTGCTGCTGCTGGGGTAGCTGTTGTAGAGACTGAGAGGTTGGGAAAGCAGGAGGGAAGGCAGGTTGAAAGATCTTGGCCTGGTCTGAAGGGTCTAATGGAGAGACGCTGTCGGCGGTTTTAAAGTCTGTGAAGCCATCATCAGCGCTGACAGACTTGAAATCTGCAAATCTTTCCCCTGTGAACCAAGGAAAACATTTTAATATACAATAAATATCATGGCAGAGAATATGGGTAACTGAACTGAGCCATGATCATATCATTTCTTATATCCTGAAAGAGATGAAGACGGTGGATTAGTTATGACTGTCGCTTGGTCAATGAGAGTCCAATCAAACCGCACACTGCATCACTGCACAAAAACCCTACGTCATCTAAAGACACACATACCATGCAAAGACCTGTTCACACTGAAAAACAGAACAAGATGAAGCAACTCTGCTAAAATAAAGTCCATCTTAATAAGTTATTTGTCTTGTTGTCCCTGAAAGCGCACAACTTTCCAGGTGAATACTTCTCTGAGTGAAGTAACATAAGGGAACGTGTTGCTGGAGCAATTTAAGTAACTTCGGACAAATCCTGGCATATCAGGTGGCTGTTTACTCTGAAGTTCTTTCTGGGCCAATCCGGACACAAAAAGAAACATGGTTTCCTGAGATGTCAAAATGGTTTTGACTCTTGCTTCGCATTGGGAGCCCACCATTTATTATGTTAGAAGCAATATATCCTTGGATTATACAACAGCATAACATAGATATGAGTTTAAATTCCATTTCACTACATTTGTTCAACATGTGAGAATATGCAATAAGGTGTACCTGAGTAGCTATGTGAGCCAATGTTTAAAAAAAATAAGGATTTGTGTTGTGTTCTTTTGCTTATATTGTATAGGAAGATCTGAGTCTTAATTATAACTGTTAAAAATTTGTACCTTATGTTACCATTGTATACAGTGGGCAGTTTTATCTTATTGTAGAGAAATTAATGAAACTCAATAGGAACGGAAATGACCAGCTAAGATGGATGTGTTTTTGCAAGGAGAAAAATGACACAGAATAAAAGAGCAGGAGAAACAGAATATTTGTGTCTCAAATCTTTCGAAACACTTCGCTGGTACAAAACACAAAGGCAAAAAGTCTGAAAGCCTTCTCTGGTTTCAGCGCTTGTTAATCCACAGCAGTATAAGATATGCATGGTCTGTTCACACTGCCGGTGTACGGTGGAAAAGAGATAACTAATGGGCTCATTAAAGAGATGGAGCCTGACAATGCCAAGGAAAGGTCAGCGCAAAGCAGGACTTACTGGAGTTGTAAGAGCTGTCCACGTCGGAAGCTGTTCTAATGAAACAGGGACGGGAAACATACTGGTATCAACACTGCAGGCTTGCAAAACAGCGTAAAAAAGATTTGCACTAAATATGGCATTGTAGTGACCTGACCACTTTCCCCGAGTGATAGAATAGAGTTTAACTAGAGGGAATCTCACACTAGGGACCATCTCAGAGCCCAATAAGTCCTCTGTCATTCGGCAAAGGGGACAAAGGAATTTGTTTCAGGAATACTACAAAAGAAATCTGTTAGTTTGAGTGTTTTTTTACACAAAAAATAACTAAAAGTGTAGGAAAGCAGGGGCTGAGTTCTTACCGAATGGTTTCTTGTCAACAGGTGGCTCGAGCTGTCGGAACACACTGTATTTATCTCCACCATCTGGAGCAAAATAAATAAAAACAAATGGATAAAGTTCAAACAAATGCATTTAACAGAAGAGCAGTTGTAAACTTATCACAGTTTCATATGGCAAAGTGTCACATTATGTTTTGTCCATGGATAAAGAAGTTAAAAACAAGTACCAAAAAAACTGATGGTGCCCTCATTCAGGCTGCTTCCGAAATCCTATGTACACCTTAGGTTGCAGTAGGGGCATTTTAGTGACCAATGTTATTGTATAAGTAATAAAAAGGATAGATAAAGGTGGATCAAAACGATAAAATATTAGAATTTGAAAAACAGTAGTTGTCCTATCACTCATTATTGACATTATCTCTGAGTTAGTGTTAACATCTAGGGATCACATGTTTCCCTCCCTTCCTAACCTGCTCTAGATTCTCTTCCCAAGGTTCACCTGGCTGCAGCATAACATGGAGGGCAAATAATGTTCATAACAATTCCAGGTGTGAGGTTCAAAAGGTACCTGAGACAGGGGGTGTGGGCTCTGCGGGCTGATCCACAGACAGCTGCTTGAAGACGGCGTACTTATCAGAGGACATGATGGAGGCGGACGAGGAACCAGACACTGGAGTCAGCAAGGCGGGCGCACTGCAGGGACACGGAGGCTTCAGTTAGACACGAGGACCAGTGAGGTTCAACAGTAGAGATGAATCCCCGTAAGCAGATTGAACATTTGCTCATCGCTCAAAAAGTTTGGTATGTTTGTTAAAAGCTTTTTCATTCTGCGTAGTCACTAATCCTTATGGAGACGATAACAGAAGCTGAGGGCAATAACTATCATTTTGCTTTTTACATGAATACACTGACTGACGTGCAGCCTGGAAATGTGTGGCATTATGCACCTCACCTTTATAAGAAACATTTAAAAAGTAGTGTCAACTAAAGTACACAAACAAGTGAACATAGAATAAAAAAAGATTAATAATAATAATTTAATCTCTGACATATTTAACATATTTTTATGAACAATGCCGCTTCAAATTAGGCACATAACACACGGCCTCTCACAAGACATTTAGCCAAATAAAAGCAGCTGTGTCGTTGTGTTTGCAATCACTTTTTAAAATATATAAATCTTTGTGTGAGGTTCTTAAAGTCAAAACTTAAATTAACTTGAATTTAAAAGAACACGCGACATTTTGGGGAGTTTACTAATTTGCTTTGTTATTCAGAGTAAAAAAAAGGATTGATACCTGAGGGATCTGACTGACTATGAGGAAAGAAAATATAGCTATTCCTTTAATGAATGTTGTTTCAGTATGTGTCACAAACAATTAAACAATGATGATTCCTATCCGAGTTGTTTTATTACCACTGTGAGAAAGACATTTTACTCCATATTAAAAAAGTAGCTGATTTCTTGAGATTCTAGATTACAACACTAAAGAAAGCTGCACTCCAGCAAATAAGACTTTCTTCTCACTGTGACATCTGACAGTTAGCTATGTCTGCCAGATCCCGCTGGTAGACCAATATGAGCTTCTCATTTAATTAGACCGCGATCTCAGGCTGTGGGGAATTCTGCTTTTAATGCTAAAACAGAGTGTATGTTTTCAGAGGAGGAATTTTAAAATGCCCACACCTTTTAGATATGAGATATTTTAGTTCCTCTTTGTCTTAGAAAGGATAATTGCCTTTCAGCTTTCTCTTTGTGGAAGGAACGTATCTCCAAAGCGGCTTGGAAAGTTATACAAAAAAACGAGCTTATCTACTGTCCACTGAAATGAATTCATTAAGTGATGACACAATCTCATTGCCGTTCTAGAGAGGTTACTATGGGATATTAAGACAGTGTTAAGAGAAAGACAATGCTATTAATAGCAAAAACCGGCTGAATATTGGACCCTGATTACTGGAACATTTTCCATATTTTTTCTTCATTAAAGTACAACTAGTTTCAGTGTGAAATGAGGAATACTGGAGTCATATTTCCTGAAATGTAAACACATAAGGGTCATTCCAGGCGGTGGAAATCTCTAACTACAACCTTCATCTTTTTAAGCTACACTAATTAGGTAACAAGCTATATAATGTTATAAGATGGAATAAGAATTGTGTTTTGCAGTACATAACTGTTTAATTATAATTCATTAATAATGAAACCTACTCAGCATCTCCATTGTGAGTGCCACAGCCATTACCTGTTTTGATGCTGAGGGGTGATGGTGGTGGGGAAGCTACCACCGGACTCCCCCTGAAACTCAGTGAAGGGTGGGTCTCCTGCTCCTGCCTTTGGAGCTTCCTGGAAGTCCTGGAAGTCGTCGTCATCGGCTTTGGTCCCCTGAGCCAACAGAGTGTTAGTAAGCTGAGGTCAACTAAAGGGACATTCAGAAGGAAAGGCGTGGCCTTGTTACCTGTGCAGCAGGGAAACTGGCAATGAAGTTAGTGTTTGAGGGGGCTGGAGCGGGGGCTGCAGGTTTCATGGCCATGACTGACGTTGCTGGTGTGGGCATGGCCATCGCCATGGAAACCTGGGGCTTGGTCATCATTTGCTGCTGGTGCATGACAGGGGCCATGGCCATAGCCAGGGCCGGCAAATTGGGCACAGGTGGAGAAGGGAACTGACTGAGGATTTCCACATTCATAGCTGGGAGGCCACTCTGGAGGAAAGAGAATTCAAGTATATTACTATTTATATTGTATTATTATTATTTGTTTCTAATGAAAATAGAAACAACCGAATATTATTCCTTAGTGCTTTATAGTTTAATTGTATCCAAAAACGATTGAAAAAAAAAAAATGATGAGGAGGATTAACGATCATTAGATCATCATGACGACTTAACAGTACAACAGAATCAGTTGTCTGTATACACCTACTGTAGGTCAGTCCCACAGAAAAGTGCAATTGGGGGTGTCACAGCACAACGGCTCCATCATATATTTACTTAAATAGGAAAAAAAGGCTGATGTTTCTATGTAAAGAATTGTTCTATAGTCGGGTTCCCTTTGAACAGGCGTCCCCGTCAGACCCAGACCTCCAGAAGAGAGCACTTTGTTTGCTTGCTTTTAAACCTCTTGAAGGTTTACATCAACAATGGTGTCTCATTATTCCTGTCAGTGGCATTCAGTTTTTCTGTGATCTGCCTGCAGAATTGCACCCTCCCAGGGGTGGCAGTGACAGGTCCGGGCTAAGGATGATAAGAAGTTGCTGCAAACTCGGCTGATAGGGACTCAGCCATATATTGGGCTTACAATGCTTCACAAGCTCTGGGCTAAGTCACTGCACTACCTTTTTCTCCCCTTTCAAACTAAGCTCGTCTTAATTCAGTATAGAGTTGATGGCAAAGCTTAGTGAAAACTATGGGGGATGATTAATGAAGTCGGTCTAAAAGGGATCATTTGTTTTGACTTCAGTGTTTACCTGTGCCACGCCAATTAGTGCTAGTACAGTGTAGAGCTCCTCCTTGGTTAGCATGCCAGGCATTGTGCGGTTGGCTGACGCCCAGATTTGCCCCAGTGCTTCCCTAGGAAGACCTGAGGACATTAGTATTGGATAGAGCTTGGCTGTGTCGATCCCTGCAGGAGTCATGGTGAATTCAAGAACCTTCTGGAACATTTCTGAGGGAAGAAAAACAGAAAGGATCCTTTTTTATGTATGCTAAAAATGTACAGAAATACAACTCCATTATCAACTTCACAGGAAATTAAAAGCATAATTAAAAAACAGTGTACATATAAGTATGTTATATTATATATAATGTTAACCTGGGATGAGGCTGTCGTTGTAAACCCATGCTGGCAGCATGGGCTGGATGTGCTCTTGTTGTGGGTACACGGCAACACCTGCTGTTACAAGCAAACAAGCACACCCTGTTAGTTGTTATAGCAAAAGCCTTGTCAGGGCATCAGTTAGCCAAGCCTCTTGGCAGCTGAGCCCTGCTTGTATCGTGCTCAACAAAATCCTACACCTGATGTCCGGAAGGCTCCGTGCAGACCTAATGCTCCCCTGCACTGAATCACAAGCGTCCTGCCACGTCAGACATCTATAAATCACTCACAGACAATCTTAGTCTCAAGGAGGGGGGAGACAGGAGACTGGTAAATAAGAATAACTAAAAATCAGATTCTTGACATTGACTACTATAGATTAACAATCATTTTAAAAAAGAGCTATAGTTTGTTTCTGGTCCCTAAAAAGGCATCTGTTTACTCAGGCTCTGCACACAGTACTCCCATCAGTCTCGGGCAGTTAAATGAATGTTATTACAAATCTCCCCCGTCTCCATGAAGCACCTCTTTATTTCCCCTGACATCACGGAGGACACGGACACAGAAAAACAAATAACAGTACAAAAGGAGCGGCCAAGTGGCATGCACAATCAGCCTGGATTACGTTTGGGCTCCAGTGGCCCCTGCCAATCTGTGCGCATCCCTGTTAAACCAAAGCAGTCAGCATGCGCCAGAGGGTGTTACGCAGCGGGGGAACAGACAGCAGATTATTCAGTCAACAGGGTATCACCTCAGGAACTCAAAAGAGCATTTCCACAATGTGTGCGGAGAGCCCCAACATCATAGGAAAGCCCCTCCATCGAGATTTGGACAAAGGTTTCAAGCGGGGTGAAATAAGAGCAGAGACTAGGAGAAGATGCAAAGACCCCGCCACTGCATGATAGTGTCAGAGGTGAAGAGAATATCAGCATGATTCCATTTCAGAAACCAAAATAGTGTAATGGCCAGTGGAGAATATGATGTAAAACCGATTATGACCCAAAGAGATAGACCTGATTAAGCTGCAGGATTATTTTTTCAGGGTTAGAAAGAGTGAATATTTCCCAGGGACAGAAAGAAAACCTACTACCTTGATTGTGTGCAGCAAAGCAAGGGAGAGAAGAAGCTATGAAATCTAATAAACGGGCACTTCTCTCACCACTGTCACTACCGGTTTGAGGAGACGAGGCAGCAGCTGATGGGGGGGCGATGGGTGCTGACACCGGAGCCTCAGGTAGCTTTTCTGTGACGAAGACAGAGCTCAAGTCCTCAGGGGCCGCAGCCCAGTTCCTCGCTTTAGTGCTGGAGTGAAACTGGGTTGTGACTTTAGTTCTAGGACCCATTGCAGCCAGACTCTGCTTGGATTTAAAGCTAAACTGCGCCGTCTTATCAGCAGAAAGATCGCATGAGGAGAATAGCTTCTCTTCCAGGGACGGGCCTGAAGGGATGAATGAGGAACAGGTTTCTTGATAACACACACTGGCTTTACACAGCAGATGAAGATTAGTATTTTTCTAAAGCCAAGTTACACTTGCTGTTGCTAAAGGGGGATAAACAGTATTTACCAAGCCGTTTTTGTCCCTTTTCTAGTTGGTTAAGAGTCAATTTAAGGTTTGACTTATTTGCTAACAAGCCTCACCTTCACTAAAAATGTTGGGTTTGGTCTAATGTAATGTAGTTTTAAATCATTCCTGTTCAGAGGCCAAAAAACATTGGAGCTGTTGTACCCGATGTATCAATGCGGCAGAGTAAATTGCTTCTGAAATAACAGTAACATCTAGGAAACGCAGTTGTTTTTCCTGACTTGTAATTGCTCATAGCAGTAATAATCAAAAGGCATTTGAAGTTTTCACAAAAAATCTCCCAGCCATTTTTAAACCAAATGTAGACTCAAAAAGGTATCTTTTGTTGACGCTGGTTTACCTGTTATATACTTGCAGATCCAAAAAGCGGCTAGGCTCATTAGCATGGTTAAAGAGTAGTAGGTTAATACCCCACTAAACATGAGAAATGTGGGTAGCTAAGCAAATATCAGCCTTTATATCTTGATGTGCTTTCTGCTCTATACGTGGGTTCCTCTTACATTCCTGCTTGAATAAAATGTATTATTCCTTTATTTTCACCATGTACATTTTCAAAGCCAACAAAAGTCAAATTTCTTGTGCAACCTTCAACTTTGATTCGTTATTATCTGAACAAGAAAATATTTATATTTTTCACAGTAAGCTGCTTAAAATATTCCATAAGTCTCTCTCCTCTTCAGTCAGAATCAAGCGATCCTAAGGCCATCTAATCTGCTTATTCAAGATGCTCAACAACTACGTCAGAAATCTCTCAGAGGAGTTAGGGGATGAGATTTGATTGAGGGCTAGCTGTTGCATTTCTCTGGACAGAAGGTGATCTCTCTTTCCTGTCATTCAAAGTTTAGAGGCCGAGAGCTGTCAGGGAGCAGCTGCTCATCCCAGAGATTAGACGGGGGATGACACATGAGTGTGACAGTCTTCTATCAAACCAAAAACAGATTCCGTTTGAATGATGGATTCAGCCAATATATGGTTGAAACGTACTGAGAAACACTTCTTATGAGGAAGCAGGATGAGCTTCTTTTTGATTATGCATCCTTGTTGTTCCTATTTGAGGTGTCTGGTAGCTTTTAAGGTTTGGGTGATGATGCAATCTGCTGTGCTGGCTGCATGCTCTCACACTGTAACGCAAGCCAAAACCAACTCACATCCAGAAATATTTAGCATCAGAAACAAAAGCAGCACTATAAGGTAAAAAAAACCTCTGGATTCACTCAAAGTGTAAATGGTTGAGTGTAAACTATGAGGATGGGAAGGGGGGGTGTCAACAAAGAAAAGGAGTTACCTTGAAATGTAGAGTGGGTGCTGGTGTTGACAGCAGAGTGTTGGGTGTCAGTGGGAATGGACACAGAGGCAGGGAGGGACTGAGGGAGGGGGGAGGAAGAGGTGGAGGACAGACCTGCCTTCAGGGAAGGAGATGAAGGCTGGACTTGGGCCTCAGAGGAGATGTGGAAGTTGGAGGGAGGGAAAGCATTGAGAGGACCCTGAACAAAGTCACTAAACTCGTCATCATCCTGACAGAAACCTGTCTTGGGGGCAGAGGGTGAAGGCTGGGCGAGGGCCTGAGATGAAAAGCCGAAGTTGGAGGAAGAGGAGGAGGACGGAGGGAAGGAGGAAGGGCCGTCTACAGGCCCCTGAAAGTCACTAAACTCATCAATGTCCTCAGACAAAGCTGGGGGGTGGGAGTGAGTGGTGACAGACAGGTGAGGTGGCGATGAGTCTGCAAAAATGAAGAAATAATGATGATGGCACAACACACGACACACGCTACAATGAAGGATGAATTATGGGCTGCACATTGCAAGAGCGAGATAAAGATGAGAATAGAAAGCTATGTTATTTAGATTCAACACAAAGTACAAAAACAGTTTTAACTGAACGACGATTATCAAATTGTAAAAGCTGCCAGAATAAAGACTCTAAAACAAACATGTCTTTAGGGTTGAGACCCCTCCTGTGGATCACAAGATGCATCTAAAGGCTCTGAGATTATTAATGAGATACGAAATATTAACTTTGCTGTGCAACAAACAGCTATTCTATTTTTTGCCTTTTCCTTATGAATTGCCAGACTTGTGTAGCTAAAAAAAGAAATAAGAATAATTTGCTGAAAATCCTTCTTTGGTGAAACTGCTCACAAGTGCAGACATAATTGAGTTTCAGTTATCACAAAGATGAAACAATTGTTTAGGCTATGTTTGATGAATGAAAATTACAGTTTTGTGCATGCACGTGAGTTAAGGGAGGGAAATCTATTGTGTTATGACAATGTAAACACACTGAGATATAGGAAGAGATATTTGATAAAACACATACAAATTAAGACAGTTTGGATGTACTAATGAAGTGAGGGAAAATAAAATAATGTGACAAAAGAAAGAGGATTAAGATTATGTGATGACAATTAAACACAACAAGGAAGATCCTTATTTTGCAGTCATCATGCTGATCTCTAATCCAGTTATTATTGATGTGCAGGTGCATTTCAACAGAGAGCGCGTATGCTGATGGAAAGGAACAACAGGAACCAAACATCAAGGACAAAAGGTAAACGTGCTGGGGTGAAGGTACCTGGCTTCTTGGTCTGTGATGACGGGGTGGGGTGCATCTTGGCGTCTCTGCTGAAGCCATCCAGGTTGCCTTTGATCGCCTCCAGTGCGTCATCACGGCTCTTCTCCCCTGTCTGAGAACACAACAACAGAGGGTACAGAGAACAGAGGGTCATGTGTTTGAGTAGTGGACATGTCATTAAAAAGAGATGTGGAGAGGAACTCACCTTGGGTTTGACACTGCTGAGCAACCTCAGCTTCTGCTTCTGCTCCTCAAACTGTCGTCTCTTCCTGTCCTCCTCCAGCATCTTCTGCTGCTGCTCCAGTCGTTTCCTAAAGGGCAACAAGAGGACCGACGTAATCAGAAGAGAAGTTGAATAGTTTGGGAAAATGGCATCATATGTGGATTAGGGTTTTCGAAGGAGCAAAATACCAGGTAGAAATACTGTATGCACTTTAATTGATATGTTCAGAAATTAGGATGTCCATCAAACAGTAGTTCCTGTTTGCTTCAAATAATAGATCTGACCAATAAAATAATAACCATCCTTTCGTTTAATATAGAAACATGAGCCTTGTTTATAACTTAAAAGAGAATTCTTTTGGGCGGGGTAAGGTTTGGTAAAGGATGATGATTTATGAGCATAAAACTAAAAAAATGCTATAATATAAAAGTTATCAAATGAATGGTAACCTAAGAGGAGCAGCACTGGAGCAGAAACACATTCAGGGTCATAGCAACATTTTTGTTCTGGAAAACAACTTAACAAGATTAAGAGTTGACAGCCATGCAAGCGGCTCTGAGGCTGTATTTAGGGAACTGCAGAGCTTAGAGCTAAACCCTAACATCAGAACGCGGAGATATATGTGAGCATTCATGCTAAAGCACAAACAAACACAAAGATGATTTCAGTGTTAGATTTCTTACTGGTGTTCCTCTGCCATTTGTTTCTGCATGTCCGCAGTGTACTGGGGTCCAGCAGGTCTCATACCCATAAACTGTGGCTGACCCATGAACTGCATCCCAGGGGTCTGCATCCCGATAACCATCCCACCCTGTCAGATGCAAGAAGAAATCAGAAATATTTTCATGTTTAATATATATTTTATGCTTACAGGAAGGGAAAGCGATGCAAACACAGATTCAAGAACATAAATGAGATGCATTCCAATACAGAAACACAAGCGCACCTGCATGGCCATTGCTCCTGGGGGCATCTGTCCCCCAAAGTTCATTCCCATCATGCCCTGCATGTTCGGCTGCATGACTGGAACCATAGGGAAGCCCTGCTGTTGCTGTTGTTGCTGCTGTTGCTGCTGCTGCATGGGTACCATGCCTGCAGAAACACACAGGGAACAGAATATTAAATTAAAGTTTGAAACATGACAGTGAGCCTAATTTAGATTGCAACTTAAAACAAGTCTGCTGTGAAAATAACTTAAAAACTCCAGAGTCTGGACATGATTCAGAATTGCAAATCTATTTCCTGGAGAGCTAGGAAAAGACACGGGCTGAGCAACAACCAAATCTGTTTTCGTGGTGACTAGTGTGACAGCTTGGAGAAAAGCAAGAGGACCAAGGGAAGAAAATAGAGAAGTGTCTGTTTGTTTTCCCTGATGGCGTACGAACTGACAGCCAGCGGTGAGAGACCCGCCTGCAAATGATTCCTCATGTTTCGGCCCAACAGGGCTGAATAAGTGGCTTGTTTAGGTGGCTGCAAACAATCTACTTAGTCTAAAATGACAGTGCTAATGGGAGCATGTAATGACTCCTCAGAGACATTTGTCCCCCAGTGGTGTGTGGATAGTTTATGGAGTATTACTGCAAAGTAAACTGCCTAAATATGACAAGCTTGCACAGCTCAATAATGGGCCACAAAGGAATGTGCTTCAATGTGTTGATTCATGCTGCTCTTTACTTCTGCAGATCTCAAGCAGCATAACACATCTTTTGGATCATTTGTATTGAATCTGTGAAAGTGCAAGTTGTGATCTGAACATGTTTAATAATAATAATAATAATAATAATAATACCAATTAATAACAGTGTTGCTCGTTTGTTTTTCAAAAGGAACATTTCATCCAGAGGTTCTGACATTTTGCCACAACAGTGAGTCACATTTAAAATTCAGAGCAAAACCTTGTTCCATAAATGTTTAGGCTTCTGATAATAAAATCTGTAAAATATGGTGCAAATTAGGCAGTGACCATAGATTGTGCCAGGACTCCACACCTAGATTCCATAGAAGACAGCAGTCCAATTTTTGTGGAACAAGAAACAAAGGTTTGGTGTCAAGGTAAACTGAAGCCGGGCTGTGTCAGTCCACAGGAGGAGAGTAAACGTCTTCCTGCACTATGGAAAACAGCCTTATATCTGAGTATGCTGGAAGGCAGTGGACTAGAAGTGTAACAGTTAAACAGACACATTCCCCTCCTTTAAAATAACCTGCTCGTCTCACAACATGCTGTATGAATAGGCTGCTAATACTGACTGCAGCAGAATGACTCACCTTGTGGCGGTCCCAAGCCCCCTCCAACAGGATACATAAAACTAAAGGAAGAAAACAAACAGAAAATAAGGTTATGACATTCTAAGTAAGGATAAAATAAAGAAACACACAGATAATACATCAGCAACATGTCTCCCTTTAACCTTGAACAATGCAAAGTAAAAGTCATCAGTACTTCATAAACTGCGCCTGTCCGCTCCCTGGGGATGTGAGGCGTGCTATCAGTTTCAGAAGCCTTTGTAAAGGGAAAGTCATGACTGCGTTTATCTTAAATATAATCACTGTATAACGAGATGGTATTCAATCGAGAGTATATTATATTATACTGAACACTGTTAATGATTCAGCCAAAGTTCATGACATTTGAAACTGTATTTGACTGAATAAAAGGTGCCTTTACCCCTTCAAACTATTTATTTGGGTTCGGTTCTATTGAGTTTTTGAGTGTAAATGCCTGCCTGTACTGTAAGTGCTGTTGATAAAAAATAGTTATTTACACTGAATCTCTGAAATGTTGGTATTAATGCCCGGAAATCTGTAGAAATGGTGTTTAGTTTTAACCGACGACTTGGACTCTGCGCTGTGGAACATGCCTTTAAGAAATAATCAGAGGAAGTCTCTGCACCACGGCCAAGTCACTCCTAACCAAAGCCAACCCACACAGCCCTTCAGCTATTTGTCAAATAACTTATTACAGCCCAGTTCTTCAGGCTGGAACTGGTGATGCAGAGACAAACAAAAGAAAGAGCCCGCCAGGCCTCTGTCCCAGAGTGACTCTAAGCTGAGTTTGAGCATCACTAATCCAATGCGTGAGTGACATTATCATATTAGTACCTTTACCAACAAAACTAACAAAGGGGAGGCAGGGAACTCGCTGTCAGACGGTTCAAGTAAGTGCCAAAGCAATTACAAACCCCCTGAGGCAAATTAGGAATTACTTAGACTGGAGTTTGACAATGAAATGAAAAAAGCTTTGTAAATGTAACATGGGGAGGAGAATGTGTATTTGTGTGCAGTGCAAATGTTGAGAACTGTAAACTAGGGTTGTATCTTATATATTCAGGATCATCACCATGGACATCATTTCACTCCTTGTGTGGATTTACAACGTATTCACAGTGATCAGCAGCCAATACTCAATACTGTTTATTTCAGAAATTTATAACAGCATTTCTGCTGCTAAATGACCTAAAAAAAACTAATTAATTCAGCTATATTCTAAAAATGACACAGCCAAAGTATATATATATATATATATAAAGTAGTGTTGCACGGTGCACCAATACTAGAAAGGTATTGTGACCGTTAAAAACGCAACGATTCCCCCATTTCATTAGTATCAGTCATTAGCTGTCATATCATGTGACAAAACGAGAGCATGGCTATCATGTGATAAAACGAGAGCATGGCTGCGAGTGCGAGTGCTATTGCAGATTTGGAAGTATTTTGGTTACATCTCTGCTGATGGAGAACACGCAGCTCTACATGATCACAGCCGCAGCTCCGCCTGTTGTGACGGGACCGGTGCGTGGAGCAAAACACATACCTCAAGTTAAAGACCTAACACAATTAACTAGCTTATCTACATCTGGAACTAGCTAAACTACTTATAAATATGTTTATTCTTCACTGTCACTCATTACTGGATCATTGAGCTGCATGAGACGGATACCACTGGCTGTCAGGAGAGGGAGAGGAGAGGGAGAGGGAGAGGGAGAGGGGAAAAGAGAGCACTCCATTTATTTCTCCGATGTTATTATCCAAAGTTAATATAAACTTTTGAATAATGTAGTTCATGTACTATAAGTAGTTTGTTTGACTTTTCCAGGTTTGAAATAAAGCACAACAATGACATTTAAGACAGTTTCCCCTTTTTGAAGAAAAGTATCGAAAAAGTATCAAACTCGCAATTCTTGATTTGGAATCGGTATCGAAAATGTTATCGTGACAACACTAATATAAAGATGACACAATTAATTACATTAAAAATGTGATAAGTAATAAATGAACACACTTTAAAGCTCCAATAATCACTATTTGAAAAGACATTATCGTATTATCACAAAGAAGTGGTCCCCCTCACAGTACTGATGGAATAGGGCGTCAGCTTCAGTCAGTGATGATGCTTGACTCGGGGGGGTTTCACACTCACATCTGCTCCCTGTAAGACCAGCAGCTTAAAAAGCTTTTATAGGAGCACTACCATCCTGCAGCAAATAACAGGCCAAGGCTGGCCAGATTAACGTGGGGGGAGATAAGCAGCGGGCAGCTGTGGACGCCTTGTAAAAGGCCTCTCATCATCCCACTGCTATCATACGACTGTTTACCAGGCAGGTGACCCCAACAGGGTCAGGAGTTACTGTCAATGTCATCATCACCAAGGAAGCTTAAACAATCATTATTTCATATTATTCTGAAGCTGCTCTTTGGTAGAATATATAATAGATAAAGGGAAATACAGAGACCCTTTAAAAGAGCTTAAACATAATGTTGAACATTATGAGCGTGATGATTTGGTAGGAAGTTCATCTGCAAATATTGAGAACATTTCAAGTCAAATGTTGTGGTTTCAGCTTCTCAAAAGTAAGGTTTTTGTAACGTTTCTCCTTTTTATTTAATTAAATACTAAATGTGTTTGACCTCCATCATATCTGATTGACACCAGCATGACATCGGTAACATAAACATAAACTCAGGCTTGGATTGTATTCGTCATTTACCCAGTTCTCCAAAACTGATTATTGAACAGATATATCTACTTGTAATTCACCCTTGGAAATACCTACCGTTCCAAAAGAGAATAATACACTAACGGCACAACAGCGCATCATCTGACGTTCATGATGTCAACTGTGTGACGATCACATAGCCTGTGGAAGACAGAGAAGTCTGCACGCATGGAGTGATCATCCCCTGACACAACTTTAGATTTAACATGCATTTTTTGTTGCTGTTTCCGTGGGACAAAAATACAGCCACTGCATGAAAATTCATTGAAAAATAAACTCTAAACACCCACAAAAACAGATTCAGCTGTACAGCAGGTTTTGCAAGTCGCACCACTGCTCCACCTCCTGGCTACGCACTCTGGCACTCCTCACAGAATAGTAATTTATTATTTCTGTATTATCAATCAAATCATGCGCGGGATCAAAAAACACAGCACGTAAAATGTTCCAAAACTTAATTCCTTCATTTACCTTCGTTAAATTGACATGGAAACACATTTGAACATGAACCAGATAACAGATGCACCAGGGTAGAAGTACAGAGACCTAATGTGACAGACTGACAACTCACAGATAAAGGGGAGGCCCTTTTAGCAGGAGTGAAATAATTGTACTAGTTAAGAATAACCAACATGTAATATCAGTTTGTATACACATACCTGGGGAGTTTTATGAGAAAAATGAGTTGCTATATTCTTTTTGGAGTACAAATCCAGCTATTACAATAATATGAAAAGGTAAAGGTACTATATTGCCAGGAAAGAGTTGTACTCTCTGATTTGAAACAATGGGATGAAGGCCTACCTTAACACCATAAGAGGACAGCTTTAATGTAATAAAAAAAGGTAAATAAAATATATAGAATTCTGACAGTTCCTGACAGTGCCTAAAAGTGCTTATCAAAAGCAGTGAAAAATGACCAGTAACAGTTCCTGTGATAGAATAATCCAGTCTTTGTTTTGTCAAAAAGTTGCATTAAGTGCATATAACAAAAACAAGCAATACTGACAATCTCACATACAACTGTTATTATCTCCAGGTCTTCACATTACACCTGCTTTTTCCTACTACTCAGTGCCCACACTCATTCACAGCCTGGAGGGCTTTGGTTTCACCTGTCAGATCAGTATCACCGGGCTAGTTGAGATGCTTGTAGTCAGAACATATTTATTATTAAAGCTGCTCGAATTGAGCTTATTAAACAATCATGAGGCTGCAGACCATCACCATACTGCTCTAATAACACACCTGTAAATCACCTCAAGATGTAGGTAGGTACAACTATGTGATGGTTAGAGAGGACGAGTGTGCATGTGTCACCTATTTGAGTGCGTGATTAATTAAATTCTTTATAAAAGATATGGAATTGCCCTTAATGAGTTAAAAAGGTACATTCTTAACTAAATCAGCAGCTCTCTGAAAGATATTCACTTCCCATCTGCTTCATTGTGTCAAACACTTAATAGATACTTAATACCCCTATGGTAGATAATGTATGTAATATTCATAAAGTTCATCTGACCAGATCACTATCAGCCGTCCAGGGGCCTGACTGCACAGGTGCTAGCTACTTTCCTGAAGATGCTATAAGAGATTAACATCCGTTTGTTTTCTATAAATATCACGGAATATCACCAGATACCGCGAGAGTTCGTGACAGTCACGGTTACACAAAGCATGACACGTGTACTTTGTTAAAATATAGACATTGTTGCCTTAATTTGGTAAACTCTGAGCGTACAAAACCAGCTAGCTAACATTAGCTGTGACACCTGACAACCATCTCATCTCATCTCATCACCCAGCCCCCGACAACAGAACAACCTTTAGTCGCTATCTTGAAGGCCATTTTGTGGAATTAATATGATGCTAAACGCCACTCAGAGGCATATAATTCACTAATTGTTAACATTTAAGCGACAAAGTTGATTTTTTAAAGGCTAAAATACCTGCCGCCTCCTCCAGATCCTGGCCGCAGCGCCATCTTGATAACAGCAGTCAGTCACTAGGAGGAAGATGACGTCAGCAGTGACAGGGGGTGTGTGGTAGAGAACAGGCCCTGAGTACAGCCTCTCAGGCAAAGCTTCCTGCTCCCAGGGTGTCGTTTTCACATTGGGGGGTCGGCAGTTATTACCCTATTGGACAAAAACCTGATCTGAAGCATTTCTATGCACCAGTTTGTGCCTTCTTTATATATTTTCTTGGCTGGAAATGTCTTGTTTTGAAAATAAGAAACACAAAATTCAAGCACCAGGTGATAATTAAAAATAGAACATTATGCAGCAAGGCTCAAATGCATTTGCTATTCTATTTAAATAAATGTTGATACATTTAGTTTATATTTAGTTATACGTAGTTTATACTTAGTTATTTTAGTTTATATTTAGTAATATTTGATGTATATTTAGTAGTTTAGTTATATTGAGTGTATATTTCTCCTTCCTTCTTTGTATTGAACTGTTGCACCTCAATTTCCCTCGGGATAAATAAAGCTTCTGAATCTGAATCTGAATCTGAAAAATATTTCAACTCCTGAGCTCCTACCTGCAAGGTATTAAACAGGGCCCAAGATGTCGATTGACAATACTTGACATTTGCTGCAAGGAAAGTTATCTTCCAGCAGATGTCAGTGTTTAGCTTATTGCCAGTGTTGTTCATGCACAGTCATATACAGTACATACAGTATAAAGGGTATTGGATCCTTATTATGACTAATACCTGTATGCAGTGTGTACAGTCTGCAAGGCCATGCAGGGTAGCTATGTCTAGATAGAAGTCCCCTCTTATGGTTTTTGACAAAGATGATAAAATTGAAATCTGTGTTCGGCATGTTCCAGATATAGAGTCAGAAAACTAAATATAAAAGTTTCTGTGACATTTTTTCTGCAGCACAGTTGTATTTTCTCATAAATGATTTTCCACTTGAAATCTCTCAAAAGAACATAATACATACATAATTAAAAATTGCATATATTTGTTTCTAATTGATTTCAGCTCATAATTAAATGTGTGATGCTTATGTTTAGGTTATGGTTGGGTGATTATTATTGGGTTAAGGTATTTGTATTTTATTTATAATGACAGTTCCCTGTGTTTGTAGTAAACTCCCTGAACCAGGACTTCAGGCACAAACAGGACCGCCAATTATTGGAAGCAGACAATATTTCTGTAGCATCTTTACAACAATACAGTACAATATGTTGTAGTTTCTTTAAATGTGTTAATATCTACCAAAGAGCCATTACAATGCTAAGTGAATGATGTATAAGACCAGTTTTTACTTTGGCAACCATTGTACATTTTAATAATGTGGGAATCTTAAACATTTACAGTAACATTACATTTGTTTTTCTGTGACTTGTTTGCACTGGTAAAGTTCATTCTATACGTTGGTTTATTTGAAATGTGAGTATGTATTGCACATTTATATTCTCTATTATTTGCTGTGTTTCATGTCAATTGTAATTATCATTTAATATGTTGTCCAATATTTTTACAGGCTGCTTGAAGTATTAAGGCCATTGTGTGTCCTGACAAAGTGATTCAGTTTGCAGTTTCATTGTTACACCAATGACAAGGTGGAGCTACAAGGAAAAGCCTCTCTGGCATTGTCTCATCTCGGCTGCTGTCGCGAAAGATTTACAGCTTAATGAGAGTAGTGTAAGACAGTGGATGACAAGCCCCGATGCTATCCATCACCTGGTCTGCCCTCAACCTTACCATACCTCTGCTCCATTCAACAGCAATGATTCAGAGTCCATATGCATGACAGAGGGACTGATGTGGCCATTTAGGCTTCAGAGGGACTCAAAAAAAAAAAAAAAAAAAAAAGGGAGTTTTAATTTAATCATTTTGAGCTTATTTCATTTACTGTCCATCAAGTATAACAAAATGTGTAATAAATGAAGTCTAATACAGTCAGAGAATACTGTTTAAACAAATGATGGCAATAGATTTACATTAGAAAATTAAAAAGATCAGGCAAATAAAATGGGTTATAAAATACAGTACAATTCATAAAGTTTTCATACAGTTCCATAGTTTTGATTGTCATTAATAAAAGGCATTGGAAACAAACATTGAAAGATTGAAGAGTGAACATTTGAATGAGTTGGAGAAAACAAGGATTTACAAAAGTACAATTTTGAATTAAAAGCTTCAATTGATTTCAAATTAAATTTTAAAAAAGGATGTAAGATGTTAAGATATTAAAGTAAGGCAAAGAAAAAGAAGATAACTAAAATTCAATCTCTTCTCATATTTCATCTACAACTTGAAGCAGCTGTCAGGAGCATGACCAGACTGTGATAAATCTCCACAGGACTTAAAAGCCTGTCATGGCTTAATGCCAGACGTATGTACCCTTTAATGACCTAGTTTAATATTTAAATGTAGAGAGAAAATGAACTTTTACAATATCCTGGTAAAGCCACATTTTGCTTTATGTGGCTTTTTATCTGAAATAAATCATATAGAATAAACCAACATTAAGTTGTTCTAGATGTTTCTGGGTGAAAATGTATGTGTTCACCAGGGTCTAAATTAGCTCATTCAGTTGCATGTGGGCCTGAAAACCTGTTATAGAGAAATCCTGACAGATTGATGTTGTCATGCTGATGCTGTCACAGGCTTGATGCTGGATGTGTTAATGATTTATGGGGAATGGTGGGATGCCCAGAATGGGACCCGGGTTAATGTTCACCCTTCTCGCCGGGCCTCCTCTCTAGGGGGGCTGCCCACAGCCAGTCCAGAGCCAAGCATCGAGGGGCAGTGACTGACTGACGGAGTCGGCCGGCCTCCAGCTAAACCTGGCACACACAGCAGGGAATAAGCCCACGATCGGCCCTCAGAGGAACGGAGGGGACAGGAGACTGATGAGGCCTAATCATCTTTTCGATGAGTCTCAATAGAAGCAATAAAGTGCAGCAGAAAATGTATTCAAAGAGCTGTAATGAGAACACTTACGAGCAAACCAAACTGGTGATAATTAAAGCCACTGAAAAATGTAATGTTTGAGCTTCACTGTGAAGATTAGACTAGACGTCTGTTTTCATGTATCTGCTGAAGAGGGAAAGTTCCTCTCAGACATGCACGAACAAGTAAGACTGTAATGTGATATGTGAACATGCTTTTTATTTAACATAGGTGGATTAAGGTTGTTGAAAACATTTTCTTATGAGAAAAAACATGCAAAAAAAATGTTGCTATTCCTCAAAGTAAGGTACTGTATCTTTCACAGCAGACAGGATTTTCACTCGCATTTGATGTGTACTATTTTGTACCCCAAAATGTTCTTTCTTATTTAACTGACCAGTATAAATAACTTTATCAAAAATAATTATTGCCCATATAAATTATGCAAGTCTAAAATAGCTAAAAAATAAACACACAACTGGAGGACACAACCTAAGTCTCCTCAATGGAAGCAAACGTCTGTGAAGATGTCAAAGCTAAAGATGTAAAAATAACCTAAATGGATGAAAATTTTGAAAAATAACATCTTCATCACTTGATTTAAGAACTGTAAAGAAATGTTTGCTCTCCAAAACGATTATCTGTTAAGAATGTAGGTTAATTCAAATGACTTCTCACATATCTTTCATATCAATGCTTGCGATCACTTGAGATCAAAAGCCAGCAATCTTTTCACGCGTGCAGCCTGGCTGTCACTGTAGGTGGTGTTGCTGGCGATGTACGGTGAAGGGTGCCGATTGTTACTCTGGAGGCCTGACTGATCTCCATGACTGTGCAGGACCACAACAGAGGCCTCCTTGATGGGGGCTTTTGATGGATTCTCCTGTCAGAGCAGCTCTATACATGTGTATGTATTTCTCCATAGAAATGTTGGCGTTAACTCTGGTCGCAGTGACCAATTAGCCCTGGCAGAGAGTGGCCTCCTGACCCTTAACCCCTGCTGGGTAGTCTTATCCATTAACCCCTTTGGCCCCAGCTGGAGTTGATGTAGTATCCTTTCTTCTGGCTCTGCTAAACACACGGCCACATTCACCCTACAGCTTCCACTTTCTGTCTCTTTGCCCCTCGCCTCTGTTCCCCGGGTGGCAGATCGCTCCCTGGGTTGACCTCTCGAGTCTTTGAGCATACTGAATCTGTTATCTCCATCTTCACCACTCTGCAGAAGAGATACACTCTCTAAAAGAGCATCTCGTACACTGTATCTCTATTTAGTGTGCATGGTTCCCTTTTCTTTTTGTCTTTTAGTGATTGCTTTCACTCAGGTAATTTACGTCCAGTTTTTTTTTTCTAAAGAACTTTTTTGGGGGAGCGTATAGTTCTTTGTCTGGCTAGCATGCAATGGAGCTATGGTTATAAAATATAGTATAAGGTGCAATCTAATGAAATTGCCTCTACTCTGACACTGACTGCAGATTGCCCAGTTCCTGATCACAGAGCTGGAGTCTCAACAGCCCAGCACACTGTTGTGAAGATAGCAACATTGGATACTAATGGCTGAGAGATGGTCTGCAGTAGTTTGTTGTAAACAGTAATTGATCAAAGTCTTGTATTGATACCTGCTATCAGTGATAACAGTAGCTGTAATTATGGTTTTATTGCAGTATGTTTCACATTATGTGTCTCAGAGTGTTAGTGTTGATTGAGAGGCTTAAACTTGAGTGCAAATGTGACTCAGAGCAGGTTCAGATTTTAATAACTCAATACATTTAAAACAGTGATAAAGTGGTATGATTTATGGGTTTGAGAAATGTCATGTATTGAAAACATTTGCCCAGATGAACTTTGTCTGGCCAAAGTTGAGGCGACATCAGTCATGACCTTCCCTGTTTTATGCTCCGCTGCCTGGGAGACATGCCACGCCTCTCACAGGAGGTGAAGGGAGAGTCAATGATCGTCTGTTCCCTGCAAGTGTTCTGCTTTAATAAGACAGACAGTGCTGCAACACAGCCAATCAGGAGATGACGGTTATCTTAAAAAAATTAATTAATATTCTCTTGAAGACTTCCTTGAAGATGATAGTGCTCCTTTTGTGAATACTTCATTCCTTCTTAGTACTCCTCACAACAGGGCAAATTATTTGTAATTCATTTTCATAAAACTTATAAAGTGTCAAAACCTGCCTCACGGCAGAGAAAGAGATAGGAGACCAAACATGAGTTGATTATGATGAAGTTTGTCATTATACTGTTTTTACCTTTAGTTTAGTTGTCCCAAATATGCTCAAACTTACCTATACTTCTTGTTAAAACAAAGTTGAATTAAGAGTGTGAAAGGTATTTATAGTTTTCCTCTTGTTAAGCATTATTTCTGTAAGCAGGAATTACTAAGTGAGCACTGGAGCCCCCTGCTGGGAGGCGTGGAGCAATAAAGAGTCATTTAACCATCTGAAAAGATTATTTTCCTCTAGAAAGAAATTGTCCGAGGTGGCATGAAAAAATAGCATGCTGAAGTTTGTTAAAATCTTTGCTGGTATGACTTCAACATTTTATACAAAGGTAGCTGTGAGAAAAGAATCCAACTAATCCAACCTAAAACGTATAAATTAGTCCAAAGTGACCTTAAGTGTTTCCTGCTTAAGCAGAAGCTCTTTCCTCAAATAACAAGACTGACAATACATCTCCATGCAGATAAAGCAGACAATACATTAAACCTTTTTCCATGATCACACATTGGTTATCAGTTTAAGCACTGTTTGTGTTTGGAGCCAGAAAAGTCTTAAGCACTTTTCTGACCATTATTCATGAATCGAGCATTTATTCAAACCCTAATTCTGAATTAAATGTCATGAGTTCAGTGTTGTATTTCAAGCTCTAACAGATGCTAATGAGCCCTCATTGTTTCAGTTTCTTTAAGAGAAAAGAGCAAAAGAGACATGGTCAGATCTTTAGAGGCTTCCTGGGTCTGAAAATCAAAGGCCTCATTGAAAACCAAATAGAGCAACATCAGTGGATTACAAGGCTGCTAACAGCAGGGCTCCACTTTGGAGGCAGCAGGTCAACACAGGGATAGAAAAGCAGAGTTAAGACATTCTCAAGAGAAATAAATCATAATACTGTTATTGATGTATGTTTTAAGGTGGGGACTTCTCTTTTTCTTATTATTACATGATGCAGACCTTCATTTTCAACCCTATCCATACCACTTTAATTTGCATGTAGGTAGACAGGCAGATAAATTATACTTCAGATATTATAGAATGTTTTATATTCCAAGATGATGTCAAATTTCAAGATTTAGCATTTTAATGCATTCATTGCATTCTGTTTTGTTTTTGTAACTGTAAATCACAATGAATAATATTAACCATTAGAAAAGACACGATTATACAAGGTATAAGTGTATGTATGGACCTTTTTCATTTAATATTTTTCTGAAGAAATCCTCTCACCCTCATATAGAGATTGAGATATTAACAGATGTTACAATACACTTTACACCAAACTTGCAAAAATACCTCCTGACAACTGATCAGCATGTGCAATATGAAATATAACGCCTAGCCTATAGCCAGGGGATTTAGTTAAAATCAAATATTAACTTGACTAAGAACCCTTTAAAAAGTGAGGCTGTGATTCTTTTCATTACAATAACTATACGAACAGCTACAGTATATATGAGTATTCCAAGTGTCAGTGCAAAATAAAAGCTGAAATGAATTATGCTATCAACATGTAAGGTTCAATGAACTTGCTTGAAATGTAAGGTGCAATTTAGATCTATGAACTTCAAAGAGGCTGTTTGTCTTATCACGCGCAACGCCAAAACATCTTTGTAGAGGCTATAAACACACTTTGAAGAGGTGGAAAATAACCCAAGTAGCCTACTGCACTGAAGTACACATTTAAGGTACATATACCTAATATATTTCCAACAGTCATAAATTACTCTGCAGATTTCAAATGTGCCCTGACTTATTGATGAATATATTATGTGTATAATATATCTTTAATAATATTAAAAAACAGGATTAGTACTACTCTGTATTATAAAACCTCCCACATTTATATCAAATAATTCAATCTATACAATATATCTTACGCCTTGCACCCACACAATAACCAAAGCCATGTATTCATTTTGAAAAAAGAAACTTTTACTTGAAATATCAACATTTTCTCAGAAAGTATAAATAATGATTTATGATTGATTCCATTTTATACAAAAATAATACATTAGGAGGAGAAAAAAAAAATCACATCCTGTCACACAAGTATGAGTGCCCTCTGATCAGATGGCAGTAGGTGTGCCTATAATAACAGTCACACATCAACCAACATAATAATAACAAATGTAATGACCTAATATTGAACAGGAGACTGGATCTGACCCACTAAGGATTCTAATGATTCGCAGGGTTGGAAAAATAGGTAATTAAAATATTTCCTGAAGCATGATTTAGTCCCCATTTCAACCTTTCCCATCGTTGTCCAGCTATGTTAGCAAACCGAAACTTAGAATGTGTGTTGGGACAAAAACTTTGCATACAAAGTCAATGGAGAGAAGTGAGTTTGCCTAACAGTACTAATAGTTGGGGGCGAACAAACAAAGACTCCAAGGGCCAAATAAAGTTAGCCTCCCGCCGAACACACCTTGGTAGTGTGAGCGTGGGCGTCTGTACCCACAGCAGCTGCTCCTCTCCCGAACATTTCTCAACCTCTGTGAATTCCTGTATGATTAGAGTAGCTGCTGTCACAACACTGCCTGCTTTCATGTCCCTCTCCTTCACAAAATACCAGAAGTACATGACTTGTTTTGTTTCTGAATACTTGTCAATATTTTCATCCTGACTCTAGGGGGTCCTGCCGGCATGACTTATGATAAGGAGTTATTAACAATATTTGTCCTATTTGGTATCTCTTCACATTAAGGCAGGAAGTGGGAGAAGGAAAAAGAGGAGGGAGAGTCCCATTCCTGAAATTCACCTGAACCTGTGTGCAAACAACACGGAGGGGAAGGGCCACAGTTAGTGTGTGAGTCAGTCCTCCCTGCGTACATTGAAGCTGAATCTTATTCTTTGGCATATTTGTCACACACACACTCACACACACACACTCACACTCACACTCACACTCACAAACACACACACACACACACACACACACACACACACACACACACACACACACACACACACACACACACACACACACACACACACACACACACACACACACACACACACACACACACATCCATCTGCTCTTGTGTTAGTTTACAGGCAGCTTTATCAACAGCAACTCCAGTAGGCCTATATATATATATATATATATAATTATATAATGTATATGAAATTGTTGGTGACTTCACTGATAGTGCATATTCATTTCCAGTCTCAAGTGTGTCGAGATCTGTGCAGAATCCAGTTATACAAAGCATTTCTTACACCTATTGACACATTGCATAGTCCTTTCAAGATTGTCAATCTTTTCAATCACAGTATAAACATTGAACAACTTGAAATTATGAATCCCTCTGCATTCATCGCCTGCACAAACTGAGTGTGGAGGAAAAATATGGAAGACTCCTTTAAAAGACCAGTAAAATGTCTAATGCATGCATACAAATCAATACAGGGTTATTGTGATTGTCATACAAATCTGCTCACGTGCGAGGCTGTTTGTGAAGGCATCCAGGAACTTGAGTCTTTCAGCCTTCACAGAGGCTGATCACTGTCTCTGTTAGTTTCAGGGTGTCTCCATATTTCCACCTTAAATCAGTCTGATTTAAGTTGTCCCAGAGCCTTCGTTTAAGTCTGCACCACTTTAACAGTTTGTGAGTGCTTTTTGGGTGCTTGATTTTTGTTCCTTTGCAATGTCAGAAAAGAGGGTGATCGGGGGCATAAGAAAAACTGAATACTGTTTTCAATGATTGTGTTTAAAATCATCCTGTTTATCATTTGTGTGCGACCGAGGTGAAGCAAGTCTCTTCACTTTTCAGGTGAGTCTTTTTGTTTTTCTCCCCCTCTGTCCCCATTTCTCATTTTCACCGTCTGGCCCGCTGCCTCTCCTCTGGTTTTGTTGACTGACTCATCATCCAGCGCACCGTTGCCGGTTATTAAGAGTTGTCATGGTTACTGCGGTGAGAGGGTGGAAAAATGTGCTTCCGTTGCCAGGCACCGGTGAAGTCAGGTAGACGCTCTCACCAAGCTTGAAGAGGACACTGAAAGGAGAAGGAGAAAAATGTGAGACAAAGTAGTCCTGTGTTGTATAAAACAATAAAAACAATCTGTCCAGTACCACAGGTTATGTGATGTGCATCAAAGCTTCCTGAAGGTGACACATTTAAATGTAAATACCAGTGGTGGAAAGTAACTACATACAGCTTTAAGGTACTTGAGTTATTCAATCTTATGATACTTTTACAATTATTTTTCAGATTAAAATGAAAAATAAACATAATATCACAAAGGTTAAAGAACTAGTAAAATGAGCTCCATCTTGACAAAGTGCTGCTTACATGGTTCAATAATTACACTTTTATGTATGAAGCATTTTTATTTTTAATGGAGTATTTTACAGTGTGGTATTTTTCGATAGTCCTTTATTTAAATACTTCTTCCTCCACAGGTAAATACAACACCCCTGCACCCTCATGTGCCACACCTGACCAAATACATTCCTCATACCTCCAGACTCTCAAACGCATTGTATCCATTGAAATGCTCTCCTTTTTTAAGATTGTTTGTGGAATTTATTTTTCTCCTGCCTCTCGACGGGTGGAGGTAGTTGACCCTGGTGTGACCCTGCAGCCAGCAAACAACTCCACCTGATAAAGCTGACCCGCAGCTAAGACTTGAGTCATTATACGCCAGGCTCTGAGCAGAGGTGAGTTTGAAACAGACTCGGGTATAATGGAAGGTTCTCTGTAAACAATGCGTTATAAAGCCCGAGCAAGGCTTGTCGTGTCATGAGAAGAAGGCTGCCTCGTCCAAATAAAGCCCTGATAAGAAAATACCTGGGAGACCAAGCTAATTACTCTCTAAATAAATGGGTTTGTCAATTGTCACAGGTGTGTGATGCCCGGAGTGGAAAGTACACTTTATCTCAAGTACTATACTAAAGCAATATTTTAAGTAACATTTTTTTTTTACTCCACACATTGTTAACAGATATATAAGGCAATGACTTGGTATAAAGTGCATTGGTGCTGTATTGATTATTAGATTACTCCATTAGTTGAACAAAAGAAAAAAACATACCAATTAACATAGTTCAAGCTTCTCAAATGGGAAAGTGACATGTTTCTTTCTGCATATTACATTATAGTAAATGTAAACCAGTGTTTTTTGCTTAAAAAACTTGACTGTGCTTGCCTTCACAAAAAAGCCCATGGTACATCAATCTTTATTTTACACATATCCAAAATGTGTCCATCAAATATCTGAAATCCGCTTATATTTATAGTTTATGCAGTGAACATATTTTTTAGAGTATAGTAACTCATATCAAGTCTGTAGTTATATATACTAGTGAACGTATCGATAGCAGTATTTTTCTTGCTATGAGTAAGTAAAATATCAAACTAAATAGAATATACGTGAATATTCAATCTAAAATGTTTTATAATTTTTGTGCTTGTTTTTTACAATAATAAAGGCTTTTTTTATTGGTTTTACAAAATGTTCTCAATAAACATCCAATTGTCCCATAGGCAAAAGCTACACCCTGACCAAAATGTGCCTATACATCCTCAGGGAGATTTGTTACACTTCGTCCCTCCAGTCAGGATATACTGTGTCTGAGCTATCATCCCTTCAACCCATCTGTCTGTCAGTAGCAGCACTGTGATACGAGTGCTCTGACTCAGCGTGGGAAATTGAGCGTGTGAAAGCACCGTGGACAACATTTCAGGCTAGAGCGATCACTGAGAGCAGGGAGAAGTAGGAAAGAGGAAGAGGTGTAATTACCCAAAAAAAACCTCTACCCCCACTCAACCCATCTCATCTCCAGCCTCACTGTAGCATGGAGCAAAGTAGCAGCACACAGGGCTTGAGAACTCTGATTAAAAGAGGGGCTCATTTCCTAATCGCAGAGGTACTCTCACCAGGGAGAGGAAAGTGAAAGGAGGCAACGTTAATCAAGAGGCGTTCAGGCTGATGGAGCAGGTGATTGATTAGACGTCTATTTAAGAGGAAATAGGAATTCTGAGGAGTAAACTATCCATATATCTGTCTCGTGTCTTTGTTTGAAACCACATAAAAACATTGAAATACCAGTAGCAGCTCCAAACAGAAATGCTAAACATTAAAAGAAGCAGTCTGCACACCTACATAAAGGAATTGTTGTGCTTGTTATTATGTTGATTTAAAATTGTATTTACCCAGGAGAGACCCCCGAGTTGCACCATCTTGTTTACTGCAGAGTCCTAATGTGACAGGAATTTTAAAAAGTCAAAACACAATCATAACACACACACACACACACACACACACACACACACACACACACACACACTTCTCCGTGTCATGATGTAGTTCCTGTTGCTTTTAGTGTGTGCCGATTGTGATGTTTCTCTCAATCAGAACAGAGTGAAGATGATGTACTGTAGGTGTATAAACGGGAAATGAGTGTGCTAGTCAACATTTAACAGCACTATTTTAAAAGTTTTGATCAAAAGATAGTACCCCCTGTTGCAATATGTAATATTTCTCAAAGAAACGGCGATAACGCTTCAGATTTACTGCTGATTCTCATGCAAATACCCTAATACTGATCACAGACTTTTGACTTTTTCAATTTAAAACTCACAACGAAAGGCAGACAGTGGTAAGTACATGCATCTAGCTGTGGCCCCTGTGATGTGATATGATGTGAAGGACTCACCGTTTTGCCTGACGACATGGAGCTGAGTGTGCTGAGGCTGTTGGCGTCTGTGACCACCATGGCAGAGGGAAAACGTGACGGGTGGGAATATTGTGGGGGCTCTTGTTTGTGAGAATACACTGAAGGAAAAAGTCAGACAGATTAAAATATATTTCTTCTTGTGGGGTCTTTAAAAACATAGAATGTTTATGATGATCAAAGTTACCGCTTAGTTCAAAGGTAGCAAAGTCACTATTAAAGAACATCTGATCTAAAATCTAGTCATTTGTGAGTAAAGCAAATGTGTAACTTACTGTGTGAGTGTGTGACAGCCATGAACGGCTGCTGGCTCATGTGGCTGGGGGACTGCTGCATCAGGCTATGCTGGTGGGGGCTGTGGAGTTGCTGGGAAAACTGCACCGGCTGCAGCGCTGCAAGGCTTCCCGCCACGCTGTTGATCACTGGCACCGACTGAGACTGTGATGTGTTCAAACCTAAAGAGACACAGAAAAACCTCAGTTAGAACGAGTCCATGGTGGAGTAAATTAAATCAGTTCCTCTCTTTCCGGAGGCACGGAAGACTTACTCTGTGCTATGGCCATGACTCCAGATAGAGGCATGATGAGGTTCTGCTGGTGGCTGTGATGGGAACTGTGGATGTTGGTCAGTGTGCTGACTGGAGGAAGTCCTCCACCTGAACCTGAAATCTGGGGAAAGAGGAAAGAAAGAAAGATACAATTACAGTACTGATCTATTTTTTCTGATATTTCTTACATGCAACACTTTGAGTGTTTGCTATTTAAATTCAAATACATGCATTTTCAAAGTGAAACAGATGTTGGGTGATAAACTGACAGACATAAATGTTGACTCAGTTCAGATAATTTTGTATAACACTGCACTTGTGTAACTCCACTCAAAAACAGCACACAGGCAAATATTGATAAGAAACAAATGTGAAGAAAAAAAAAGACTAGAAATGTAGGACTGTGAACGAGTTTGTGTAGAACAAAGTAACTGTGTGCTGGTTCATACAAATACCTAAGTAAATACAACATAATGCATTTAGTAATGGATATCTGGATTGGGATCCTCCCACTCAGTGGGTCTGAGACTATTTGACTACTGCCAGCTGCCCACAGTGGACAGGCCGCCCAAACACACATCTGCAGATAAGAAACGGCCAGCTATGACCTGCTGCACAATACTCTGCCTGCCCCCGATGTGGTAATTTCACACAATGACGCTTCAAAAGGCAGAAGTATTTGGGTCTGGCAGGGAAGTCAGTGCACATTTGAATATAACAGTTGACCCTGAACAAGATAAGTAGTTTAGTCGGTTTGGTTTTGGGTAAAATGACGATAGAAATCTTTTTTATTTATACTGTTTCCTTTTTAAATCTTTAAACCTAATGCCCTGTTTTTGTTTTGATGTATTTCAGGAAGGCTTTTATAACACCTTACAAAGGGTCTACAGATTATGAATAGCCTTGTGGATCATTCTGACATTGTTTATACCATGTGTACTCATTAATTTACCCTGTCCCTTCTCAAATAAAATAAAGTGAAACTAAACTTTGACAGCAAAGCACACATAATACAAAAGTATTGTTGCACCACTTCTCAAACGCTTAGGGTCAATGCACAGGTTTCCTTGTCACTGATCAAATATTGGACTAGGGCAGAAGGGAGAAACTCTGAAGTTGACACAAAAAAATAACATTGGGCACAATCAAATGTTGGCGTAATTTCTCTGGTAGAACAAGCAGCACTCCACCTGGGGCTCCTCTCTGCGAGGCATTTAATCAATGAGAACAGAATGTTTCTTTGTCAGGTTTATTGGCTGAGCGATGAACATGCCTGGTACACGGTGGTGAAGGCTGTGCCCTATAGTCCACCTTCCAAACAGAGCAGCACAATGTGTTAATTGTTGGCTTTTGCCCGTGGGTCCATGAGAGAGTAGGTCCAGGAACTTGCTTTGTACGTTTATGCTAAACCCAGGCTGGGTCTTATCTAATCTGAAGCCATGAGGACCCAGGTTTGTTCACTCACCATTTTGGAGTCAGGTGACAGCAGACTGTGGCTGTGGTCCAATCCTCCCGGAGACACCTGCTGGAGCACTGACTGGCTGTTGGCCATCCCATTGCTACTGTGGTGACTGATGGTCGTGGAGGAGGTGACCTCACCGGGGCCTTGGCTGTAACGCACTGAGAGAGAGACACACAGTTAGTTTCACTTGTCCTGTCCTACAACTATAACAGCTGCTGGGTCCTACAGCTACATCAGTGATGTATGGCAGAGAGATAGTAGACTCATTCAGTGCCTAGAAACTCCTCTGTCACTCCAATCAACCTGCTCTTTAACTCAGACAGGGGAGGACAAAGCAAACAAACACAGTAACCTGTCTGCTGCTATCTGCGCAGCTCAGCCAAGGCCATTCACTGCGTTGACTCACTCACAACAGTCTCCCTGATCAGAACACAAATGCCAATGATGGCGATCGTAATTTTGTCAGTGTGAAGTTTCACTAGTATCACCAAGCAAATGTACCTAGAGTAGAAGTACAGGTGAAAGTTTTGTTATATTGTTGTGTGTTACACTGTGATTAATTCAGTACAACAGAAAAAAAACATTAGGTTCTCCTTAGTACATTTATCAAACCTGGGTTTTACCATCTTAAGACCATTTTAAATGTGTTTTTTCTTTATGTAAAATCTATGAAAGACTCAAAAGTGACTAGAAACTAACCTGTCGGTTAAAAAAGAGAAAAATATTTTTCTTTCTCATCAAAAAAGTCCTAAAAATGTTACTAAAGTATGGAAGTTCAGTACATCTTCACCTTTTTACAGTGACGTAGAAATGATAACGTAATTCTTCTTTTAAGGGTTATCACTAAATCTTATGTCTAGTCTTCTTGTTGTCTCTCTCTGGAGGCCTGAAGGAATGTTTCACCCCACCACAACTGACAATCAAATTCCTGTTTGCCGATGCAGGCCCCCTCTGATACCAGAGTAAACATTACACAATTACAAGCAATGTCAAACACATTCTTATCCTGTGGTCTCAGCCTCACACAGACACAGAGAGCGGCCCTCCCTCAGTGACAGTGTAGAGACAGACTCTGTTTGCACTCAGATCTCCCATCTTGCCCGAGCCCTCCGTCCCTGACCCAGGTGTGCCTGAACGCCCTGTCGGAGTCGGTCAGACATGACAGGAGGCATTGATATAAAGCCATTCTGAGATAAAAAGGAGGGAGAGGCACTGACACTAAATATAACCAATGAGGGGGACATTGATTTCTTGTCATGACTCGAAACTGGAACAGGATGTGGTGCTATGGTGTAAGGGAAATCAAATCATTTTTCATCGTAAAATCCTGAAATTCTTTAAGAAGTTAGGTGTGTAAAGATTCATGACAAACAGATGCTCTATACTCAAAGCAGTAGTTTGAGAATTAGGAAATACATGCTGCGAGTTTACTTCGAAAAGTGATATCACAGTCATTCCTGTGCCCTTCATAAAAAAGTCACAGCCAGTAGCTGGCTAGCTTAGCTTAGCATAAAGACTGGAAATGGGAGGAAATAGCTTCCTTGGCTCTATTCTTTTACTACAGACACTTAAAATACAGATAACGCGACGTCTGAAGCCAAAGAGTCATATTTCATCCTATAACTGCCCTCCATTTTGTCCAGCCCACAGGCTTCATATTGTCTTCTGCAACATACTAGAAACCCCACTACACTCTACCGTGCCTTGTAAACACCGCCACAGAACAATAAAGCACTCCATTGGACTCATGACCCCCATTGCCACACAATAGAGGAGGACTCATAAAAAGGCAGTTATCTCGGAGCTTGGCGACCTCTTAAAGTGTCAGAGGGAGAAAAGGATGCTATTCAGGACAGTTTTGTTTCTTTGGGTTCAGCAGGCATTCTAGCTGCAGGGAGTCTCATAGTAAGTAGAAGGACTCTCTTCACTAAGAGACTCTTCTTTTTTCTTAGAAAGCTAATGTAAAAGACAGGTTTTCTACAAACACACTGAAGTGATCAACCACTATATGAAATGTTGTTTATAGATTCTGAAAGGCTAAATAATTGATCTGGCAAGATGTGACAATCCATGAAAAACTGAAGGGTCTTTTTTGAGAGCAGGGGGAGGGCGAGAACTTCCGAAGGGGAGTGGTAGCAAAGATCTTCAGCAGGTTTAAAAGGCTCTAGCTCCCTGTGTGACCCATGTAATATCAAAGCCTGCCTCCCCAACCCCAGGCAGTGCTCATTGTAGTACCACTGCATATGACAGACCTCCTGGGTGTCTGCAGGACGTACCCAGGCTCTTCTTTGTGGCTCTCTGGGAGACACAGAGCAGTGGAAAGTGTAGAGCTAGGCCATTCTTTTCTCTGTGTGTGTGTGTGTGTGTGTGTGTGTGTGTGTGTGTGTGTGTGTGTGTGTGTGTGTGTGTGTGTGTGTGTGTGTGTGGTGTGTGTGTGTGTGTGTGTGTGTGTGTGTGTGTGTGTGTGTGTGTCTGTGTGTGTGTCTGTGTGTCTGTGTGTCTGTGTGTCTGTGTGTCTGAGTGTCTGTGTGTCTGTGTGTGTGATGTTTCAAACCGGCCTGGGGTGACGGAAAGCAATGCAACCTACGGATAAGACCCCCCGTACTGTGTCTGATCAGGAACTTCTGAGTCCGCTTGTTTTGTAACAAGCAGAACGATGATTCAGTGTAACGGTGAACTAGCTGCCAAATCGACAGTGGTTAAAGAAGTAATCGTCTAAAAAGACTCCATTACAAGTGAAAATACTGCATCCATATAGGCATAAGTATTATAAAAGGTAAAAGTACTTGTCAAGCTGAAAACATGTGTGACATAAGTATAACACTTTACATTATGGAGTTGTTACCGATATTCCAATGTCCAGGCAGCATCTGACTGCCGTACCTAGTTTTGACTACTTTATATAAAGTGAGAAGTTTAGTGCAGTGGTTTCCAAAGGGATTAGTCCCATTCAAAGGGTCGCAAAATACATCTGATGAGTTGTGAGAGGATTAATGAGGCAGGAACAGGAAAACATGTTGTATTTCTTATAATCTGTGCTTTTTGTAAGGTATTGGAGTTTTATCACTTTGGGGTGTAATTGTATAAAGTTTCAGAGGTTAAATGGCTCTTCAGGGAACATAGCCCCAACCAAAACCTGATTTTTGTAAAGCTAAATCATTTGATACAAATCCTTTACAATGCATTGTCATTTTTTTATTATTATATAACTTTCTGAAAAAATGGAAAAAAGGTTTTAGATTTTTAAAATAAATTAAAGTGAAGTAAAAAGTAAACTATGTCTCCCCAAAATATATAGAGGTTAAAGTATAAATTAACACACAATTGAGATTGTTTGCTGAGTTTATCCTACTGCAATGTACCACCACCACTGCCAACAACAGTTTCTTTCAAATTAAAAATGTAAATAAAGAAAATAAAACTAATAAGTTGTATTTACTAACTTGTTCGAGGAAATTAATGCTTTGAAGTCAAATGCCATATATTAGATTGATCACGTGATATAAGTGGATGAACAGTAGGTAAATACTAAATAGGAAAACACAGGTGCCTGTGCTCATAGACCTGCCAAAAACGTAATCTTGCCTGAAATCAGTTTAATTTCTGAAGGTAAAAAAAGCCACCGCCAAAAATGAACATCACAGTGTTTGACTGTCTATTCAGTTGTGACCGACTGATCAACGAACTGAAACAGAATCAATAAAAATTCGCAAAGTACGAGAAGTTCCTTTGATCTGACCCAGCAGTGACCTCTCTTGTGTGACTGAAGGTGCAGCAGCGGTTTAGGGAGGGGGGGGACTATAGCTTTCTCTGTAGGCGCAGAAGGGATCATCAGTCCTGTCTGGCTAGAAAAGAGCCAATACCTCAGCGGACAGCTCCTGCTGCTTCAAGTCTGCACCCAGCCTCAGCAACTATACCAATGCCCATAAAGATGAGGGGGAGGCTTTAAAATCAGTCCTCCTCAAGGCCCAGCAGAGATAAATGAACCTAGGTTACAGTCACTGCAGTCTTCTAATACGCCACAGACAATGGGACCTCCTGCTGAGGGAGAGTATAGAGAGTTGAAGTCAGAGGAGCCCCTTATCAAAGGCCTGGGAGATGTAGTAGCAAAGGATTTTAATTGTCTATTAAGCATGCATAATACAGGCCGTGCCCTAGCAACGCAATGAGACATCCTGCTGGGATATTATTGTCAGGCCAGGGGCTGACACTGAAAAACAGCTGATGCTGTCGGCAAGATGCCAGCAGGACACCTTGTAAGCAGCCAGCTGAGGGTTTTTTTCAGGGGGTGGCGGAGTATGTTTCGCAATGCACCGACCCTTCCCTTCTACAACCTTATCGCTGACCCCTCTGGCTTGGCAACCTGAGGTCAATGCCTGGTCAGGTGTTCTGAGCAACAACAAAAACTCAAGCAAACAGACAATCACCAAAGGTAAAAAAGCGAGCCAAGGCAAACAGTTTGTTTTCCCTTCAAAGCTCACCTCGTGTTCGAACACGAGAGGACAACAATAGGCTCTGAGTGAGACTCTCAAATCACAGTTTTATGGAGGTGAGTGATGGCACGAAGGATAATGTTCTGCCAGGCCTATCAGCTTTGTTTTTATGTCGTATACACAGGTAGACTCAGTCAATACTAATTACTTAGAATGCAAACATCAGGTGAGGGTGAAATGGTCAGGGCCATAACGCACATCATTTCCTTGTTTTGGAGACTCTTTGAGCTGAGTCATTAGCAACCTGCATGGGAGGAGTAAATGTGGAAATGACGGCGTTATGTCAAGGTAATGTGGATGTGTCTGTCCCCCCTCCCTGACCCTGGCCTGACCCTGGCCTGTCACAGGATTGCTGCCCTTTGTGACATGCTTCTCCATGCTGACTTTGGAGTGGAGATTGCAGGTACAATGAGGATTGTTCTCAGTGTGTTTTCAAAGATCAGAATAACAATGGCATTTGCTCAGCTCACTCACTCACGCTCATTGATCACTTCTCCCCTCTTTCTCTGCCCCTCTGATCACATCAACTGTGTTTCTGACCATTTCTGACAGCGTTTTCACACCAAGGACACTAAATCATGTATTTCCTTACACTATTATCTAAAATGTAGGCGTAAACACTGCAAATTACAAAATTTGAATGCGTACTCTGTCAAAAGTCATGTGGTATTTTTCAATTATAAGTAATGAATCTGCAGACATGACCTTTAAGGGGGGGATCCCCACTAATTTTACCAAGTTTTAAAAAGACCAAGATATTGTTGAATAAGCACGGTTTGTGATGTATGGGTTTTGTGACTTTTCATTTTAAACTGTCTGACAACTTTATAGATGTGCAAAGCCAAATTGGTGGAGTTCTCGATTGAAAACAAATCAGTTATCAAGACACATCTTGTCTGCTTTCTGTGATGCTGAACTGCATACAAAGTAAAGTCAACTGGCATCTTACTTGGAGGTGAAGCGCTGTTCTGGGGATGATGTGGCGAGTTATGTGACAGCAGAGAGTTCATGCTGTGGGACGGTACAGTGATGGCATCCATGGCCAACTTCTGCCTGAAGGCTTCCTCTTTACGCCGGTTGGCGAACCAGTTATAGACCCGCACTTCGGTGACCAGATTTGAGCCGAGGCCCTGAGCTTTGGAGGGGGAGACGCCTCTCTGGAGACACTCAGCCCTGCAGAAAAAGAATTTAAAAAAGAATTAGGGTTAATATTTTGTTTCGGTAAAATGTTTCTAGGAAGGTAGAGGAAGGTGTTGTTTTTAATCTACCTGTTGCACTCTTCTACTAAAGCTTCCCGCTCCTCCTTGCTGGGGTTCTTCTGCCGTTCGTAGGCCTGATACAGGATTTGCTGGGACGCAGGCCCCCACTTGAAACGGTTACGTCTCATTTTCTTACAGGAGGGTTCACTTCCAACCTCCTCACCAGTCTGACCCATGCCCTGACCAGACGGGTTGAATTCTGGGAAAAAAAACACCGGATCCTGATTGCCTTTATCTGTCATGTTGCAGCCAGAGCCTTGCACCGCCTGGTTGAACTCTGCAAAACAAAAAGAGGTTCATTCATTTCCAATTGCTTTCTTTAAATGCAAAACCACAAAACCAAAATGCATATTTGTGAAAGTTTTTCCCATATAATAGTCTTTTCTATCAACTAAATTATATAGTTCTCACTATGATGAATTATGACTACAATTGCTAGGTGCATGTATGTGTCTTCCAAAATGGTGAAGGCATGTTGAACCCACCATGATATTAAACCCAAAAAAGCACCTTGTGTTGCTACTAACTACACATTACATGATGGGGCCAATCTGTGAGAAACTCAAATATTAACTTACGTTGGAGAATTTCCCGCTGTTTCCTGACATACCAGGTGTACAGGGCCGCTCGCTTCTGTGTTTTCATGGGCGTGCCTTTGTTGAGGTGCTGGGAGAGGTGAGACTGGTTGAGCCCTGTGACGTCCACAACCTCCCGTTGGGGGATGTTGTGCTGCTGCATGTAACCTTTGATCATGCGGGCAGCACGCCATGGATCCTCTCTGCGTTCAGATAAAACAGGAGCAGAAAAAACACATTTCACCACTGAACTATACTGCAGTTTTTAGAGGGAAGTTGAAAGCAAAACCAGCTTCACATCTCACATTTATTTGGCTGAAATAAGGGTTCTGATCTTAAATAAAAAATACATATATGGCAAAATGCTTCATTTTAGGGGAAAGAAAATGTGATGATAATGTTTGTTGACGTTTATTTATACCTTTAACAAAATCTACAAATATGGAAGTTCTATGATCAAACACATGTTCCTCCTTAAGTGTTTTTCAAAGTTTCACGTTTAAAAGGTAACAAATCCTCTCACTGACAACCTGTTTATCACTGTTCAATAGGCTGTACATATTTTCAAAGGTTAGTTCAAGTGGATTCAGGCACGTTGAGAAACTTGGACTTAGTATTTGTCGCCTAAACACATAATGTAAGCCTGGGAAAAAGCTTGATGAAGTTTGTGTGAATTTAAAGGAAGCATGAACTGTAGAAATCTCAAAAAACAGCTCAAAACTGAATCAAACTTAAGCAGGTTGACAAAAAATTCTGATAGTACTCAGTTATAAATGTACTTATTTATTATATACTAAAATGTCTGTATTTGGTCAAAGTTAATTATATATTAGTATTATAGTGTTTACTCAATATGTTATTCTGTTATCAAATGTAGCCTACTGTAATTGATGATTAAAGGATACATTGAAGTGACGATATAATTAAACATGCGTGTAAGATTTGATATTTCTTAATATTTTAATTTTATGTAGAAAAAAAACGGGACGACGTCCAGCTAAACGATATACAGTACTAATAATTTCGTTTTTCAGTGAATTTACACCAAGTTTTAATTGAAAGAGGAATTTAGCATTAAAACATGTTCTTACCTGTAGAATCCGCACTGATACTAGCCTACATATAAAACGTGTAATTTCTGCAGCAGTATTTAGGTTTATCAAACACGATTCGGAGGTAAAACGGAGCCATGATCTATAATCCGAGATTAGCAGGCCCAGACACTGACATCGGTAATTATAGTAAATCTACACACGCCTGTTTGTTTTGGAGAATGTGGAGGCCTACATAAGTCTGCGGGTTAAGTGGGAGATGTTAGTTTATAACTTTTGACAATGAATAACCAGATCTCCATTCACTCTAATCACACGCCACTGTGTATCTTTCAGTTGATGATTTATAGAATAAAATTAACAATAACTTAACTACACGTGCGTTAGTTTTGATATACTTCCGGGGGTGTTAGAGCCACAAATACTAGTTTTACAGTAAATACATGGTCGCAGTGGAATAAATGGATTTTGATTTCTTTGGAGGATGATTTTTCGTTTTTTGTTTACTGGCATAAAAGCGGGGAAAAACTCAAATATGTAGTTAATATAATTGTATTATTGTTATTGCTATTATTATTGCTATTAGTATTGCTATTATTATTTATTTATTTTTATGCTATTGATAATTTGTATTAGTATTGTTATTAGTGTTGTTGTTATTATAAGTATGATTAAGACTTATCTGACTTTTCTAATAATGATAATAATTATTGAAATCTTTTTTTATTCTAATTGTCAGACAGACGTGGATTCACTTTCTCTTCGGATCGACCATTGCAGGATTCTTTTTTATCGCGGAGAGGTGGAGTATAGTTAATAATAAATAGATCTCAGTTCAGCTGATATTTTGCAAAGGTAAAGAAATAATAATCCGTGTGGGTAATTAGTAACCAGAATGGAAAACAGAACCACGGCGGGTTATTTTAAAAATGTAAACACAGAAGGGAAAGGCATTTTGCTACTGCTTATAAGGTAGGCCTAGTTATTTAAACAGGCCTTGTTCCTTAAAAATAAAAACTTAACAGAAAGTGCATTTTGAGTGAGCTGAAATAAACAATAACCCTGAATATGAGCATATTTTCACTTCCCCAATACACCCTTCCAAATGCGATTTAACTTAATTTTAACTATTTTTTACACTTTGAAAAAGTTATGTAAAACTTACGCCAACATGCGATCCACCTCCGCCCTCTGCTCCGCAGCCTCCTCCGTGTTGAGCGACTGGAGCTCCTTCAGTATTGGCGGGGTATCGAAGTCGTCCCCGTCCTCGGAGCCCTCGTCCCCGGACAGCTTGCCCTTGCTGTGCCCGTTGGTGAGCGTGTGGAAGACGGGCTTGGAGTCGGAGTCCGTCCCGTTCATCTTGCCGCTATGCGGAGGAGCGGGGGACATGGGCAGGCTCTCCAGTTTTACTCCGAAGCCCGGCGGGCTGGGGTCCATATCCTCGAGGGCCTGGATCAGAACATCTCTGGTTACTCCTGAGTCCAGCAAGGCGCTGAGGAGCTCATGCTGCAAGGATGTCAGCTTGGATACCATTTTAGAGAACATTAAAAACACAACATAGGCTTGCTGTGTGCGCGCTGCAACAGAGTGAAAAGGGGAAGATAAAGTGAGATATTACAAAAATAAAGCTACAAAATAAAGTTCCTTTCTTCCTCTCTGCTCCAGTGTTGTGTTAGTTTGCGGCTGCTGACACCTGCTCCGAGAAGCTGCTTCACTTCCCTGTTGAAGGGGAGGATGGAGCTACTTTGTCATGATGCTTTCTGAGTGCAGGGGGATATAAAACGTGGTAATGAGTGGGCCGGCTGATGGGAGCCTTATGTAAATCCACTGAATAAGGCCCGCTCTGGGCCGAGGTAGACATGTGTTTACACTGCTGCACTGCTGCTTTTATTGGCTGCCCTTATCAGCAAAACTTTCATGGACTTTGGACCCTGTTGTACTATACCGCACAGAGACTTTTAAGAAAGCGAGCTGCACATATTCACACCGCGGAGGAAGTTCATTTTAAATAATGCCTTGAAATAGCTCTGCGAGTACAATCTATATTATTTATATATTTATTTCCTTCAATTATATAAATTAGTTCGGAATATAAGTGTTTTCAGTGGGATAATCTATGTTAATAAGCTTTTGATGTCCTCATTAATTCAGCATTGTTTTTCTTTATTAAAGACTTTATAACCTCATTAGTTTTAGGAAAATCTCACATTAGAGGGTGATAAAGAAATGCCAATGTATTTAAATTATAACAAATAAACAATTTGCACGTTAAAGTTTCCCTGAAAAAGCAGCCATTAATTAGTATCAATAATATCAAAATCCATCGATTTCTATTTTCAGAATTACAATAATAATACAATATTTTATTCGTTTTCAACTTAACACATCATGTAAGCTAACTGCTGTTTGTTTCAAACCTTGAAAACGTGGGACAGGAGTCCCTTTTAAAGGTTTTAATTGCCTCAATTGTCTCTTATCTGTGCACAATGACACGACCATATAACAAATATTGGTCCCTTAAATTGCTAAATGAAACGATTCAGGTTTATGTCACTTTGCAAATTTAGAAAAATACCCATAAAACTTCAATTCACGCAGCAGTTAAACAAACACTTAATCATTAATAAGAGCAGGGTGATGTTATTAGGGACATTTTCACCTTTGTTTCCTTGTGAAAGTTCTGTAAATAAAACAATAATAAAGCTCTTTAGCTGTTTATCTTCTTTAGTTGTAGTTTAGGCTACCTCGAAAACAAAGACCGACAGAGTGTGAAAGTCACAGAGCAGGTGTCCAATCTGACTTTAAAGTGAAGGTAATTTAATTTAAATGTATTTCTTAACTTTATTTATCTTATTTTGTTGCAAAAATAAATGAGGTGTAATCGTTAAAAGTAGTAGTCTTTCCAAGGCAATTGGAAATATTAGCAAAAGTCCTGAAAGCGGCATCAAATGCGTGATTAAAGAGATTGATTAAGATTTTTGATTTATTTTTACGATTCGAGATTGTGTTGTTATTTAAATCATGTTTAAACTTCATTATTGGTTGGTAACTTTACTGTTTTTACTGGAAACTATTAACATAAAAAATGACCGCTGATGTTTAGCTCAAGTTAACTCTAGTCTAGACAGACATCGTTGTTCACAGACACGGAAAAATATAGACCTATATTAAACAATCTGTATGAAGAATTAAAACAAATGTAATTATCTTTTTATAGAAAATAAATACCCATACATGAAACCAAAGTTAATTGAAAGTTTTTTTGTACATCGTGAAGTGTTGGCATGTTGCACCTTTTTCTGAGCTGGGGGTCTAGCCTTGTGTGTGTTAATCAGAAGTGATACAGATAAACTAATACACATCAACAAATAGCACTAAAAAAAAAGACAGTCGTTTACAGTTTCTTTAAACTAGGGGAAAATACCATACTAAAGAACAACTGTACAGGTGACATGAGGAAGATACCGCTTAAACACCCTTCAGATTGACTTTCGCCCTCATTAAATTGCTTATATGGCATGTAAGATGATACTTCAAATCCCTTTAGTTGAGTACTGGGATTTCTGAACGCTTAACAAATGCTTCAACATTTAGGTTTTAATGTCTCTATAATGTAAATCTCAAATTATGATAAGGTAATAATAGAAAGATTCTGATGACCTATATGAGATCAACTAAATAGCATGTGTCAGTCATGTGACAAATTACCTAACTTTCCATAAATAAATGTTGTTGTTTTTTTTTTAACAACTTCCATTTGATGCAAACAAAACCTTGCTGTAAACAAAAAACGACCAGCCACTGACCTCCTCTGCATGGTGGTTTACAACAAGATACTTGACCAATTATTGGTTAGACATGTAATCTTTCAGTGTAGTATCAATGTGGTTGATCATTAGTAATACACAGGATTCTCTAAACCTATTAGCACCAGAGCAATGCAGATTTGTAGTTAGTGTACGGCAAAACTGCTTATGGTATATGGAATATAACTAAATATCAAAATTAAGTACGAGATAAAAGAAAAAGTTAAATTAACAACCCACCGCTCTGTCCTGCAGACCATTCTCTGTAAGAAAGTTAATGATATTATTATTAGGTACTTTTTGTTTTCCCAAAATACATTATCAAACTGTTTTTCTTTAATCTAAAGATCCACTTCAGTTTTCGGTATGGTTGGTGTCATTAAACGGATTACACCCTTATCTCCAGCTACTATTCTTGTGTAAAGTTTCCCCAAGTTGCACACCTAAGCTGCACTTCGCTCCGTTGTGTAAAGTGTTAATAACCCAGTGGAAACAGATAAATCACATTCTGTCTGCAGCTCCGTCATCTTCGGTTGACAAGTTAATGACTCATATGTTCATTTTAAATCTCAGAGATTGTTTTTTTACTAATACGACAAGAAATGGGTCAAGTTGATGTCTGACACTAAACCTTTTCCGATAACCGCAGTGGAACGGAGTGTTAAAGTTGGATATTGGTGTGAAACTGAAGATGTGTTGGGTAAAGTAGATGAAAGACCTTATTTGTAATTCATGTGAAGCAAAAATTTGAAATAATTACAGGAGTGTCTATATATTGAATCAATTTAAACAAAGATATGGATGGATGGATGGACACACACACACACACACACACACACACACACACACACACACACAACTTGTCACCTCTGGATGGCAAGACTTTGGCGTACATTTTTCTTGGCACTTTCACATGTTTCCATTTAATATGTGTCAACCATTAACAACAAATAATAACAAGCGGCAAAAAACTGTTTACCCAGTAGACAGACCATCACATCTGTGTTGTGAAATAGAACTAAGTACTGAAGCGCTACGTGAAACACACACATCACTTTCACACAGATCTGTGACACAAGCGTTGAGTAACTGGGGGGACAGGGACCATCCGGGACTGGAACTGTTTCCTCTAACTACACCTGTCCGAACACCTGAGCAGATGAGTCAGGCAGAGACCAACACTGCAAAGACTTTAGAGTTATAACAAGGTGTCTCAAGGTTGTCTCAATAACACTGATGCCCTTCATATGACCTAAATGAAAGCAAACAAGTCAATCGAAGAGAAGATTGGCTCCATCTGTTTCACTTAATACCTGTCCCTAAGTCTGATTCCCCACGACGTTGAATACAAAGACAGACAAATGGGAATGATTCCCCCTCAAACAACATAACAACAAGATCCTTAAGTTGAATAGGGTTTGGATCCGGAAGTGCGCATGCGTGAAGTGCTAGCAAAAGGCAGGCCCTCAACACTGCCACATCTACGAGACCGCAGCTCTCCACTGATGCAGAACGTGAGAAATCAAGCATTTTTAAGCCGCTATCTATAGCCAACAAGGTAACATTGGTGATTGAGCCTATGGATAACTGATGATATCCATCCCTAATCGTAACCCAAACCCAAAGAAAACAACATGGAGATCTTTGAGATTGTAAAATGAACACTAGGGTAATCCAAAAAGTCCTTAAATGTTACATTTGTGGAATTTTTCTGTCCATGTTATTCGAGGTTGAGACTGAAAGTTCCTAGGCTCAAGAATGAACGTTTACTGCTTATTTACCCCTTTACACTTTATCTATTTCACACCTGCTGCACTGAAGGCCTATACAATTATTTGTCTGCCATGCTCAGACAGGAAAACATGAAATTACTGAAATAGAGTTTGGATAGTCTTAACAAATATCAACATCTATGCAAAAAACTCCAAAGCCTAGATATCGAGTTAGAGATATGTGGTTTTCTAATTTCTTATCTCCAACACACTGAATACAATGTTTTTCATTCGTTAATTGGCATATGATCAATCTCTGATTCTGGACCAGACCAGCATCAACCTGTTCTCTGTGTCATTTCAGTACTTTAATCTCCAGGAAGACAATGAAAGTTACTGATGTTGGCTCAAGGTGTGCTTGGCTGCTTTTCAGTTTCTTCACTGACCTCTCACGACCTCTAGCTCCTCACTCCACGGCCTGGTTGGTGCACAGAGCGGAACATTTGGAAACTGGCTGAAATAAAAAGGGTAAAGTACATCATGTGTGCGTGATATTCAGGAACCAGCGGCCATGTAGCGTTCCGCAGACTGAGCTGGACCTTACCCTCAACCTGAACTCTCCGTCCACTCATGTCCTTTCAGAGACTGGAAATGGCTGCTTGCTTTTATAACATTCTGTAGCCAGTATCTGAAAAGGGGGGATTCATGTTGAAATTATTTCAGAATTTTGTATGGATTTAAAGGAATAGATTTCTTTGTTTATCCTAGCTTAGCATTAAGACACACAGGGAGGCAGCTAGCTTGACTCAGTCAAAAGGAATCAGAATATGCAAACTACCAAAGCTAACTTATTAACATGAATCTTGTTTGTTGACCTCATGCTCCTAAAAAATAACCCAAGAAAACTGAAAAAAATCATTTAGCAGTCAAGCTAGCCACTGGTTGGCAGTAACATGGTAGAGAAATGTCATGAAAAGAAAACGGAAACCTCATCATCGCATACACACATTTCAACCCACAAAAAATAGTTGTAAATATAAAGTATAGTCTAACAGTTTGAATGCAGTTATTACACGCCATGCAACCGTGGGGACAGGATACTGAAGCCCAGCAAATGGCGCTTTTGCTACACACAACAAACTGCAATCAGTAAGATAATGAAGATTACAAAAACAAAAACATAGTAATAATCAACATAATGATAAATAAATATGACTTACAGTCATAATGGAAAGTAACATGCGACATCAAGGTGACGGCAAAACCTCTGAAAGTCATAGCTTGCGGTAAAGCTGGATAGTCCAGCACACAACACCTCTGAAACTGAAAGTATTTGTTATACATTAGTATTTGTATGAAATTAATAAAATGAGATATAACATGTTGATAGGGTAACCGTAGGGGCACTGACAGGCAGATTTTGTTATATTTGAAAGGAGTTGCCTAGCTGTTGCTAAGCTCAATTAGGCCTATCCAGCCGCCAGCTTTAGCTTTATATTTACCTGAGTCTCTACAAGAATTGAAACAAGCATATTGGTTAAAATTGTCAAACTAGTTTAAAATGTTTTTCTTTTGTGAGCAGCATTGACAAGGGACATAATAAGAGAATATAATGTTTAACTTTATAAGAACAACAGATACATTGTTAGTAGAAGTTTTTGTAGGATCATTGTCTCAGTTGACTAAAGAAAAAACCTGTAAGGAGAGCTTAAATAATTGAAATAAAAGATAAGGGTTAAAAGAGCACACTTCTCATTTGTTCTTGTAGAACCCCCTCACAAAACCTTGTTAATCATGCAAATTGTTGGCTATTTTTGTGATTATCATGGGTTGTTAAGGTTTCTCTGTTATAAATCCATCAGTAATCACACTTTTCCACTTGTGCTTTGATTGCATCGCAGTTTGTTTTTATTGGATTGAGCTGCAACTTTGATCTCTATCAGAGCAATAACATGTCGTCACTTCACCCATGAATCACAGGAACATAGAGACACATTTTAGTTTCCTTCTGACTGATACATATGAGGATATAAGGACGAAGAAAGTGATAGAAAAGTGGAATCCATCTACTCCTCCCAATTCATAAACATGACCTGTGAATGATCCTGCACTGGGAAAACTGCAGAGGGCTCCCAGTTGCTGGCGGTGTGTCTCAAAGTGTGTCAACAAACACTGCAGCAGGGTGTGTGTGTGTGTGTGTGTGTGTGTGTGTGTGTGTGTGTGTGTGTGTGTGTGTGTGTGTGTGTGTGTGTGTGTGTGTGTGTGTGTGTGTGTGTGTGTGTGTGACAGAGTGTTTCTGTGGGTTTGAATCAAGACCAAGACTTGAAAGTCTCTCGCCTGTGTTTGCACTTCATGCAAAAGGTGTGTGTGTAGTCAGGGATTGAGCTTTTCCTCATCTTTTCTTTTGTTAAATCATGTCAGATCAGAGCAGCTTTGAGGTTTTGGCTTAGTCACTGCACAGCAAATTGGTTTCTGTCTCAGTGTTGTTTGATTATGTCTTAACTTCTCACTTGTGTAATATTGTTTTTAAAGTTTTCCTTACAATGACAAAGACGCTGATAAGAAACATCATACAGACAGATTTGGGATTTTCCACAATGTGAAGCTCGTGTTTTCAGACATGAAATAAAAATATAATGTGATGCAGTTCGACAGGTCAGGACGACCCATTACATCATCCAGACCGCCCCCCCCCCCAACAGTCTGATACTCCCGAGCTCTTACTGGAGGTGAGCCAGGCTGATGTATACTGCCAGAGTAAGTCATGTTTTGAAATTCATTGCACAATTGGCAATGTGATTTTATAGCTCCCATTATCAAAAGACATTTGTAGGAGATATTTGATGTTGCAAAGGCCATAAATCCTTAGCAGTTCAGTTAAGGAACCTGTGGAGCCACTCAGAGCCAAAGCCAGGACTAGCATAAACTTTCCACCAGATCAAGCAAACGGGGGGGGGGGGGACTGATATGATAATATGGCCAGATCATAATCGGACACATTTCTCTCCAAGCCCTGGAGCCTCCTGTCAGCTTCTGATCATTAAAAAGCAAGGAGAGGAAATGAGGAGAGAATTTTTAGGATGTTATATATCTCTTGAAAAGTGGATAGCATTTTTGAAAACATATGTTGAAAAGCATTTAGTCTTGACAATGTAAACATTTCCTCTCTGAGGTGGATGTCAATATGAATTAAAATGAACCTAAGAGCAAAAATGAATATGAAGAAGTAGTTTAGTTTATTCACTTGCAAATTGCACAAATGAACTACACACACGAAAAGATTTTTAGTATGGTGTGTTATGTGTAGTTGAACTGTTTCAATACATTTCTTAGATTACAAATGCTGATATATTTATTATAATGTATCTCGGCCTCAGGATGGAAGAAATGAGTAATGATCAATATCATATCATACTGACAGTGTGTGGTTTTTTTTGTATGGTTTATTAAAAGTGTGTGTGTGTGTGTGTGTGTGTGTGTGTGTGTGTGTGTGTGTGTGTGTGTGTGTGTGTGTGTGTGTGTGTGTGTGTGTGTGTGTGTGTAGCTGATGATGATCTCCTGGCTTTCCTCCTCCCAGCTGCTGTTGCTTCTCTCTCCTGCTGCATGGCTGCTGGTCAATATTGACTCAGGGATCGAAGCAACAGCCACTTTGTCACGGTGCAGGGGGGGCAGACCTGCTATCTCTATGGCATCAGGTAAAAACAGAAAAAAAATCAACTCATCATATGTCAGAATTAAAGAAAATTATGATAAAGGAAACATTTTAACATAAAGAGAGATTTGGACCACTAATGATTCTGTTTGAGATAAAGAAAAGGCATCTTTCGTACCAATGCACGAAACTACAACACTGAAACTGAAGCAGCCAAATGGAGTTCAGCCATCATTAATTAAGCAGTTGCATCTTACAGGAAATGCTTATTTCTATTGAGATATTGTCTATTTTTTTATCAGAACTTTTTTAAACTAAAGGCTAAAACTAAGAATTAAACTCATGGTTAAGCAGAAAATGTATTAAAGCTTCCTCTGTAGGTGTTAAATCTCAATATCTCATCCTAAAATAAGCAGATATTTATCTATTTGTAAATGTAAAGCTGTATAATATTCATATCCATTGATAGTAAAACACTACTTTTGTAATGGTTTTATTTTTGACACTTTAATGTTGAATTTGAAACATCTGGAAAGCAAATATTTAAGAAATCATTTTATTGAACAATAAAGCGCACAAAGACGTTGACAGCAGCGTCACAGTCAAACCGATTGAGTACAAAAAATAAATGAGCCACAAGAAAACACAAGCAGGCACACTGGGGCGTGAAAAGAAAGCTGCAGTCGGACAACATGATGACCGTACCATTGTTTTTCAGAGTGAACTAAATACGGTGTTACCATTCTTAGATGTGCTGGGAAAATGTATGATCTATACTGGGAGAGAATTTCACACATTTATTTGAACACCTACTCACAATCTTTGGAAGGCTCAACATACAATATTTTTGATATTTATTTCACTTTTCTGGAAAAGAAAAAAAGGTTTGAAGATAAAATAATATGCTTCACAAATAGCAAAACTGTTTGTGCACTGTACATATATTCCATCATTGACATTTGTTCCGTGGTTATCTATTAATCAACTCTGGGGGGATTTGCATGACTCTGACAGCGCTTCAATATCTCCAGTTTCATACCAGTGGTTCATTTTTGCATAGTCCTGTGGTGAATGCATTGAAACATAGGACTCCTTTTGTTAATGCGCTAAAGATTAGCTGTAGGATGTGAAGCTTCTCTGAGCCTACTGTTGAACTCACTGCTGACACCTAGTGACGACAGGACATCGTGCAAGTAGGACTGACCCACTCCCATCCATGCACCTGCCAAACTGTTGGTGTTCATGATGCTTTGGTCATTTTCTTGCATGTTTTATTCAATCCATCAAACTATATTAGATTTTTTCTTGTTATTCTAGAGTTGTATTGCCCTGGTCACACAGTGTGTACAAATGGCATATAACCATAAAGTTGAAACACACATATCACGTCTGACCTTATTTTGAGCAGACAAACTGTGCCAGGTCCATGTAAGGTGTGTCACCGTGCAATAAATCTCCTGAGAAAAGAACACAAGTGAATCAGATCCGAGCCGCTGGCTGCTGTACTCATCGGGAAGTCAAACACACACCTACAAGGAAGAGTTTCTGACGAATTATGGCACACGATAAGAATTCTCTTTATTTAGCAGTGCGTTTGGAAACGGGGGTGGAATGCAGTTATCAGATGTTTGCTTTGTGCTTGTTAACATTAAAATTCTCTGTGAACTCTTTGTTGTGCTAGATAGAACATCTATGCAGATTGGACTCATTAAGGCAACATCAGATTAAAACCAGTGGATGACAAGCTTGGTGTTGCTTGAGCTGTGAGATGTTTTACCAAAGATAAAGGAAGTATTAAGCTCCATTTCTGCATTTGACAGCATTGGTTAAATCATATGTAAGCTGGCAACTGAATGTATTATCCACTTGAATCGATCTGTAGTTTTATGGTATTTACTGTTGTACTAGAGAAAAACACTGAGTATATTCAATCAGAATCAATGAAAACTATATAGATAAAACTCCTTTCCTGTAAATTACTTCGAACACCAGCTCCAATTGATTGAGGTCCTCACACCTGCATTGATTGTTAAAAAGTGTCCTGGTGATCTAAACCAGCTTAGTGGGGCACAGAGACAACCCAGGATTCAGCAGTAGGCTTCATTTGATTTTGTCTCCGTCCATGGCTGCCTCTCTGCCCCATGTTTTTCTCTCTCCTTGTCTGCGCAATTAGAGATTCAAAAGTAATTACCTGCTCTGCTTCCTCTGCCATTAAATGGCAGGTTCACAGCACCCTGATTAATGCAGAGGCATGCACACCTGCCATTTGCGGCCACGGGAGGCGGAACGTTCTGAATGAAACCTGCAGGACGTCCAAGCCTACAAAACACAGAATTACAACACAACATGAGCAAAGGCCCCAGAGTGACAAAAACAGGTCTAAAATCATATTTATCTTGACACTCTTACTCTATCAAATCCAGTTTCATTTTGTCAAATTTCCTCAGTTTGTTATACTCCACATAAAAACAGGCAAAGTGCAGCTATGTTTATAATTTTCAGTTTGTACCAGAAACTTAAAACATGCACTAAAGTCTACTCACTTACTTTGTACACACAATCTAACTGTTGTTACGAATGCCATTTTTAGTTTTAAATAATTATTTATTGAGGCTTTGTATTTGATTATTCATAGAATTTTAAACTACTTCTACTTTACTAGAAACTACTCGGTGGCCAGGCACTTGCCCTTTTTAACATCTCCTGAAGATTACTTTATCCACTTGATACCTATTATTACTAATTTGATGAGAACTGCTTAAAACATGATTCTAAACTCCAGATTCAGAGGTCTGCAGACAACTTTAGAGTTTGGTGTCTCAGAGACCATATAGTATGGTTTATAAACAATAGATTAGTATTTATTTATATCTGTCATTGTTATTGACTGTGGCCCTCCTTAAAACTGCACAATTGTTTACCTGAGAGTGTTTTGTCTTACAAAAAGAAGACACATTTTGTTCATGCAGATCCCAAATAATAACAAAAACTGTATTTTATAGTGCCTATATTGCAGTCATTTCGACCTTTAACAATGAAGAAGAAAAGACAGTTTAAGGGACTTTAACTCAAGCATTTATATCTTCTACACTTCAGAGGAAAATGTACTTTTCTGTCAACCAGTACAGCTGTAGTTACATGAAAAGATAATGGCCTGCTAAGCAATAGCATAAAATATAATGAGAAGCATATCACTCACTACAACTGTGCTATTCTTGGACAATGTCACACATGTCATAAACATTTTTTTAACTTTCAACTAATGGCTATTATTAAAATAAATCATTTCAAATTGTTATTTATCCTTGCTTTATAGGATTATCAAACACTGACAATGTGCCAATATTTAAAATAAGAATGTATTTAGCGGTTTATCCTCATTAAGCATAGCGCATAACTACGTGTGATACTTCTTAGTATATTTTGTTGATAATGCTTTCGTTCTTTTACTTAAGTAATATGATTTTTACCTTTGATATTGATTATTTGCTCACTGTGTTACTGCTACTTAAGAATCAGAGTACTGGAATCTCAAACACAAGCCATATGAGTTGTATATAATTTGTTATGCAGCATTCCAATTCATCTCTCCCTCTTAAAAAATATAACTTAAAGACACCTAAATTTACGAGTGAAATCTAGTCTTTTTTTCTGTCAGCATTTTATTTGCGTGGTCTGACAGATGCAGTAGCAGGTTATCTTTCCAAGTCTATAAGCTCTTTTTATTTCTTTTTTTTTTGTTAACAGTTAATGTGTAACCGAGTGTTCGAGGAATCAGCACATTTCCTTTTACCTCATACAGCGATCAATGCTGGTGTGGCTTTGCTGCGAGGGAGCTCAATGGGATCATTGTCAAGAGCGCTACAGTAACTAATCTCATTCTGTCTGGGTTTGATATGACAGAAATGAAGTCATGCTATGTGTTTCAAACAGTAAACTTTTGGAAATATAGCTACAAGGGACTGCTTCTTCAATAAAAGCTCAGCATTAGGAAACACCTGCAGGCTACTGTTGACACAAACATCAAAACTTCATCTGTGGTAACATCTTGCCATCACAAGCTCCATCTTTCTCTTATAATCTGTTTTACTGTAAACATCAACTTTGATAGGAGAGATCTTTAACTTTACTTAGCTTTTGAACAATTAACATTCTGGCCCTGTGCCACCTAATGTGGAACCCAGTTATCTATTATTTCACGAGTAAAGAGAAAAGCTTCACACTCAGTCAACCATGGCATCTGTCTTGTCACCCTGTGATTGCTTAAAGCACCTACAGTAACCTTCTTTGTATCCATCATGACTAATTTTGTAAACGAAACATGCGTTATATCCTGTTTATTTTGCTATGTATTATTGTTACGGTGCATTTCTATTGAAAGTGTTTTTACTTGAACCTCTTCAGACGTTGAAAAAGCCTTCATACGAAACAGCCATGCTACTTTCTTCATTAGATTTTATTTATTGGGTATAATTTCAGCGGTGCTTTGAGCTAAAAGTAGAGCTAAGAATGATGGGAATGTATAGACCGTATGTGTTCACAAACAAAAGACTCAGAGAATTGAAAAGTTAAGAGATTACCAAAACTGTCACATATTTTGGATATCTGTCTCATAGTTTTCAAGATGTCTGGAAATGTCAGTCTCGAGGTGATGCAAGAGGGACCATTCATTTCAATTAAAAGATATCTAAAATGAACAAAGAACTTAGTGTAAACATCTTTTAAATTAACTGAATACAATTTACACTTGGCCATGCTTTACAAAACATAAATCATGTCAATACATCCGATAGTTTCAGATATATAGTTTAAACGTGCTGCCAACAGCCAAAATGACGCTTCAGTTTACCACCCTTTTGAAGGGAGTTTATTCATATGAGCCAGAGAGGTTAAAAAATGTCTGATATAAGAAGATGTGTGTAATTTTATAGATTGTTAAACTTATACTAGAAATGTTATATAGATGTGTTCTCAGAAACCCATTTCCAAAAGCTCACCCCCCCGTCCACGCTCCACCACTAGTGATTGGACTCTGGACCTCTGTCTCCACGCTCCTCTGCTCATCCCTAAAATTAATTCATCCGCACATCTCTGTCCCTCCAACACCACATTAACCCCGACCACAGGAGGCATCCTGTCGGAAAAAAATGTCCCTCTCTGGCTTCACGGTGAAACATCAGTTTGACCTTTCCACCTCAGACCCTCTCTCTCTGCTCTTTCCCACCCTCGCTTGCTTCATCCAGATTTCAACATGATCATGCTGTGAAATGAACGCCGAACAGTAAAGAGACAGGTGTTTGGGAAGGAAAGACATAAATAGCAAGTATCAGTGTGATAAAAAATATACAAATTAAGAAATAACTAATCCTTGTCATTCTCCAAACATGTCCTCGGTTGCCATACTTTTGTGAGGAAGACTCATTTCAGAGGGTCACGCCACACTGGCTGCTTTCTGGAGGACAGAGAAACTGTAATTGGGGGCCATTAGCTGTTGCCCAAGACCAGTCATGCAGGATGGGTTTGTAGATTGAGACATGGTGACTGCACAGTCCCACCGCCTGTATCAGTGTCCCCTACCTGTGTGACTTCCCCACCCCCAACCCCCGACCTCCCTGACCAAACCCGCTGCATGACCCCCCATACACACACATACCTCTCCATGTCCTTTGGTTTTTTGCATTGTCTTTAAACAGACCTTGAATAAAGTCAGGGCCAGCAAGACCCAACAGCATTCAAATAAAAAGGCACTTTTATAACAGCTTTAAAGTTGTGTCAAGGCAATCTAACCCCATCAGTTATACCTGTCTAATGGCTCCTGCCTGGCTTTGTGCCAAGGACCCCCTATCTCACCTTATTCAAGCCTTTACTATGACCAGAGCTGTTACACATCGCAAATATATTAAAGGGTTAAGTATGGGGAAATAGGTGTTGAAGGTTTTCATGTGAAATTGAACATTGCAATACTGAATATTGTTTGTGAGACTTGAGTGTGTTTAGCATGGATGTTGAGAAATAAAGTTTATAGGGATTAAACTGTTGAAGAAAACAACAAAATCAAATGTTTACAATGAACCTAATTCAATGTTAAGTCCTGATAACTTCAGTTCTGTAAAGAGGTAGGAACACTGCTTATGCAAGTAACTCGTTCTTTTTTGCAAAATCAACTTTTTGGGTAATTTTCCTCCTAATTTTGAAAAACATTTCTCCAAATAGTTTTACGTTAAGATTTCTACATGAGAATAAAAGGTTTGTGTTATAGTAAAGCTTCTTTTTGTTTGCAGTGCATGAAGGCAGCACAGGACCCCTCCTGTAGCCGCAGATTCAGTCACTGAAGACAGAGTTTCACAGTCCCTCTCATAAAGAGTTGCCCTGCTTTATGACCCTATTGCCCAACATCACATGCCTTCAGTGCAGGGATTTGATCTGAGATAAGGGAAGAAAGTACCGAAAAAAGACTCCGTCTCCTGATTCCTTTTGCCGATCGTTCAGGTAAGTGAACAGGATGGGAAACACGCCGAAGTATGGCTCTAAAAAAGTATGACAATAAAAACAAAGTTGAAAACAGTCTTGTGACTATTTCTTCACGTAGGGTAGGAAGTGAAAAAGTGCAATTTCTTTGGAAGGTATCAAAGCAGTTCTGAATCAGTTAGATGCCCTTATTGCACACAAGTTTTATAAATCATGTCTTTATGATAAGCTGATTACCTTACCCTTGACAGCAGCGCACAGCGAAGGCAGTAAAAGGTGCAGGATTACAAGGTGATGGTTCATAAAGGGTTTGGCTCAGATAAGATGGTTTGTGGGAGTGAGAAAGGACTGGTGACTTTAGGTCAACGGAAACTTAGTTTTCTTACTGACAATGAGGCTGATTAAGCAACATTTTAGTGCAATAAAATCTAGTTATTTTCAGCAACTTGTTCAATATAGGAATGTAGTTCCGTTTTGCCAGAGCAACCTTTTTATGTGTTTTCAGTAGTACCTGTGCTGACAAGGTCATAAAAATATTGCGGCCCATGAAAGGCAGCCATTTCAACCTTTAACCTGATCCTCGCTAAGTCACGCAGGATGTTTGCTAAGATCTGGTGACTTTAAAACTCAATGTTATGTATGTAATGTATATTTGATACTTTTTATCATGGAAAACATTGAGGCATGAGGGGCTGACGTTTTATAAACCTCTGAGCCTACCACCTGCAGTTTTTCCATTTACTTTGTAATGCCAAAGAAATGCCTCCGCGCTGAATATCACCTTTCTAATCTTCAGAAAGGCTCTATTATTGAGCCTAATGGCACATGAGCGATACCACACCTGAGGGAACTGCTTCAGCAACTGCCCATAGTGCAATGCAAACCTTCATGGCTGCACTCCATTCAGGGGAAACCATTAGAACAAACTGCTCTCGGGTGCAGCAAAGCAGACCGGGCACCATCATTTATGAACCAAATCACCTCTGGCTGCCCTATGCAAGGACAAAGCAGCAACTGTCTGCATGCAAACTGTCACAGAGCAACCAAACACAGGTTCTGAGCAAGTGAGAAGTACAAACAAATGTATCTGTTAACTTATTAAGAACTTTTGTAAAGACATATTCGATCAGTAATGATAAATAAATCAAAGCTTTGCTACATTCTCATTTTTGTTGCAATTGTGTTCTTCCACCATAAAAACTATCCTGTAGCAAACTGCATCATAAATTCTTTCATGGTGGTATTTATAAGCACTTGCACTTTATGGGCATGAACCATGGGATTGGACGATTGTATTTATTGTGTTGTTACTGTATTTTGATAGTGGACACACCTTGTTGTGTGTACTATGTGATTACGTGTTTTGCAATATATGGCAATAGGTTTTTTTGAATCTTACATCCATAAATCAAGCATTCAGTTTTATTTCCAAAATGTTCCAATTATGTTATAACCATGATTCACTGGAGCTGTATTTCTATTTAATAGCCTGGCTGCGTTAAAAGGCACTGTAAAGCTGCAGGTGCCTTCAATGAACACTAAAGTCATTTACATTCATATCATAAAGACAAGAAAGAGCGAAAGAAAGAAAAATTGTCATAAAGAGAAATGTCTCCCTCTTGTGGTTAAAATCTGGAAATGCAAAAGAGCAAAATGAAGACACTAGGAGCATCTCTGATAGGATTTACAAACTAATTAAGCATGACAGTATATTTTCAACAAATTAATTCCAATCATGTAAGTAACATCTATCTGTCAGGAACATATCAGAGGCAGCACGAAGCTCCTCAAATAGCACTATGAATTACTGTACAGGCAAGACTGTGTCACTGGAGAACAGTTATGTAATACTGTTTAACGTTTGTAATGCAGTACTTTATAATATATTATGTAAGGAGAAGACAGTGTTTCTTCATGAATGAACATGGCGCCTGGTGCCTTATATCTTTACTGGTTTTAATGCAGTGCCTTAGTATTATATAGGATGTTAATATTACATCACAGATCTTTAAGAAGTAGATGACTCATCGAATAAAACAGTTTATCTATGGTTATAAACATTAAGCCCTTTATGAGTATAAACTAAAAGTATATTAAGTATTGGCTTTACATGTTCTAGTTTAAAGGATAAGGGGCAGTAGCTCTGAAGTTGTCTTAAAATATCTTATTATTCTTTATCTAAAAATAAACAAAAACTAAAATTATATGAACATAAATGGCAATTCATTTTTAATTTAAATTAAAGTATTTTGTATTTCTATGACCTTTTCTTTCTCAATTCTGCAATTTCCATAAAAGTTTACATTGAACAATATACAAAGAAGAGGTAATCTAGATAAAGCTAGAAAGTATTAATTTTCATATCTGTGTTGTATGTTAATATGTCCTTGGAAAAATACATTACAAATAGCTTCTGATGTAATTGTTTAACCTCTAAACATACAGAAGTCTTGAATGTAAAGGACGAAGAATTGTCATGCAATGACGCATTCAAAGAAGTTTCCTCTAGGGAACAACAGCATGCACTTCAGCCTACACACTGTGTCCTTTTGCTGGTCCATGTGTCCAGTTGCTCTAATTACCATATTAATGTGGCATTTTTTTCTATCAACATCCCTGATGTTTGAGTATGACTCACTTGCCTCCTTGTTCTGCCAGTGTTGAGTCCGCCCACTGGTCATCTCACAGTCTATGAGGCATCTGCATAGACTGCACAAACCTTCCCCACATCAATGAGAGGCAAAAAGCAGGCCTGAGAACAAAGCAGGCCGGAGCCAAAAAAAACCACATTGTGTTTGGTGCAATTCAGGTAATTCAAATGTTGTTTTTTTCAGACAGAACATGTGAGGAGCTAGAGAGCACTAAAAGTATCTTTAGATTTGGAATGCTTAATATATCTTAAAACCTGGTGGGAATTTTGCAGTGCCAGGGAGTTTAATTTGTTTTATCTTTGTCACTTTCAAAGCAACAATTCAGGCACATAAACTGACATAATGAAATGTGCAAACTTTTAAACCTTCTAATTCTTGGCCAATCAATTATCCTTGTGGTGTAAATTTGAAAATGCTCTGACCATGAATTACAGCTCTGTGTGGGAGGATGGATGAAGGCAGCCAGAGGCTACACTATGACAGAGAGGCAAGCAGGTGGAGGGGGAGGAGACGCTGATGGGAAAACAGGAGTGTAACACATCAGTGAAGATTCAATGAAAAGCAGACCAGCCTCTGACGCACCTCTGTTGTAAAATGAGTGAATAAAAACATGAGACATTCTTCATTATTTCTGATGACCTTATTAATTTCACTCACTAAAGGGAGCTGTATAAATCCCAGCACATGACGTGTTAAGGACTTTTTAGCTTTAAAATCACGTGGATGTAGAAAATGCAAAAAGTGTTTTTTTTTTATATTTAGTCAAAGACTTCCAGTTATTTCTACAGGGTGTCTCATTTCACTCAGTTTGACCTCAGTCTGTCTCCAGAAATTATTCATCAGTGACTTGTCCTTTAATTTGTCTGCTTTTTCAGCTCTGCTGGGTCTGCATGCTCTTGTTTCTACAGATTTCCATTTACAGACATCTTGTAACTTACGCAACTATAATCACTATACTCGCATCGCATTTGTCAGGGAGAAATCACTGGTCACTGAAACAGAAAAAAATACCTTAGATGTGTGTTATATTGTAGATTATGCCAAAGGAAAACATAACATTTGTAATGTTTCTATGATTAAATTACATTGAAATGCATACCATTACATCAGCCCTGATCTGGACACATAATCTCTGTAATGAAACTGAGGTCCAACTTCTGTTCCTGTGAGTCGTACGAAGTCATGTCTACTCAAGTTTTCATGCCATCCAAATAGCAGCGCTCTGTGTACTGAGCTTCCATCGACTGAATGTTGGTTCATCAGTAAAATCAGCTGGTGTAGTATTTAAACAGGCTTTAGAAGGCACATTGTTGGATGGCACTAGTTTGTGCAGTAATAAGAAGAGGACAAAACCACAGACATGCAAGGATCTGGATGCTACAACTGTGATGCAAAAACTGTATTGATTTGTCTGGATGAAGCAAAAGTACATATTTTTCCTCTGACCGGTAGAATTATTTATTAATCTAGATTATTTAGATGTAATTTGATATGGGTTCAGACATGTCTGCCTTTCCTGCAAAAGCATTTGACACACTCAACAGCAATCTCTCTTTTTAGAGATCATGGCCTGGTTATACAATGCACCAACCTTATAATTTGCAGAATCATGTAGGAACTGTTTTCTCTCTGACTTATCACTGCTCAGAAGGAAGCGTGTGTCTATTCATGAAAGAGATTCCAAGCAAAATTATTCTTCAAGGGCTGGGGCCACAATCATCAGGTTTGTTGCCTTAGAATTTCACAAACTGGGTGCCACACTTCACGATGAAAAACAATTACATTTAAAATCTGTTAAGTGTCACTTTACCAAATGACTAAAAAATATGTGATCCAAATGAAGTGGACCTTAAATGTATGGAATCAGGTTTTTGCTTGATCTAAATGGCATTAACCTAATTCTATACAATTGCAGCATCACAGAGTTTTTGAGCTGTCAAGTGTCTTAGCGATCGATATGGGCAACCAGCACAACACTACAGCGGCTGATGTCACATTTACATGGTTTGTAGTCCTCATCTCTGAATGAAGGTCTCACGCACTTGTTGCTATGGGCTGTTTTTCACACTAGACCACTTGAGCCTCAGTTATAAAAACCCAATGAATCCAAAATTAAGAACATACTATGTTGCTTTCAGCTTTAAAACATGAATGCTGAAACCTAACTACTGTGTTTTTCTCTTTATTTTCCATTTCGCTTTCACAATATGGGCCTGTTGTACCATTCTGTTCTTTATTGAGTTGGGATTTATTATCATTTTCTATGGAAGGATATGACTCAAGGTCAAGTTGATTGTGCAGTCCCAGTGAGCTTCAGAAAATTCAAATAACTTGGCTACCATCTTTAAATGTATGTTTATGGCTTCAATTATATATTGTACATAATGAATAAGTGTCTTTATAAGGTATGTTATGCAAACAATATATTAAAAACTTACCAGGGCTGCTGCAAGTTACAATCATTTTATCGGTTTAAATATTATTTTGATCAAGCTTCTAATTAGCATTTTATTCACTGTTACGGTTTTAGCAATAGACCATCACAGTACAGTGAGGTTTAATGTGATCTAAAGTGGCTTGTTTTGTATAAAATAGAGGAGTTAAAACTATTGTTTCCATATAATCAACATGACAGTAGGCTAACTAATGAAAGTGACGACAGGCGTATTTTACGAAACATCCCTGCAAATATATAAAAAATGAATTATTCATAGTTATTAAATTAAGTAAGTAATTATTCATCAGTAATGCCTAAAGGATTTGGTTTCTGTCTATCGTCGAATCAACTAATGATTTCAGCATGGAGTAACAACAAAAACAAAGGCCACAGTGTAATAAGTCAACAATTTTTTTTTTTATTTTATCGAGTTTGTACGATTTTGGTTCTGTAGCAACCTACTGGATAACTCTAATGAAGTGCAATTGTACTCAAGCCAGTAACAGTTGAGAGCAATGACAGGCACACATTTTGTGCAAATCGGACAGCATTGGAACAGCTCCTACATATAGACAGCAAAAATACATGCCAGAGGAAAACAATACTTAATTGACAATAGTTAGGAAGACTTCCCTCAATGTCAATCCAAGCCAACACTTGAGAGATACACATTTACCCATTGTTGGATTATGGGGGAGAGCAAATAAAAACATTCAGTATTTACACACAGCGAGATATGTGTGGTATCCAGCCAGAGGATTAAATCCCTTTAATCTACCATCTTGAAGATTCCTAACATTAAGCATTGCCTTTCAAACTTATGCCAACAAAAAAATAAAAATAAAAATACCCGAATTGTGGTGCTAGATAAGGGATGCGCCTCCTTGTAGTTGCTTTAAGACAAGCTCTTAAAGGCTTTGTCTTTTTTGCATGTGTGGCAGTACACTGGCAATGCAAAAATAAAGGTTGGGGTTTATGCGACTTAAAGTAACAACGAGCCACACACAACGATACAACAAGATGAAATACAGGGGCGCTGGGAGCCTTGGTACAGTTGACTGCAGAAGTTCTAAATCACCTTCTTAATGCTGAAAATCTACATTTTCAAAAGTTAAATCATTTATTCAGCTTGAAGATGAGCTTTTGTTTGTGTCTGATGTCTGCTGACGGCTAAATAAATTGTGATGTATAACCTCCAAACATGCAGATTGTTGAGTTGTAGGAGTTTGGTAGCCAGTCTTTAGCATAATTACTCAAACTAACAAAGCCTTAAGTCTGTGTTTTTGAGCATTATATGCTCAATTGTCCCTCACAGTGAAATTGACAAACTGGAAATGTGTGCACCAGCTTGTGTTGTCTCCAATATGTCAAGTATGTTAGATGTTGCAACAACTACTTTTCTGAAATCCAGTGGACATTATTATTATTTTAAATCAATAATGTAACTTAAAAGGATGTGGTATTCCCATGTACAGACAAAATAATTTGTAAAATAGCCGTTATAAACTGATATAATGCTGTTTGTCCACATTGAAACCAAAGGAAGGCCATGAATTAACACACGTGGAAAGACTATTTTGTCCCGTTAGCCAACCTCTTTTCATGATCACACATTTAAATGTTGATAATGAATTGTTAAACCGGTGCACACAGAATTATTTTACCATCTAAATCGACAGATGGAGTCTGGGTCTGGCAATGCCACTTGTGAAGGAAAGCAAATGCACCACTACATTCTACAGCTTTCCTTTATTATACAATCAAGGGCCACGTTGAAATCTTTTACAACCTAGAATTTAACAGCATCAACAAAAACTACTTCAGTTGCATTCAAATTGCAACTATCAAAAAGTAAACTTACTGAAACATACATATTAAATAGGGTATAGTCCATGCAATTGAGCACGGCCGGGTCTGCATCATTATGGTATGTCGTTATTAGTGTATGGGAGACATCAGCCACTAGTGCTTTCCGATTTAGGTTCAGGGAGCAAAACTCCTCAACAAACATCAGAAACGTCTCAGCCAGACTTGAAGAGCAAGATGGCCACTTGGCCCAAGTAGAAGTAAATAAAATGCTTTGTCTCGTGGGTGACGTAGCTGCCGAAGTTCCTCCCGACGATGCAGTGCCAGGTGGGGTTATACTTCTTGTCAAACTCCTAAAACATGTCAAAAGAAGAAGATCAGGGAAAGAGGCCCTTACAGCGTCAAGAATAATCATAAACTTACAATTCTGCTTACTTATGTATAAAATAGTTTTTTTTCCCAGCGTCTGTTCTACTGTTTCTATTCAAGTTCATAAATGTGTAATGTTTGGCTTTTGACTGTATAGCTTTTCAATTATCTGTAAGGCACTTTAGATAGTGATGGCCTGTTTGAATGTAGCACAATAATAGGTGATTGATTTAGAACATGAACTATTCTTCTTTATCTGTCTAACTTGGTAGATTGGGGGGGGGAGCTTGTTGACTTGTGACATCTCAAATAATAAAGTAGTGGCTACGGCCCTGATCATAAGAGCCTCGTCTCCCCATTTAACCAAAAATAGATCTAAGAATATAAAAGGCTTTGAATTTGCACATCATGTGCCAATGATGTAAGCATACAGAGACTCCATCCATGCTGCTGGTCTGTCTCACCTTCTTGATGTAGGCTGCGATGTCCTTCTCTATGTTGTACTTCTCCATGGCCTGAGTGGCACAGTCCACGGCGTCCTGCTGCATGTCCTCGGACATGTCTGCGTTTTTGATCACAGCTTTTCTGTCAGTCATGGTTGTGTATGATGATAATGCCTGCCTGAGGAGAAAAGGAGCACGTTCACTGCACTGAAAATGAACACCGCACGTGGTGATGAGGATGTTTAGGCCAGCCAGCAGGACCTACCAAAAACATCAATCATACGCAGTAGATTGCCCATTTGGCTCAGAGTTTCCTATCATGTGCACTGATTCACAGTCCTTACTTAAGGTCATGTGTTGTTATCTATATATTATTATCTAAAGGGATGATTTGAGTGTTGCATAGATTGGCTGCGAAACTTGATACAGGTGGAGTTAAATTACTTGGCAAAATCACTTTCAGATAAAAGCAGCTTCTGCATCATGAGACCAAAAGTATCACAATGTATCTTATGAATGATGTGCTCTGGCAGTAATAACGTTGCTGCTATACCTGCCAGTACAGTCCACTTGAATACAGTCGAATTACAACAAGGCATACAGTAAAAAGCTCACCATCATAAGAGAAACTCGCTTCAGAAATATGTCAAGACATGCAAGTCAATATTTTTCACATTAGAGAAACTGCAACTCACCTTTTGTTGAAGCGAAGGGAAACACTTCTTTCCAAAAAAATATGTATTTCACCCAGCCAGAGGGAAGGTTCAGATGATGCTGCGGCTAATTGCTTTTTAAAGATTTACACAATAAGCATGTAGGCAGGCTGGCTCTCTCTGCTGTGCTCCAGCAGCTCCCCGCCCCTCTGCTGCATGCTGCCCTCTGCCATTGGCTGAGCCGCAGCCTCCCTGTGTGTTGCAAGCGTTTTTCTCCAGCTCCTGTCTGCCGGCATCTTATTTCATCCCACAATGCATCATTCACAGTATACACCACTGACTGTGGGCTAAAAGGAAACGAGACCTTGGCTGTGGGTAGGTATCGTTTGGCTGTGTGTAAAGGCTTTTTCAGCGGTTGTCGTCACAGCTAAGACTCTGGAGCTTTGAATACTAAACATATGCACTGCTAATGTGTTGGTGGCGGGTTTTTTTTATTAGCATAATTTCTCATCAGCCTTAATTCCTGCTCCTTTATAGTTTTAGAATTATAATTTGTATTTACTCTTAAATAGATTTTTGTGGTTAGAAACTAGTTAGATGCTTTGTACCGGGCTAATTTACCTATGTGAAGAAAATAGCATTTAACTAATTTAGTCAGGTCACATGAATTCATATTTGAGTTCTTGATACAAATAAAAACAGACTAAAAGGGTCCTTGTTTAAAATTGTTTTATTGAAAATGCTAAGAGAAAAAGCAAGATTAAGCAGAAATAAAACATACAAACTACTCCCACACAAACCCCCACCCAACCTCCCAAATTTTTATTTCTTTCATACCAGGCATCTACGACTCCATCCTTTGATCCAACTTCCTGGTCCTCAGTTTCGTTTTCTTGTAAAATAAAGCCATTACCACTGAAAAACTTAAAATAGGCATTGGGGGGCCTAATAAAAAAAAAGTTGCTCTGGGACTCCTCTTATTTAGTTCTGAAATAAAACTCATTTGAATCCTGGAAAAACTGATCCCGTTCCGAGCATCCATCCTTGCCTATCCCTTTCCTAATCGATCCACTCATCCAGCTCCAAGGATTGGGATCCACTGAGTCACTCCTCCAATCAAAACCTTGAAATACCAGGAAGAAAATCAGAGGGAGACTGTTAGAATAAAATGTCAAGAATTTTGGGCCTAATTTTTTCATTTTAGAGCAATCATGTCAATCAAGAAAAAAATGCCAGAGCACAGAAACTATCAGTCCCTGAAATAAAAAACATTTTTACCAATAAGGACATTCAAAGTTAAAAGCTTTTGCAACAAAGAAGTGATCAGAATTTCTTACATTTGACAGCAAAGATGTTACACTTACATCACAACACATGATCTAGTACTGCTTATTCTGTCGCAAGCCAGAGTAGCATGTTTAAAATTTTTATATGACAAAGTACAGCACATATGGCTCTGGTAAATATGACATGCATGATATGGTAACCTATCAAAACGTTCAATTTATGGAATATGAAGCGTACCATTGCCTCGACCTGATTGCTCCTCAATTAGATGTCCTATCCTGACCATACAAATGAAATGTGCTCCACAATGGTTTTATTCCAAATCACTTTAATCCTTCTCTTCAGAGTCTAAAGGAAGACACAAGGGTAAAATACAGTTAAGCATTGGGCTCGAAAAAGCCCACCCCACAAATCCAAATGAGAGAAGCTGTTGTTTAAAAAAAATAAACAAAACTCAATTTGAAATACTTACAAAAACATTGAGTGCAGCTTATAACAACTCAATATTTTTGAAGTTCACCACAGCACAATTCCTATTTTTTCAAAATATTGAACAGACAAAAAGACGAGTGAGAAAGAGAGAGAAAACAAAAGGACAAAGCCACTGGAGAAGGTGGGAGAAAGGGTGAAACAGGAGAAGGGGGGTAAATCTACATACTGAGAACAAACATTGGGACATGGAACGCAGAAATTAAAAATCAATTGCTGATTTCTGGGGAAACTCAGAGGAGATAAAAACAAGAAGGTGTACATCAAAAGAGCAAAACATTGGTGGTAGAAAAGTTTAAGAACGGGAGCGAGAGCGGCTGTGTCGAGGCGAGTAGCGTGGTGATCCTCTGCCACGGCCCCGGGAATTGCTTCTGCTGCGGCTGGGGCTGCGACTCCTGCTCCTGCTCCGACTGCCACGGCTGCGGGAGCGTGATCTTCCGTAACTTGGGCTGCGGGGACCGTCTAATTTCACACGAATGTAAGCAGTCTCTCCCTGGCAGACACAAGAGAACTTGACATTGAAAAGGCAACATTCCTTCCTATGGTGGAAATACCATGGATAGAAATGAGGGCCAGGCGTACTTCAAACTTAAAACATTTCCTCACAAGTACTCACCTGGACACAGCAAAGAAATATTATCCATGACAGTTGATCAAATCAGTACACATACCTCATGTGAGCGGAATTTGGTGTTGTCCAGCTTTCGAACAGCATAGGTCATGTCTTCTTTTCGCACAAACTCTACAACACCGGTTCCATCTCTGAAAACATCGGCGTAGCACACGTCGCCTGCTTCACGCATGTGGTCCTTCAGGTCCTGCCAGCTGCCGCTCTGGGGGAGTCCTAAAACATTTAACCACAGCTTTGTTAGCATACTATACAGCTTTAGACAGTTATTTGTGAGAACGTCAACTTATGTTAGAACTACAGAACTTTTTTTTTCTGGAAACAGATGTTGCAGGATTGAGTGTTGCAGGAGCATTTCAATTCATTCGAATGTAGAGACCAACTGTAGCTGAAAGAAAAAATGTTAAAAAAATGCAGGTGGATACGTTTAGTTTTAAGATATAATTTGATTTGTTGTACATGTTTTTATAATTGGTGATTTGAACTTTCAGATTATTTTATTTGGCTTTTGGACTGAAAACAACACATTTCAAAAAATAATTATCATGGAATTGAGGAAACTAGGATGAACACCAGCAATTGAGTTTTACAGACAAAATATAAAAAGGTAAAGACACATTTACATGTAAATAATATATACATAAATTAAATAAATACCAATTTAACTACTACCACAGGTAGTAATCTATTGCTTTACACTTGCGCCCCTGCATTAACTCCCGGCAATATTTCCAATGGTACATCAAGATGAATATATATGATTGTTCAGATTAAAATGTTAAATATAACTGGACTTTTTGTATTTGTCTGTGGAGGATAAAATACTGTGACCAAATTGTTCACCCATAAACATTACATTACATTTGGCTGACGCTTTTATCCAAAGCGACAAGTGCAAACAACAAGTGCAAAAACAAAGAGAATCAAACTCCGAACAAAAAGGAAAGTGTAGCTATATTCACTTCAAGCTAGTCATACCATTGTAAGTGCTGGTGAATTTGTTACAAGGCCTAAGCTAACTCTATACATAAATAGTTTTAAAGTTATGTGTTGGTGTGTAGCATAAACTGCTGTGCACATATACTGTTAAGAGGTTACTGATGTGGGTGCGGAGTGATATGCAGTGTGTCTAGAGGCATGCAGCATTACTAAGGCTGGATGTCAATAAAGTCATCTCATCTGAAGTTAGAGCACAGTCTACCTATACTTCCTTAACAGTTACCCAACTTATACGGTTATTACAGAATGCATGATCCAAATGTTCTTTTAAAGTTTTAAACGTAGGACACAACTCACAAACTCAAGCTTAACTTTTTAGCAAAGTTCAGTTATGATACAATCCCTTAAAACTGCACCCTCTACTAAAAAAAGGTGCACATCAGAATGATGCATTCACTAAGCAGCCAATGGATATGATTATGTAATAGAAATGTATATGAGTTAGTACTTACCCGACACAATGACCCTGTACTCAGAGCGTCTTGATGGAGGTCCGTATCTGCCTCTGGGAGCTCCACCGATCCCACCAAACGCTCCTCTTGAGCCCCTGCCGCTCCGAGGGAACTCCACACGCAGCCTGTAGCCGTCATAATCATAACCATCACGCCCATAAACTGCATCATCAGCGTCCCTGTTAACAAGAAGTACAATTTAAACATTAACACGTGGAGGGTGGGCAGAGGAAATGCACTGACAGCCCGGGTCAACCATGCGATCGGCTGGCTTGATCTGGTTTAACTTTGCTAGTCCACCTTGCAGACATGCACACAACTACAGCAATTCATCCTTAATTAGTGCATACATGTTATTCATCACAACACAATGCAATGAACATTAATCAACTTGCCTAACGTTATTTGTGCACTGGTATAACAATTAGCAAAAAAACAACGTAAAGTGTCTGTTAACAAGCACGACTTCGTTTAAGGAGCATCAGCTGCACCTCTTAGAGACACGTTCAAAACAAAATCGGAAAGCACAGCCCACACTTCGTTTGCATAACAATGTACAGTAGGTCCATGGAGTAGCCCGACCCCGTGGTAGCACACGGTTAGCCACACAATGGGCTTACCTCTGGACTAGCCTCTGGCTTCTTACCTGGGGTCTTCAAATTCAATAAAGGCGAAAGGCGGCCCCCCTCTCCGGTTCTTCAGGTCGATATCTCGAATTGTCCCATATTTGTAGAACACGTCTTCCACGTCCTTTGTTCGAATATCAGGAGGGAGATTTCCCACATAAATCCGACAGTCGTTGTTCCCGGCTGGGCCTCGTACTACACCCGACATGCTAACAGATAGCTCGCTAGTTAGGCTAACGTTTGGCTATCAGAATGTCTTTGACGGTCGGCGGAGCCACACCGCGATTAGACTCCGAGCGCTTCAAATCGTGTTGCAGAGTGCAGAAGACAATCAAATGCACGCCGCTGGGCGCTTCAAGCTGCAGGTTATTTGGTGGGGAGATAATGCTTTCGTCGAGGCGCCAACTACTCCTGGTTTTTTCTCCGGGAACCGTGCTCATTTACGGAGCATTCATGAATACCGGAAACTGTGTACTGTGCAGCCATAATGGACGCATCCGCATTACGAAATAGTCCGCGAAATGACCACGGTTGCGTGATGATAATCATTCATTTTTTCAGTAGTAACGTAAAATAATGTAATAATTGTATAAGTATAGTGCACTGTGCACAATGCACAATTATAAAGGTTGTGGTAAATGTACCAAAAGCTAATCTTTCTGATATCATGAAAAAGTGTTTTGGGAAAAAGGTTTAACACATCATATCAATGTTCATGTTGGGGAAACTGGTTATAAAAGCCCAGGTAAAGCAGAATACATATTAAGAAAACACTTGTTACGTCAATGTGTCAATTTAATTTATGCTACCAAGATTCAATTAAGTGCTATCTTGATTCCAGGCAAAATATATAGGAACAATTATAAATACCATTCCCGAATTGGAGGACATTTCCTGTCCCACCTGTAAAATTATAAATAATCAATGCCCAAAATGCTAAAACATGCACTTGTTTCTGTTAAATATACTTGTACTTAGACAAAATGTAAAATCAGTTGTAGAAAAAGTGGTTTCAAAATATTATTCACAATATCAAATAGCTCTAAAAACCCTCTAAAATGGAGTTTTTCTCTTGTCCCTACTTCTTGGTGACCAACATGCATGTCTAATTTACCATTTGAAATAGGCTATTATATAGGCAATTTTCATAGCAGTTTGTTAAATCATAAACCTATTTTAAATAATAGTAATTTTAAACTGAATGTGTGTCCCTAACATGCACGCAACAACCCTACCCAAACCAATTAACCTTGGCAGAGGAAGTTAAAAAAAACTGCAGTTACATGACACAGAGGAAATAACATTATCAAGCCATGTGCTACTGCCATGGGTAGACCAAAGCTCAGTCCTCTCTTTTATTTTTCATATTTATTGTATTCTTTCAGTCTGTAACAAGTGTGACACTCTTACCCACTCAACCCTGTTACTCCTATCATCACAATAACACACATTAAATTCAAAGTTACCTTTCTTTAGGTAAATAACTAAATGTGTCCTTGGCTTAAAAGTAGCATTACATTCTGAAGCTAGCATGAATTCCTAAATGATAAAGCTAAAATAAGCATTGATTTGCAACCCTGTTACTATAATTCCATCAATCAATAGGAAATGACAGAAACAGGGTTGTGCAATAGTAGTACAATTTATCATTTTGATATATAATTCAGCATAATCTACATGTTTTACAATTTTCCCAGATTACGAATTCCTATTTTTGTTTACTTAAAGTTGATTGCTGTTGATTTTAAAATTCTAGCCCCCATTGAGTGCTGTTGAAAAGCAACAAATAAAATATCTAATAGAAAGTGTACCATTGATGCCAGAGTTGGTCAAATCATTTTTTGTGATGCTTTGCTACCTGTTTTTATAAAATACATAACAAAACAATTGAAAATAAAGGATTCATTTTTTTAAAGTTTTGATTTCAAAATGTCCTCCAATTCTGGAATGACCAAAGTACCTTTTTTGACCTGGCTCAGGAAAGCCTAGACACTGTTTTTTTATTTTTATTATTCAATCTACTGATCTGTGAATAATGTTTCAAGCAGGAATAATTGGTGAGAAATGCACTGTATTTTCTTTGAAATGTGTGCTTACAAGTTAAGGTAAGAAAATATCTGCTGGCATAGGCAAATGAAAAAGATAAATAAATAATGATCAACAGAGCAAAGGCTTAAAGTACACAGTAATAGAGAAAACTGGCTTTTTTTAGGGAGTATTTTTGGAAATGTAAGGGACTGAATTATCCGGTGTATTGTCTCTGGATTCTTCACACCTCTACTGATCTGCTTGGGATGAAGTGGTTGTGCCAGAGAGAGGGAGGGGCACTCCTACTTTGGGAGACAAACAGGAGGTGGCGAGGTCAGGTTAATGTTGATCAGTGTATGCTCTGTCTTTAACACTATGTAATAAATACCTGTGATTTAAGAAGAAGAAGAAGTAAACTGAATTTAATTCATGAAAGATTATATTTACGTGTGTATCTCTGGTCTCAACAAAGCAATATGATGAAACTGGTGGTGCAGGTTGCTGGGAAAGACATGTGGAACAAAAGGTTTCTGGTCCAATCTTCAGGTGGAGGTGGAAGTGCAGATTCAGTTTGAAAACTGTAGATGGAGCTTCAGGCTGCAGGTTTCTGAAACCTATTGTTTTCTGTAGGATGCTGGCAGTGGCTGTTGGTTGGAGTTGGGGCAGCAGCCAGCTGCTGTATGGAGGCATATTTTGACTTTTAACGTGGCTGTAACAGGCCAATGATGGAGCTGGAATCTGAAGATGAATTAAAAAGCTGAATTTTCACAATATAAAACAGTCATATTATGCTCTCTATTTCCTCCTTTGGCTTTTTTTTGGTCTTTTAAGTCCTTGAGCTATCTTTTTACCCCTTGGCAAAATACACTTTAACATTCGATAGACACTCATTAATGTGTGAAGAGAGATGGGGCGCACTACACTCTTTATTAACATAAATAACAACACAATATGGAAATAAAACGATTGAAAGCACTTGATATTGCAACATTACTATAGAGACCAGTTGTTGTCGTAATAAAGAATAGAAAATAATAATGTAATCTGTATACATACAGATAGTAGGAACTTTACGTCCAAACGGAAACAGATTTTTATGAAAAATATTTGACTTCCAAAAGACGTCTGGATGTTTGGGATGTTATTATAACATTTTATGATTGCTTTTGGTTTGATCTACAACTGTGATAATCTACAACTGAATGAATCCTATCTCTCTGAAGGAGATGACTGAATAAGTTTAACTGTTGATGGTAAATACAATACCTAAATGTCTTTAGTTTTTTTCTTGTACAGGAAACATGTGATTTGGATGCTGCTATAATAAAACAAAAGGTCCACCCCACACAAAACTGTTTTATTGTTTGAATTCTTTAATATCTATCCAACATTTAGAGAAAACTATTCAGAATAACTACACACACACAATCACATTTTATTTTAAGTTACATGAAGTGAAGATTGTGAATGTTATATCGACTGCAGAGGCATATTATTTTTAAGTTAATTGTGGTGTAATATATTTCTGAGCATGGTCACTAACAACACTAAAGTACACAGACTCTTTATTCTTCAGCCATAATGCCACATTTCTAAATGCCTTTTCAAGCAGTGAGAGCACAATGTAAAGAGGTAAAGCTAGCACTCATTATTCAATACATGCACTAGGAACCCAAGGTTGCGTTATGATTGTCATCATTTGTCAAGGCAAGATAACACACTGCCCCTTGTTTACATGTAACATCATCATGAGTGTCCACTTTTGTAACCAACCCTTTTATCTACATTACAATAGTTGTTATGGGAATGAAAGAAAACACAATACTTATAATAACATGGCTACTCAAGCTACTCAGTATGCATGACAGGAACCATAGCTGCGCTGGCCAGCATCACTGTAGTTATTATCACCACCAGTGTACTTCCCCTGACAAGCCAGACTGTTCGCCTGTGGAAAGAAAAGATGCACAAAAAGCAAACCATCAGTAGTTAGCTGTAACGTGAAGGATCAGGATCATGTGTTGTATCTGCAGAAAATAAGGTGGATCTACCTCGGCTTTCTTGATGAACTGCTCAGTGGCAACTTTCTCGTTCTCTTTATGTCCCCTCCAGGCTCTCAGTGCAGACGCCTGCAGTGCTCGGCCGAAAGAGAACGTTAGGATCCAGGGTTTGGCCAGAGGGCAGTTGTTAATGGCATTGAGATGGACAGTAGCCTCTTCTTCACTCTGACCCCCTGAAAGAAAAGCTACACCTGTTGGGAACAAAGGAACATCATTTTACTCTCATTTAATTTTTGCAAACTTCCAACATATAGGTGTAAAATCCTCTGTTTGGCTCACCTGTGACAGCTGGGGGGACAGTGCGACGCAAGGCGGTAACAGTTGCCATTGCAACCTCCTCTGGGCTGTACTTAGTGGGGCAGCTGTGTCCAGAGGTGACCATGTTGGGTTTTAGGAGACTGCCTTCCAGGTATACATGGTGTTCAGACATAGCCTTGTACACTGCAGTCAGGACCTGCAATACACAGATTGATTCCCAAAGACTTAACACACTGGTACTCCCCCTCCTCACTATCTCACTTCTTTCTCCTGTAATAACAACATCCCCCATGCACTTGCAGTATGTTCAGAATAAGGCACCCACCTTCTCAGTGATGTACTGGCTTCGTTTTAGGTCATGATCTCCATCAGGCAAAATCTCCGGCTCAATGATAGGCACAATGCCGTGCTGTTCGAGAATGTACATCTTGTTAAAACAATACAGATGCATTATATATATGATTCATAATATTGGGTACTAACCTGCTGGCAGATACTGGAGTAGCGTGCAAGAACATTTGCATTTTCTGCGATAGCCAGTTTTGATGGATTAGTGTCACTAACTTTAAGTACACAGCGCCACTTTGCAAAGACAGCTCCATCCTTTTTATATTGTGCACAGCGCTCTGACAATCCATCTAGACCTGTGGCAGAAGTGAAGAAAAGATTGATAGTTAATTTTTTAATATAGGTGATGTGAGTGAAATAAGCATTGCACAAAGTTGTTTTTGTCTGACCCTGTGTAGTGGTTTCTCCAAAAGTTCCTGCCATGGGTACGACACCCTTGTCCACCTGATGAAGAAGAATTAGAGAAGTCAAGTGATGTCAAGTTCTCATGAACAACAACAACTACTTAGGGTTGTTTGTAGATGGTAAAAATTGACTTGCGAGATGTTTCCTAAAGTTTACTGTCTGACACAACCCTTACTATCAGTGCAGAATTTATTGCCACAAATGTACAACCTTAATTACAGATGCAATCTTAACACCACAAGGGAGGGTAGGATTTGATGCTCAACATTTAATATTTGATAGTAAACCTTACCTTGATGCCAACCAGGATGCCCCTGTCCTTGATCATTTTCACAAAGGGTATGCCTGCATCAGAGTGCTGGTACAGGGTCTCATGGAAGAAGATGATTCCTCCAATGCAGCCGCTGACACGATCGTCAGCGCTGAAGAGAATCTGCCGGTACTGTCTGCGGTTCTCCTCCGTGTTCTCCACTCCCACCTGAGCCAGCCGCTTAGCAATGCTGCCTGAAATCAATGTATGATGTGCACACGAGATGTTAATATCTACACTATGAATATTTGGGACCTGGTGGCTTTTATTAGTGACAGAACTGTTGTTATACATTAATGGCAAACATGTTAACTTCAGTTTTAGGAACAAAACCAAAGTGCTACAGACCTACAGACTCATCTGCAGCCAGAATTCCCTTCCCTGGAGTAACTATGCGCAGAGCAGTCTCATGTAGCTCCCTCTTCTGCGCCTCGGAGAGCGTTGGGGACTGATGGGTCATCCTGAGTCACTGATTGTCCTGCAGCCTTTGGTAAGGGTAACCTTGAGATTGTTTTATCACACATGAACAATAACAATTAGACAGATATAACCCATCATTGCTGCTTGTTAAGAAATATGTTTTTAGTTGCCACAATTCTTCTGTGTCCCTCAACATATTGGCCCCTATTGGTATTTTCTCATGTTGGTTCTAATGAGTGCTGAGCAACCCACTAAAGAATCAGCTTCTATAGATGCTGTTCACAAAATGTACAGTAAAAATCTGTGTTATCTGTGTTGATAACATAAATACTCGAGTTATAACTTTATCATCCGATAATTGGCCAACATACAAATTAAACCACTCATCATTCACTAAATACCACAAAAAGAACTAAGAAAACATCTTGTTGTTCTTTGCTGATCCATTGAGGTTAAATTCCTGTGTTGTAGTAGCATACAGGCGAAAGAAGTGGAAACTGAGAAACCAAAGTTAAAAAGTTCAATCTTAAAGTTAAAATCAAAAGAAAACCTCAAACTTATTAAGCACGGACTTGTAAGCTTTAACATAATGTTAGTTCAGATACGCTTTCTGTTTATATAATATAACATCGACTTTAAATTCTTTCTCAAGTACATATTGAAGTTACACCAACTTTCTTAAAGCTGCAAGTTAACAGATCATACTTGTTGCAGGTACATTTAGATCACCCATTGAATTCAGTGATACAACCCTACATTTAATAAGAGATGAGCTGTTAAAGTTCATACCTGACAGAAATCAATATGTCCTTTCTTCTGGTGTGATGAACACTGAACGGAGACTCTCAGTCAGCTTAATTTTGTACCCAGCTCAAGTATGTCAAACCTCATAAGCCAACACCCCTGGGCGGCGCTTGTACACCCAACTCTGCCCTACATAAATTTGCAGATTTTTGATGAATCATTATTCCATTTGAAAAAGGACATTATGCTTGTTTGACAGTATGCTGAGATCAATCTTGTGCTTCAAACGTGCAGGGTTGGTGAAAATTGGATGTCTATATCCACAATTAGGTTCACATATAAGTTTGCATACATGCTGATTAGTTTCAACTATGGAAATGTCGTATTGGGAAATAATGTATTCTATCAGCAGCATCCTCTATCCCTAAAGCAACCTAATTTAGCTATGTAACCATATCCTTAGGTGTTCTATTTTTATTTTAATTAGTAAAATTGTGCCCAGAGGAATATTTCAAATCCCAAGATAATTTGGACTTCATCCCTGAATTCACAGGGGGGTTTCAGTCTCAGAGTAATTCAGGCACTCGGCTGTGTTTGTTGTTAAATAAATCATTTTCCAGGTTCCAGTCAATGTAAATTAACATGGTGAAATGTCCTAAATAGACTGAAATAGGTCAGCTAAATCATTTCCATTTTGAAGGTGGAATTACATTTATGTGAGCTTTAAAGTATCATCACTGTGTTTCTAATTTGAATTTATTTTTGAAATATGTCATCTGCATCATTACGGTATGAGCTATGCATCAGGAAATAGCATGATTTTTTGTTGTCTGCTCCTGTTATATTCATTGGGATAGTCAGCAGCATTTCAGGGGACTCCTCTCTCCTCTACTGTGGGTCACTGTGCCTCTGAAACTAGATATGGGTCACTGGACTGCAACAACACAGGGACCTGTCTAAGACAAGGGCCTGAGAGGTATTTAGTGTCAGGAGGCAGTGAGAGGAGAACCCGGGGCCCCCCTTTCAGGAAGATAAAGTTAAAACAGTTTAAAATAGATAGATGACTTCAATAAGAACAGCAATTATACGTGACTTCCTCCTCCGGGCCCTCTTTTTTTTTCTCTGTTACCTAATTAAAAATATTTAATGATGATACTTTATCTGGTCCTCCATTTTCTGTCCTATTAAGTTTGTCCTCAATGGGATTTTGAGAACTGCTTTAAATAGTTCGACCCAAGGTGTCACTGATCCTGCAACCTCATTACAATAGAGCATTGATTGACATTATAGTTCATTGCTGGAGATATAGGCTACATTTGCAGTACATTGTTTTATTAAAACACTATTTTACACCTTTTTTCATAGCTCGGTTGCTAAAACAATTCACATACTAGAATTTACTGAATATGCACTGAAACCTGTTATTACTTGATTGTGTAATGGAACACATATACCCATGGTGATACGTTAGTATTCAAATAAATAGTGAAGGTAATGTGATGCACAGAAATCAGTAATGCATTAGGAAGTAGCAAGGAGCCCAACATGTTTGCTAACAAAACATTGATTTCAAAATGTTAGGATACATCTTAAACACTGTAGATCATTTAAAAACGTTCCCACAAGTTCATTATATACTGGCAGCAATACAAATGTGGCAGTTTATTTCCAGTAAACGTCTTTGTTAACATTGTCCAGTAGTCTGTTCTGTCGCCGGGCTCAGGTCCATGTTTGCCAATGTAGGAGAAAGTTCAGTCAAAGTTGTAGGAGAATGAAGGATTTTTTCGATGTCAAAGTCAGCAAAGGTGTCTAATGAAAGGCCTCTCATGGCTTTAGCTGGCCAATCAGGATGAGTCCTTAGCTCCAGGATGACTTTAACAGGCGTCTTCTGAAGGATGAGTGAGTCAAATGAAGTGCCCCGAAAGAAAGCTTGCATCTTTAAACACTCCAGGTTACGAAGCCGGTTCACTGGAATCTTGCACAAAAGCTGATGAAATAAATAAGAATATTAATAGATGCAAAAACTTATTATAGAATCTAAAAGGTATACATTAAAGAGATGGAAGTCACATTTACAAACCTCAGTGAGCAGTGAGATCAGAGCAGAGCTGAAGGTCTCAGGTAGGATATAAGGAAAATCCTTGACCTTTTTTAACATGGTGCTGTGGTCTGGCTCTGCAGGTACTGGAAACTGCAAAAGGAAAAAAAAAAAGGCTCAGACAATTGACACAAAACCATATGTGAACTAATAAACATGGAGTTGTTGTGAGCTCACCTCTCCTGTCACCAGTGAGAACAGCATAACCCCAAAAGACCACCAGTCAGCAGCGTGATTGTACGGACCCCCACTTAATACTTCAGGAGCTGTTCAGACAAAACAGGAAAACAATCAGGGAAACAAACCGTACGATGACAAATGAGCATCACTTTGACAATAAAAGGGAGTATTGTTAAAGATATGCAAAATAAACTAAAGCGCAGGTGCATCACATTCATAACTGGGTCAACTAAATCCAAAGGGAGAGAAGCGTAGGTGCTGCTAGAATGTGGCTCTAATACTGATATGACATGTAGCATAGTAAACTGACATTTACCTCCAGGTGAGAAGAGGAAATTAAAATCTCACCCATGTATTGGATCGTCCCACATATCGTGAATGCTTTTCCTCCTCTTTTTAGGCGCTGTCCAAGGCCAAAATCAGACAGACGTAGGTGACCTGGATCATTGAAAACACATGCTGAAACTGATGTTTATAGATTATCCTGTAGAAAGAAGAGTCTTGAGTTTTATACTTATATTATTGGTAAGCTTATGGTGAGCATTTTTGTCAGTAGTGACAAATCACATTTGCAGCCGTGACAAAATGTATTCTAAATGAATGAACACACTACATTTCTTTACATGTCGGAGGCAAAAAAATTGAGATGCATTACCTTGATCACTTAAAAGAATGTTCTCCATCTTAATCAAAAACAATACAATATTAATATTTTAAAAAAGTCATGATTCGCATAATACATGTAAAAATAACCTTCATATAAAACATCATACCTTTACGTCTCTATGTATGATCCCTACGTCATGAAGAAATCCTAGAAATAACAGAAGGTGAGATACTAGGCATAAACACAAGATAACAAGGAAGCGCAAAGAGTTTAAAATATACATTTGGACTATCACTGGATGTTTGTTTCAATGTCAAAGGTTAACATGATGAAATTTTCATGGTGAAAGTCTGATGAACACTAACCCAGCGCACTGCCCAGTTCTGCAGCAAAGAGTCGAACCTCATCCTCCCTAAACTGGCCCTTCAGTAACCAGCAAGTGTACAAGTCTCCAGTGCTGCAGTAATCACACACTGGAGAGGATAAAACACACACACACACACACACACACACACACACACACACACACACACACACACACACACACACACACACACACACACACACACACACACACACACACACACACACACACACACACACACACACTTTGAAAGCAGTGACCAGCATCCTTATAACCCACAAAAAATAAAATTTAAAGACTTGCTCATCGCACAGTTTAACTGGGGGAAAAGGAGGAAGATGAAGTCAGAAACACACATGCTTCTGTCTTGTTAGTCTCCTGATAGTTGAGTTTCATCCTTTAATACCGCATTGAATGCACAAATATATAATCATGGCTAAAAACTTGAAAGTCATGCAGGCAATGCAACATCTGAGCTCTACCCAGCTTTCTCATTAGATGGCACTGTACCTCTTCAATATCCAGCACTGGGGTTTCTACTGATTTATGTTACTATGGGACAAAGAAGGGGATGAGGCGGGGGGGTATTCAGCAACACAAATAGTAGGATAGTTAAAGGGAAGAGGGGTTGAACTGTGCCATCGCTTATAGTTAATAACTCACTAATGAAGAGATGGTGCTGTGTCTGCCAGCAGTCCTGTAGATTGTGGATGAATGGGTGTTTGAGCTGCCGCTGCAATTCAACAGTCGACACACACGCACAGAGTGAAAGTGAATAAAACAGTGAGATGGAAAGGGAACTTCTGTTGAATATGATAAACTGTAAAAGAGTGATGACAAAACAATAAAGAATAATTCAGAGGTCATTTAAACATGTTTGTATTTGTTGGTTTTTAGTTGTAAGTAAAACATTACCTTTAGCAAAACTCGTACTTTGAGTAACCAGATTCAATTTGTATATAGATTTCTTTGTTTAGTAATATACATTTCTCTAGAGTTCATAAGAAGGACTAAAACCAACAATTCTTTTCATATTATTTTCTTGTTTCATGATTATTTCTTAATCTGTTGAGTATCCAAAAATTCCATCATCAGCCATCAGCATTTCCAGGTGTCCAAAGTAATGTCCCTAGAATACTTGAACTATTTGACCAACAATCTTAAAACCAAAACATAAATTAATTGTTGAATTGATTTATGATTAAAAACGGGTAATGAATCATTATATCTGATCAGCTGAAACCAGCACATATTGGGCCTGAAAAATGATAAATGGATTTTTAAATAAGTTCTTTTCATTAATCGACTAATTGTCGCAGCACTTCAATAACATAAAGCTCAATAAGAAATGTAAAGTAACAGTATACGCTGTCAGCAGCTGAGAGGGAGAGTGTGTGATACCTGGATGATGACTTCTTCTTTTGACTGCTCAAGCACTCCATGCTTCAAGATGTCTGACTTTGGTAGAACCTATGCAACAAAATAGAAATGATCACAAAAACTATTGCATGTTCCTAATGCTGTTATAGCACTGATTATTATGGCTTACCTTAACAGCGTAGGTCTTCTCTTTAAAAAAGTCCTTTACTTTCAGGATGGGTCCATATGAGCCTTTGGCTATAAACCCCAGGATCTGTGGGCACAGACATATTGTATATCACAGACATTTTTCTCAATGTCTCGCATTATTTGTTCTGTCAATTCTGTTGAACATCTTTTTTGTGATACCTTGAATTGCTCTGGTCCTGGAAGTCTACGCTGTGGGAACTCAGGCAGAAAGACGGAGATGAGAGCTGGAGGAGTTTCTGTGTCCTCTGGAGGCTGCAGAAGGTTGGGGTCAGGCGGTCTGCCATCAGGCAACACAGGCCGAGAAAACACAGCCGAGTGTCCGAGTCTTTGTGTGATGGAGACCCTCCTGTTCGAGAGGATCCCAAGACTGAAGCGACGCTCAGCAGGTGGTCCCTTTGGCTGGATAATTAAATGTAATGCACTATGAAACATACAATGTATATATATTTATTTCATTTGCATTTCTTATTTAGAACCTAAATTAAACCCTACAAATTGGTTGCTAAATATTTTTTGGGACACATCTCTTTTCAAGGACATGAGCAAGAAATAAAAGTACACTTTTGATCTATTTGAAAACCAGCACTGATTTACAGCTGGATACACACATTGATAATGTTTTAATAGCCATATCATTTAAAATATAACAACATAACTGAAAGCATCTGCATAATTTGTATTTTTTGATAGAGAAGTTGCTGATTTCAATGCAGAACTTCAACATGTTACTGCATATTCTTTACATTAACACAACATTTTCTTGGTAAATATAATAATTATGATTTCACTTTATAATTATTACATTTTCTTAAAAAATGTGGTTCAAAGTTCTGATAAAAAAACTTTTTTTTTTAACATTTGCATTCTGTCTTTATACTATAATGCATCGTTTTATAAAAACATGAATATAAAATATAATCACATTGAGAAACTTCATATTTTCAATCTTACTAAACAATATTCGTTTTAATACAGATAAAAGACAAAGTGATAGATAAGCTACAGTTCTACCAATGTGCTATTCAATCAGGACTGCACAAAATCAGAGACGTACGTGTTGCCCCCCCCCCCCCCCCATGCAGCTGGCGATCACTTATCCACTGATAGCTCTATTTTTGACTTCACTTCAGTAGCAGACAGGACTCTTCAGTGCTGTATCACATATTATCCGCCATTAGTTGTACATTAAATCAATTATAATCCAGAGAAAATGTTTAGAGATTTTCGATCGCTGTATATCTCATATGTTGTTGTTATAAGCTACTTATTTTTAGCGACAGCTCAACATCCATGATGTAAATAGATCCAGATGATTTCTAAACTGAACCTACCTTACTGATTTTACTGATGTCGTTGCCCATAAAGGAATCTGTATTTCGTGCAAAAATGTGTAAAAATGCAACTCGTTCAGCCCTTCTTCTGGCATCCTTTTTGGATCCACGTGTTGTTGTGTTGTGTTTGCGGCGAGTCTGCAGTCATGCTGCGCAGCTCTGGATTCCGCTCCAGTTAAAGCTGCCAGCCCGATCATCGCTCAGCCCTCTGTTCCCAAATGTCCTGCAACGCACAGACCTGCCCCCCCCCCCTTTAGTTTTTATAAACTGCACAAAAACCCAAACACAACTGAGAGACTGTAACACTTTTTATTAATGGATAAACAAAAAGCCACAGAGCTGATAGAAATGTGACTACATCTGCTTTTGTGATATGATGCGTTTGTAATTCTTTTTAATAGAAATGTGACGGAAATCACAGGCTTAGCAGCACAGTTATACAAGTAATTCAACAGAAGACAACCGTGGTTACAAAAATATCAAAATACTTTGCATAAAAAGGTGCTTTAGTAATAAAATTACAAAACATACACTCTGCATTAGCTGCAACATAATATATTTATATATTTTCCACAATACCATCAAACCAACTGAGACATTATACAACACATACAAATGTTTTTGCTGCTCTGTTCTTGACATATTGCACAGGGGTGAGGTACAATAAAACAGCTAGCTGAAGATGCACACAGTCATTTAAGGTAAAATATAAAATCTTTTGTGGTCATTTGTGGGTAAAAGGCCTTCCTGTCAGAGACACTCATACAGCCTTTTACAATATATTTCATTGATAAAACATACAGTGATATATTCATTTATGGAATTTCAAAACCAAATATATTTTCTTACAGCAGACAGCGATGAAGGTGCTTCCAGTTGGGTGAGTTATTGGAGCAGACGTACAGTGTTCCTGAGCCAGCAGGAAAAGGTGCTCAGTCTAGCATTTATAGAAGCGGTGGACACAGTGAAGTGCTAGCTACACACTGAAAACAACCCCCGCTACATTCAATGCAAGTGGTCGTCATTGTGTGTATGAAGTGCAGATTGAATTTTTAATGGCACGTAAATAAACAAGATAATAATATATATTTGGTCAAAATGGCACCCTGGGTAATACTGCAGCTGTTTGAGTTCCCTGCAGGGTGTTTGCCAAAAATTCAGGTCTGAGACACATCTGGAGTATTTTTTTTCAAATAAAAACAAAACATTGAGGTTCAGCAGGCTCATGATACATTTAGATATCCTCATAATCTATTTTAAATGCTTGACCGTCTCCCTTTTTCATTGTGACACAGAAAGCCAGTCTGATATTCAGTTTTTCCCTGATACTCTTACCGAGGGAGTGAGGGAGCTGCGGCGGTGGATCCTCCAGTCGAGCTCTGACTTAAATGCACGATGTTTGTCGTCTCACTTACGCCGACTGAAGATGCTCTTCTTGCTGGAGCTCTTGTCTGCGGAGCTGAGGCCGATGAGGAGCCGAGCCTTCTCGTCTTCCTCCTGCTGCTGCATGCTGTTGTCCGACTTCCCTTCAGACGCCTTCCCCCGCTGGTCTGAGCCTGAAGCCGGCTTCAGACGCAGCTTCTCCTTTATCATCTGAGCAGAGAGGAGGAAAAATAACAAGTTTATAAACACGGAACTTATCAATGGCACGGCAAATTGATGTGCTTCTGCTCCTTGTCAATCTTAGTAATGGTAAATACATTTAAATAGTTTTAATCACACTGTCGGCAGAAAAGAATACATGTTGGTAGTATTATCCTATTAACACACTATATTAACTTAAAGGTTTCAAGTTGTGAGCTTATGATAAGGAGTCAAAATCATAAATGTTCTTTTGTACCTGTGCTACAAGAGCTTTCCGGCTGTCCCTCTTCACAGCCATGGCGAAGTCGAGCCACGTCCATGTGTTGTTATGGTACTCCAAACAGGGCAGGACCAGGTTCAGGTCCTTCCAGTCCACACTGCTCTTCTCTCCCTAAAGAAAGGGGATGTTTTATGGCCAAACATTAGTTCAATATCTATAAAACATGACGATGATACGACCCACTTTTTTGCTTAGTTATATATCCATCAGGAGCATCATTTGTATTTATTTGGTTCATGTTTCTGTCTCCACTTGAAGAATATCACTTAAACACGTAAATGCATTTAATGCCAGTAGACTTCTCATGTATTGTCAACAGGGCAAGTGATGATCTTTTCAAAATTAAGAGATCTTTTATTAAAGACCTGAGGTGTTTTAAGGTTAAGACATAAGACAAAATATAACTGACAAATCCTCTTAAGTCATTTCACTCTGCAAGTTCGTTATCTATAATATATAAAAGGAACTTTATACAAGTCAGTGCACAGAAATCCTACCTTATAGCTGACACAGAGGGGCACTTGGGGAATCTTGATGTAGATGAAGGAGTTGTTCATAGCAGCTCGCTCCTTCATCTTATCAATGTCATCAACAGGATGCTGGTGGGAGGAGACCAAAGAGTTCATTTTCAAGTCCTTATTTTCTTACTCGTGGCATACAGGCATAAACAGTCCGGTTTACCTCTGGAGGTTTCCTGAAGGACCTCCTGACCCCTGCAGTGCGGTTCAGTCCCTGGGTGACACCTTTGCTGGGGCCCATAGCACCCATGGTGTCCTCTGATGACTGCCGGGGCTTGACAGTGATACCTGCGACACAGAGAGCGCACCTGCATCAGCACTGTGGCCCCTGGGTGACTCTGCACCCTACACCTTATACTCCCAGCGAGTTTCTCTCACACACGCATCTCAAGGTCATATCCCTCGTGACAGAGCCTTTTAATAGCTAAGAGCGATGACATAACGCAGTCATGGGCTATTTGATACCCGGCACACATCTGACGGAGAAAATGGAAACTATTATTGATCCGTTTTTTTGGTATAGATTCCAGCCTGGTGACCCCACGGAGAGTAGACTGAGAGCTACTCAGCTTTCTGCTGTCATTTTGCGCCGGCAACACCTTACCTGTAGTGACCAATCGGAACTTGTCTTCCTCATCAGTGACCTCCTCCTCCTCAACATTTCGTCCTGGGAAGAAGAAGCCCATCATCCTTTTGAAGAATTGGTACATCAGCTGGATGGTGAGAGGCACCACGTTCACCTGATGATAGACGCACTTCAATGAATCACAATCCAAACAGTTTGAGTGAATGTGGTTGCATGTAGATATGACATTCTTCACCTCAAAGTGCTCCTTAACAGAGATTCCTCCCACAGGGGGGCGCACTTTACTGAAGATACGCAACGCAAACTGCCGTGCTGACTGGCATGTACTCTGGGGACGGATTACAACCTAAAAAAGAAAAGGGGAGTTAAATTCATCCACAAAACTAAGCTCTGGTGCAAAGAGAAAATCCAACTCTGATTGACAGCACATGTCATTAATGATATGAACACAGAATGGGCAACAGCTTCAGGTCGAGTGAAATTGTATGAGACCTCGCCTCACATGCATCAATGAACTATTGAGTGCACATGCAACGATGAATATGACATTCTGAAGAGCCACTGAGTGATCCCAACTGGACAGACAGGATGGAGTTTACACAGACGTTGAGTGACTGTACGAGCACTGTACATACCCTCACACGCTGCACAGAGGAAACCAGGCAGAGTCAATAAATATCACAGATCTTTTGGAAATACATGTTGAAAATGTCTCCCGAGATAGTCAGCGTTAAAAGAATGTTTGTCATGGATTTGATTACATTTTGTTGAATAATCTCGGTTTAAATACATTCAAATGTCTTGGGCTTTGTGAATAATAAGTGAAACGTACCTTGTAAGCTGCATTGGGCAGCAGGTTGTTCATTGTGAACCAGCCCAACTCCAGGAGATGCTCTGCCGTGTCGTCAGACTTGTTCAGCTGAGGGAACAAAGTATTCAGTTATCAACGACTGCCATCCGGCAGTGAGACGTTACATATCTGATCTGTCAGCAGTAGGATCTCATTTGATACTGTTGTGAGAGTTGTGTTTTTATGGTTGATGGGGTACTATGTTACATATTAAAGTTATCCTAGGATGATTCTTGGATTACAGGATGTAGAAAAAAGTGTAATAAGGGCTACAGATAGGGACACAAGCGCTAATACATTTATAAAAGAAGTAACTCACTGAGTTTTCCATGATTGAAAAATATGGAGATTATTTTTTTAGATTATTAAATGAAATGTTTGGGTCCATAAAATGTCTGAAAATACTCAAACATTTCCAACCCAGTTTTTCCAAGTCTTCATATGTCTTGTTTTGTTCACATTCAGTTCAATATGATATAAAAGACAGTGAGTTTTGGAATACAGCATCTTCGGACAATTTTTGCATGAAAAATATACATTAAACTATTAATTGTTATCAAAATAGCTGGCAATAGTTTTTCTCTGGGAATCTTTAAAACTCTAGAGAGGACAGATAATGGAGTTAGATATCAGTATGTTTCCAGGCCCGGATGGAAGATAAAAAGCTTTGCAGTACAGCTCACCTTGCTGTACATAAATCTCTGCAGCTCTAACTCAGCAATGCCGAGCTGGCCGTCCTCTTCGGTCAAACACCAGCGGGCCTGGGCGAAGTAGATCTCTGTCCTCCTCACCACACTCACATCCTCTGGGGGCTTACGCAGCTCTAGCTTGTTGGCCCTCTGCAGCTGGAAGTCCTTAAAACACCTGGAAGAAAAGAGAACACATTTATTTAGTCATCTACGCAATATCTGCTCAGTGTTGGATGTGAATGAGCGCTGATGTGAGACCTGATGAGGATGTTGAGCTCTTCACTCTTCATCTGCATGTCGTTCTTTTCCTGGTTCAGCTGGTTCTGCAGTCTTGTGTTGATCTCCATCAGCTCATCGCCGCTCAGTTCCTCAGGTTGTGCCTGCAATACAACATTATCAGTTTTTTTTTAATGTTAACTCGTCGCTTGATACAACAGTAGAGCATCAACAAGCACTACGCCTCACCCTGATATTAGAGTAAATCTGTTTCTCAAGCCGTCTGATCAGAGCGAGGTGCTGCCTGACGGCCTCCTGGAGGTGCAGGATGCTGCTGCGCTGCTCCTCAGGGTTACTGGAGATTTCCAGCTGAAAACGCACACGCTGCTTCTTCTCACTGTGTTCCTGCAGGTAAAAAAAAAAATAAGCATTGCTAAGCATATGGAAACGTACTTGTAAATTACAATTCATGACCATTTGATGCTCCGGCCTACCTTGCGCCTGGGCTCCACGTGCAACAGCAGGTTGTTGACGATATCCAGGATCATAGCGTACTGAACAGGGTTAGTAGATATCTCCAGATCGTGGTGAATGAGGGTGAAGGTGTCCACAGCCCCTGTTAAATCAAAATAAAATAAAACTTACATTTCAAATATGGTGACTCAGTAAAAACCTTTTTCATTATAATTAAGTATAAAAGCAGTAAAATGTCCCTTTTACAAGAACCTAGATGCATTGTTCCTTGCTGTTGTTGGATGTACAGTAAACAGGTGGCCAGACATACCGGCCTGTTTTTTCAGCAGGTCCTCTTTCTCGTGGCTATTCCTCAGCTCTGGGGGTTTGATCTGTGTGGCCACCTCTGGGTTGATGTCGTGACTGTAACTGATGTAGTGCATCCGGCAGCTACAGCGCGAGATGATACGCTGGACCTGCTGAGACTCGTTCACCTGGGCCGGCTGGTTCCAGTCTACAGACAGAGAACAGACCATTTAGAGGCTGTGTCCGACAATGCCTCTTTATTACATCTGGTGAGGAAGGACAATCCTGCGCGGGAGAGGTCATTTACCTGTAGTGGTGCTAACCATTCCTCCCACAGCCTGGCCACTCTCCATCAGCTCCAGCACTGAGTCCAGGTTACGCTGCCGGTGCTCTTCTATGTTTTTCACCTGAACACCACACAGAGAAAGCAAATCAGAAAAGAAAAGCAGTCCAGACAATGAGTTACAATAAAGCCTTGGTTGTGCTGTTGAAGTTTAGTATTCTTTGTATTCAAACTAGCTGTGTTATACAACACAACATGCTATTAATCTATAATCATGGCATAGCATGAAAACTTGCCATCCTAACTAACTGAATACTTTTTTACCTATGGTTCATTATCAGTTAAAAAGGATGCAACTGTGTATTTTTCCAATGCTCTTTTTGTTTCAATCCTCAGGCCTTATAAGGAATATGTCACATCAAAAGGAATATGAATGTTGGTTACCTCCAGCCACAACTGTCTGTCCTCTTGCTCAGATGGGTTGGGCTCCATGGTGGCAAAGTACTGCATGCCATCCAGCAGACAGGTCCAGGTGGTTTTCTGCTTCAGGGTGTCGTTGTACCAGGATGGGTCGTGCTCACACTGAAGCAACTGAGCCTTCGCTGCTGACACCAACACGCAGCCTGCAGTCTCTGTGCCACGCAACATCATCTGGGAAAAGCAAATGACAATGAAAGGGCTAATATTTTGTGATGAGTTTTGATAGAGCTTTAACCGCTTTTGTTGTAGAATGTAGCAGCCACTCTTTTGGAATTCAAACATAGAAACATACAACACTGTTATGATGACATTAGGTAGGAATTAAATTGGCCCTGCAGCATAGAAAACTGAATAAAAATAATAGGCCTTTACCTGACAGTTGACCAACTCGATAAACCAGTTGCGGTTATACACATCGTCGGTCTGACAGGCTGCAATGCCACAGAGCTGGTCGCTGACACCAGAATCCTCCTCAGAAAACACCACAAACTTGTCCGTTTCCTCGATTAGTTTCTGAAGCATCGATGTTCCTGCCAAAAGAGGAAAAGGAAAGAGTTTAGTGGTTATAAAAAGACTTGACTGATGGCTTTCTTACTCAAGCTATTTCCTCACCTTCATTTTGACTTTTTTCTGCTCGACTGACGGTGGGCATAACTGGTGTGGTGGGGGCTGTGTTGGGAGAGTAGTTGGAAGGAGAGCGTTTGAACTTTTTGGTCTGCAGCTGAGTGTCGATCCTCAGGCCCTTCAAAGCTTCAGTGGACAGGTTTCTCTTCAGCACCGACGCCTTTTTGTAACCGTCGTACAGCCCAAAGGCTATGTTCCTGTTAGTGGTGGTCCAGGACGCACGCAGGTCCACCAGCCGCAGTTTGTGAGTGTACGAGGCATTCGTCTCATCCTTCTGGTTCACCTCCTGTAGCAAATTTTCAAATTGCGTGATTATGAATTCATGGACAGCGTAGAACAACAGGTATAGCAGCTCTCTTTGGGCTTTTACCTCCTCCATGCGGTTGCTCTGTCTCTGGTAGCTCAGGGAGGACAGGCTGAGCAGGTGAGTCTTCTTCACCTGAGCATTCATCTGGTGGTCTGCTGTCTCATCCCAGGTGGACGCCATCAGGTGAACTGTCACCTGAGACAGCTCACTAACCATCTGAGTCACATTCCACTCAGATATCAGCCTCCTCATCACTGTGCCAGCTGAAGGAAAATAAGAACATAATAAAAACACATGTGATTACGTTAACAACACATGTTTTAAACTGGCTAACACAGCTGAACAGTCTTAAAAACAAACACTATGGCTGTGTGCACTGGCTCGTAACCCCTTGTACCATGACAGCAGCACAAATACTCAGACCGAATAAGCCGTAATCTGTGTGTATGAATTATTGATTTTTCCTAAACTGCAACATGCAGATGGCTGTACCCTGAGGAATAAGTCTCTGTGCCCCTCGGGTGAAGACGTGTCCTTTGTTGCACTCCACTTGGATTCCTCTCTGCTGGGCAAAGGAGGCCCAGTAATGCACCTGGAGGAGAGATAACATGTTGGAATATGCACACATGAAGATTTAGGTGTAAAGAAATACATTTAACTATGTGTATGAAATTAAGAATCCTAGTGTCCTGTGTGACTGACTGCAAATGGTTAAAACAGAGTAGATATTCAGTGGACTGATGCTGGAAGGCAGCCCAGAGACACCCTTACTTGTAGCTGTGGGAAGGCAGCTGTGTAGGACATCTGTTTGTAGTGCTGACCCAGCTTCTTGCGGATAGGCCTGAGGCTGTGGAAGAGCTTTCCTCTGCAGATGGGTCGAGATACACCCGTCCATGTGGCCCAAAAGTTCTGCATCCAGCGCAGAGTGCTGCTGTACAACAGCATTCTCGGCTGGGAGGGTTCTACAAAGAAAAGAAAATATATATGTATATGAAACTAGTTTTCCAGCACAGTGGGCTTAGTTATACATAATATCAGAGTTGCGGGTACCGGTGCCACAGTGCTGGTTAAGGTCCATGGTGATAGAGAGGTTGAGGTTCTCGGAGCGGAAGGCTCTGTAGGAGTCATGAGGTTGTCCTGAAGTCACGTCTGCAACGTTCTCCGCACAGCAGAGCATCACAGCATGGTGGTCATGGGGGTTGCCATGGCAAAGCCATTGGAGGTCAAGGGTCATACACAGGTTGGGCAGGTGTAGAAAACAGATATCATCATACCTAGTGTGGAGATAAAAGCATTTATATTACTTAACAACCTGGACAAATACAGCTTAAAGTTGCACTTTATGGCCATTTTTCTTTTGGCTGCCTTTACTTACTTTGATGCTGTCCTGACATTAACATCTAAATCTCCTTTATAAACAAACTGGCCAGGGTTCCAGTCAAAGTTCAGTGTATTCCACTCCCAGTGCAGGTTTTCGGTGGTGTTGTAAGGGTCCTGTAATAAGTGAGATAAAGTGATTAATATTATTTAGCATAACCGGTTAGCACAGCAAACTGAAACATACTGTGACACACTGAGTGTAACTGCCAACTGAATTTAAGTGATTGATTTGAGATTCACAGCAGTTGAACTTGTAAGGTGTAAGCTGTTTTACCTCTGTAGCCAGCTGATGAAGGTTGGCCTGGTCGATGTCCATAACCCAGCGCCCGTGCAGAAGGAGACGACTTTTGTCCCACCAGGCCACAGGAGGTGAGGGATCCACTGTGGGTTTGGTCAGCAGGTCGACAGACTGGCCAATCAAAGTCCAGGCAGGGTCCCAGCATGGCCCCCACACAATGGTGTACAGAGAGATGTTTGCTGTATGGAAAGGATATTCAGAGACAGATATTAATGTACAGCTTCTGAAGAGTAATCGAATACAATAGCATGGTGACAGCATCATTCATGTAACTCACATTTTAAATCATAGTAGAACTTCAGTGGTGGCATATTCCTGTGGACCGTCACATCTCCCCATGGCGAACCAAGTGGGACAGTCTCTTTGCGATGAGCCCTGGTCTGTCCATCCTGCTCCGTCCCAATGAGACGCCCTGACAGCTCCCAGTCCCGGATCTCAAAGAGGTACCGAGGGTAATCCCGGATTCTCACTGAAACAGCAGAAAGACAGAAATTACATAAATCATTTCTGTAGTAGGTTAGAACCGTAAGGACTGTCATTTCCACTTCAGTCTCATCTAAATCCCGTCTTTTATCTGCAAATCAATGCTGTATATTCATATGAACTTACCCAAAAATGCAGCCAGTTTGAACTTGACAGCACGGCACCACTGGACCACCAGAGGGAGTCCGTCTCTGGGGAAGGGACTGATCGTGTCGATGTCCCTGAGCTGCTCCCTCACCTTCTCTGGCCCGTGCAGAGACTGATCAGCCAGGAATACCAACTCCAGGTCTGACACAGTCCAGGTCAGCAGAGACTTCCTCATGGGTGTGTTTGCGTAGAGGCGGCGTGAACGCTGGATGTAGATCTCAATGTGCTTTTTCTCGAGTGAGCTGTACAGCTCTTCGATCTTCCTGGCAGGGAGAAGTTCTCCATGCTGCTTGCGTAAATCTGCCACCTTCTTATCCAGAAGCTGAAGACGCTTGGCACTTTCCTTACTCTCATCCTTCATCAGCTCGTAGTTGTCTCGCAGCTTGATTTCAAAGATATCGTCCAGGAACACAAAGGAGAACTGGCTGATTTTGAACACCAGGTCAGGAGGCAGGCGGGGGACGGCGGTGGACTGGGTTGCGGAGCGATGCAAAGTCTTCAGCCACTTCTGCACGCTAATGGCCATGTCAAAGGTGTTGGAGAAGTTGTACTGGTAGGGGAACTCGACAGTCATAGAGGGGCAAGTGAGGACCCCGACACAGTTGTGATGAGTGTCGAGGAAGGGGAAGGTTTCTCTGTGCAGCCACATCTCAGGAAGCTCTGAGTGAATGTCAACAGACAGACTCTTAAAGGTCACGATGTTGTGGCCATCGAAGTTGAAGATCATGGATGGGGAACGTATGTGCATGTAGCCTGTGTGTTTGGAGACTGTGAGGGATTCTGTGTGCAGGAGGATGTAGTTATGTTCACTAACATGGGCCGTCAATCGAGTGCAGCCCAGTGCAATGCGCACACATAGCCCTCTGCTCTGACCCGGTAGGATTTCACTTTCCGGGGGTTCCACTGGACTGTCCTCTCCTCTCTCTCCGCAGAGCATAAGCCAACACGCCTGAGCTTCACTCATGTGCTGATACAAGACCATGTGGTCAGGTGGAGTCCATTCGACAGAGAGCTCCTCTTCACATTGAACCTGATTAAGATATAATATATGAATATTGACACAGATATTCCATCATTATAGACAAATAAAACTCAAGGAGGTGTGATTACCTGTAAGGTGTGGGTGGTGATGCCGTAAGAAAAGGCTATCTTGGTGAGTTTGAGCACAGGGCTGGGGGTTTGGGAGGAGGGGCAACATGACTCCATGTTCTCAGTGAGTGCTTTGATCGCTGACAGGCTAACACCTTCAAGCGACACCGTGGAGCTGTCTGCAGAACTCTGGACTCTGATAGTGTCCATCCGCAGAGACACGGCCCCTAAAGAGAAACACAAGGACACAAAAGATGATAATCAAACATGATGATCAACTGAGGAGTAGAGCATTTTGATAAGCAATCTGTAACTCAGATAATTAAGGCAATGGGGTATTTCTAAGAAAGAGACTTACTTTTTGTTCCAACCCTAAAATGTAATGCTCCAATACTTTTGGCCAATTGGAAACTGACAATTATTTGATTATGATTATCTGACCTATTTATAGCCAGAGAAAGATAGAAACCCAAGGTTAAGTCTTCAAAGAGATGTTTTTGATTGACCAACAAACTAGAAATTGCCTAACATAGTTATTAAAATAGTTGCTGATTGTCTAATTGTGTTAGATCCACAGAAATTACATTTATTTGGGATGAAAAGTACCGTTAGACCACAGGAATGCTTAATTTAAGTAAAAAGTAAAGAATTAGACATTACATGTCTTTTCTGTCAAACCACTAAGAGTCACACCTAAATATATCCTAAAGAGTAAACTGTTCATGTCACACGTAGTTAATTACGAAACAAAGCCATGCAATATTCTTTCATAATCTGAAATAATTTACCTGCTAGATTGGACAGTGTGAACACATTAACGTCCTCCAGACAACAGTCCAGTTTAAAGAGCAGATGTGGTTGTGAGGAGGGGATGGGTTGGACCATGTGGCCACTGGAGGGAGACACTGAGGTCACATCTGTCAGCAGTGAACCCGCATCATGAGGAACACAGATGAGGGACAGCAGGCGAGACAGGCACAGGGCACAGGTCTCTGAGAGCTCCACTTGAAGACCTTTCAGGTTGGACTCCACGCTCAAACTTGGACACTGGCTACTCGACTCCATGTGGGGCCGAATGAAACTCCCCTGAAGGGGTGAGGTCATAACAAACATTAGCCAGTATGAGTATGCCAATTAATCCTCTTACTGAACAAAAAACATTACACATTCGAGAAGACTATTTCTAATAATTGTTCGTTCGTACCTGAAGACCAAGTGAATCTAAAATGAGTGCTTCTCCCCACACATGTTTACCAGGGGATGGGGTGCTTGTTGGATATGAGACCCCTGACCCACCCTCCACCAGAAGTTGTCCAGGGACAGTGAGGCACGTTGGTGCACATTCTGGGACTCTGTGCTCTCGGTTTCAACTTTAATGTCGAGAAGATGCCGCAGTTCTAAAGACACAGGACATACAAGTCATCATACAAATGTGTTTCAGAAAGTACATTTAAAGTTGCTGCAGTATAGAGATTTCATTTGTTCTCCAAAAACTAAATCCAACTGGGTTATAAAAAACTCAAGTTAATGTGTAACATTTAAAAAGGCACTCTAATAAAATATGTTATCTAATCAAGATTGGCAAAGGCTGACATAAAAATTGCCCTCAGAATACAAAGCAGAAAGATTTATCAAAAGAAAATGTGTTGTAAGACTGATGATGTTAAGTCATAACATGTGCTGTTGTGTTGAGGTTAAACTTTAATGCAACACACCCTCATTCTGGTCTGTAGCAAAAACATCATATGACGGTCCCCTGCCTTCCTGTGTGTGAATGTGCACGTGTGCAGCATGTGAAAGACCTTCAGTACCTGCACTGACAGAGAGAAATCCGAGAGCAAAAGGCGTCGTGTCTCCCAACTGAACCGACACGTTGACGTTGGACACAGAGGAGGTGATCATCACAGGAGCATCCAAGTGAGGGAGGCGCCTGAGGAAAAGAAGGGTGGGCAAATAATCTAATGGACTACACAACACAACAACGTCATGGAACAACACAATACAGAATGAGTACAAACACACACATGGATAGGAAAGAGAAGACAGTAAAAAGATTATTATTTTCACACCGGTGGGTGACCTTGAACACAGATCCAATCACTCAAGAAAATATCTTGTCATGTTCAACCCCAACATGGGTATTAATTGCCATTAAGCGATCAAACCCTTCTGTTCTCCTTTCGCAACTTGCCTTTTTCTATGAGCTGCCTTCCTGTGGATAAGCTGTTCCCATGGAAATAGATTTAGCCAATGGGAGAACTCCTGGTGACGGTAGTGGATGATGCAAGTGTTGACAGTGAATGACCCTGAGATGTCCACTGATGTAACCTAAATGTAGAAACACATAGGAGACAAAGTCAAAATAAGGTAAAATATGAGTCATAGATTTGAGAAGCTTTGTGCTGTGACTTTCAAGCATCTTCCTCACCTGCAGGACTGTCTTCAGTGTGTTCACACACAGGATTCTTTGCCTACTTTGTGAGAGGAGAAGTCCGTCTGTCAATTAAAAAAATGAGAAGGTGTTATTATTGCTTTCTCTTATTCATTCACGTCTCTCTGCATTGTGTCGGGTGACTCACCCTCTAGAAGGAGCTCCATTCTGCTCTGGGGAAAGCTCAGCTCAGGAGTGAAACTTTTGAGAGGAAGCTGCTCATCGTCACGTCCATAGCAGACTTTTAAAGACTTCAGAGTCCAGTTCAGGTGTCTGTGCAGGCAAGAAAAATAAGATGTTAAAATCAGAAGGTCATTCAATTTTGAATCAATTGCGCAAAAGAATAGCCATATGCAGTCGTTAGTAAAATGTTGGCTCACCTTTTCTGGCTTTGCATGGACAGAGTTACATTTGTATTATCAAATTCCACGTCGACTTTCTGGGGAACCAGCCCATGAAACCGCTCCACCGCCTCAGTCTGGATAAACTCAGTATTTTCACACTCTGAAAGGAAACAGTAATAACACAGTTAAATCTAAATATAATGCATGATTCTATCAGAGATTTTAAAAGTGCAACAGTTAGCCAATCTATTTAACAATTAAATAAACAAAAACGAAGACTAAACAATGTCATTCATGTAATAAATACAATCACATCCTTTGTGGTTGTGCATAAGCCCCCTGATGTTTTCTTTCAACTTCAACTTTTTTTTTGTTGCTGTATATCAGATAACCTGAGTGAGCTTATGTCACATTCAGGCAACACCATCAAACTTTTATCCTTAAGCATGAAGAGATTTCCACAACTACAGAGGTTAATAAAGGAGGTTCTTGTACGACATGACCTTGTCCTCATTTTCTTGGCGGTTAGCAGAACGGCTAAAAATATCACAGACTGCAGTAGACATCCAGACATTTTAGAATAAGCAGAAGCCTGCTGATGTAAGACAGCGGAAATTAACCCTTAGTGTTGTCAATGTTAACATTCTGTACTTTCTTTGAGCACAAGAGTACAATTATTTTCTTGGGCAATAAAGAAAAAATAGAGCCAAGTTGGACTACATTTATATACTTGTTATACATGTTGACGTTCTCTCCTACAACCATCATCCCAGATGGGAGCTTAACATCCCAAGATTGGTTGGTCATTGCCATAGCGAGTTTGTCCATCCATCCATCCCCCGAGTTTGTTACTTTGTTTTAATAATGATTATGACATTTTAGGGATTATACTTTGCGTTTGCTCACCAGATGCATCCTGAACGCTCCTTTTGGGAGACGGGGGCAACAGGAGCTGGCTGAGAAATAATCCTTCATGCAGCTCTGCGATCAGCGTCCTTACATTCAGGGACAGACCGCCTGGCTTCATCTCCGGTAGGTTCACGTCTCCAGACAGCAGCAGGCTCAAGGCCACTTCAGCCAAACATATATCCTACAGTGGTGAGCATGTTAGTCAAACACATTCAATCCCAACAGTCCATTTCAGAGAAATTAGAAGAACTTACCAACTGACTGCTTTTAAGCACTTTACTGCTTAGCTGTCCAACTGAGAAGTCCCACGCCAACCTGATATGAAAGTAAAAATGTTAATAAAAATTATAGCATCACCCATATTTTCTTTTCAATGTAATAGTGAAATCAGAACAGTAGCAAACAGAAATGATAAAGTGCATCACCTTTTACTTTGGTGGTCAAGCAACAAGGTGATGCCTGTAACTGTCATGTGCCATAGAGACTCTGACAGTGCCAGGTTCAGTACCATCACATTGATCGAGCTGACGTGGAACGACAGTAGCTGAAAATACAAGTTAAGAAGGGGTAAGATAATGTCTACAATAAGTCTATTAAAAGTTTGAGCTTCTGTGAGTCTCCATACTTGTGACAGAAAGCGTAGCGTTGTGGGGCTGACTGAAATCTTCCCAGACTTTCTTTCATGGCTCTTCTTTACCAAAGGTCTGAGTGGTGCTTGTAAGTCAAACCTAACTCTGGTTTCGCCAACACACAATGCCAGGTACCTCCTGCAACACAAACATGACAATCAAGATATTTATATATATATTAAAAAAAAATATATATATATATTTATATATATATATATATATATATATATTTATATATATATATATATATATATAAAAAAAAAATATATATATAAAAGGTTTCAAATCTTGTCATGATTTGCTGGAAGATTTTATCTCTAACTACTCAACTGAGAAAAATTTGACAACTTACGGCAAATCCTGGTTGAGAAGTTTACTTGAAATCCATATTCTGTCAATTTCCTGTCAAAAATACATCCCCTTTTATGGTTAAGTCAAAAAGTACCCTTGATATAATCTTGGACAGTTAATAAACAAACATGTATTCTGGCCATTATGAGTCAAACTTTTACCCCTGAAATGGGAGCAGTGGCCTCCAATGAGCTCACTACATAAATGTCATGTAAACACAGTGTGTCTTACCAGAGTATGCTGGGGGTGAAACTGGATACTAACTCCTTGCAGAGAAAACAGCCCGAATGATTTGATCTTTAGATCAGCATTCAGGGCTGTCTGGAAATATCGCACAGCCAGAGTGCATACGAGCCACCTAGAGAAAAAAGCCAAGAGCAGAAATTTTGAATTTGTAAAAATATGTAAAGAAAACTATGAAAACCAAGGAAAGGACCTATATGGGTTCAACTAGATATTGCCTACATAGTATCATTTACAATCACATACTGTAGAAACTAACACATTTCTTACCTGAAAATGACACATAACAACACAATCCCAAACAGAAGAATTAACAGGAAGGATATCAGCAATAGAGACATGGTGTCCCAAATTGTTCACACCCAAATCTCGGACATGGGTCTGGCTGCTCCTCTATCAGCTGCTGTCAAAGAGGAAGAGATGCACTTCAGTTCAACTCACCTCAAACTCAGGTGTGACAGAACGGTTGCTAGAAAACAACAATCAATAACTCGTCCATCACTGAAACAGGCTTAGGCAACCTCTACTGTGCGAATTAATAAACGTTAGTTCTGTGTGTTTCAGCTAACAGCTAGCATCACAATGCTAACAAGGCTAATTAACAAGTGCAGTCACAAACAGAATATGATACAGCACGTAGCTGAACTTTATCACTTACTGTCACCAACAGTAAGTCATTGTTTTCTACCCATCAGTGGTAGAAAAGTGGCTCATTAAGGGTAGCAGAGTTAGCCCAAAGTAGTCAGACATTAAATAGTTAAAGATGATTGTCGCCGCGTCATCCAAATATCAGCAGCAAATCTGTGCTAGCAAGCTAACGCTACAGCTAACTTCGCTAGCATAGCTGCGAGACTGCTACACAACTTAGCATTGTTTATGGTAACTACTGTATATTTATTTTGCTTTCGCAGGCGCCAGGTTATTATAAAGATTACTTACACTGACATGTTCACAGCACTGTGTTTCCGCTGCAAAGAGCCCTTTCACCTGACAGTAACTCTGTGCTCACAGAGTCAACACTGTGGTGCTCCGCCCTGCTCAGCTGGCACTTCATCTGACAAGCTGCAGCCCAGAACTGGGACTACAGTGGCTGGAGCACCGCCAACAAAAAACTGTTTATGCAAATATTAATCTTTAACTAATGCATTCAAACAAAAAAGGTCACTTACCAATACTACCCACACCAATTCATACAAAGATAATACACAGAAAATAAGCTTAAAGTCACAGTGGAGTCTAACGTTTAGCCAAAAGGTAAAAGGTAATGTATTTCCATTGTACTTATTTTAACATTGTCGAGAAAAATATTGTTTTCTTTACTCTACTTTACTACTTAAATGTATAGCCTTTGTTACTCAGCATATCGAGATTATTACAAATTAAACCAACACCATCACTGGTAGCTACACAGCTGTAAAAGTTCATTTGGAAATCAGACACACCTATACCAGCTGCAACATTAAAATGAAACATACATTAATGCATCATTATTATACAAGACTATGTCATATATTATTCCGAAATTGCCCATTCTGCATCAGTACTTTCACTTTATGCACTTTAAATAAATTGATGCCAATACTTTTGTACTCAACATTATGTATGAGGACTTTAATTGTTTGTTGATTTGTGATTCTTTGCTGTTGTAGCCTATATTATCAAAAGAAACACCTGAATATTTCTTCTAACTCCGGCAGTCATAATCAAAGTATTTTACGAAGGTGAAAAGTTGGAGAGACAACATTTATTTCAACATGATGTCTGACATAATGTATCTTTACACATACGATTCAGTGTAATTCAAACAAATTAATCAACTATTGCTACAACATGACACTGAAATGAATTATCTGTAAACGGTGGGTTCTTATAGGATTCTTAATTTCAGAGCATACCATAAGACTGATGTACTCAAGGCTGGATTTCCAAGCAACACCCCAAGGATCTCAAACCCCTTAATGTTCCAGGTAAACTGTGGGTAATTAGGGTTTGGACATTTGTTTTGATGCATGAAATAACTTGTACAAGTAAAATAGCAACAATACGGATATTTTATTACATCATGTTAATATTCATCCGTTTAGCATATTTTGTGATTGTACTGTAGACGTTTTCTAGATAACAATGTTTAAATCCATCTAACTAATGCACTGGAATCATGCAGTAGTATTACCCTGGTAATTAAGTGCATTAACTAGAACTTATACAATGCACAGGCAATGGTTTTATGGAGGGTTAACAGGATTTCTAACATTGCCCCTATCTCTGCCTTATTGATAGAAAAAGGATTTTGAAAAATGTCCATCATATTGAACAAGTGGTCCTTTCACAAAGTGCTGCCAATGCAATTGTGCCGTATGGCATGCTTCCAGGTAAAAATACATATCATACTGCCAGCTTAAGGGGTAATTGAGTTGTCATTACAAGGAGATTTACACCAAAGGTGCCTTGTAAATCATTTCATCATTATATGAACTGTTGAGAAGTGGGGGGTGCAAAGCCTCTTCATCTCATGCTGCAGCTTTCTGTTTGTTGTGTTTTGCAAACCACTCATCGCTTTTATCTTCGGCCATAGCCTAACAAAAAAAACAAGGGAAAGGGTTGAAACAAAACATACAGTGGGGCAAAAAAGTATTTAGTCAGCCACCAATTGTGCAAGTTCTCCCATTTAAAAAGATGAGAGAGGCCTGTCATTTTTATCATAGGTATACCTCAACTATGAGAGACAAAATGAGAAAAGAAATCCAGGAAATCACATTGTAGGATTTTTAATGAATTTATTTTCAAATGATTGTGGAAAATAAGTATTTGGTCAATAACAAAAGTTCATCTCAATACTTTGTTATATACCCTTTGTTGGCAATGACAGAGGTCAAACGTTTTCTGTAAGTCTTCACAAGGTTTTGACACACTGTTGCTGGTATTTTGGCCCATTCCTCCATGCAGATCTCCTCTAAAGCAGTGATGTTTTGGGGCTGTCGCTGGGCAACACGGACTTTCAACTCCCTCCAAAGATTTTCTATGGGGTTGAGATCTGGAGACTGGCTAGGCCACTCCAGGACCTTGAAATGCTTCTTACGAAGCCACTCCTTCATTGCCCTGGCGGTGTGTTTGGGATCATTGTCATGCTGAAAGACCCAGCCACGCTTCATCTTCAGTGCCCTTGCTGATGGAAGGAGGTTTTCACTCAAAATCTCACGATACATGGCCCCATTCATTCTTTCCTTTACACGGATCAGTCGTCCTGGTCCCTTTGCAGGAAAACAGCCCCAAAGCATGATGTTTCCACCCCCATGCTTCACAGTAGGTATGATGTTCTTTGGATGCAACTCTGCATTCTTTCTCCTCCAAACACGACGAGTTGAGTTTTTACCAAAAAGTTCTATTTTGGTTTCATCTGACCATATGACATTCTCCCAATCCTCTTCTGGATCATCCAAATGCCCTCTAGCAAACTTCAGACGGGCCTGGACATGTACTGGCTTAAGCAGGGGGACACGTCTGGAACTGCAGGATTTAAGTCCCTGGCGGCGTAGTGTGTTACTGATGGTAGCCTCTGTTACTTTGGTCCCAGCTCTCTGCAGGTCATTCACTAGGTCCCCCCGTGTGGTTCTGGGATTTTTGCTCACCGTTCTTGTGATCATTTTGACCCCACGGGGTGAGATCTTGCGTGGAGCCCCAGATCGAGGGAGATTAGCAGTGGTCTTGTATGTCTTCCATTTTCTAATAATTGCTCCCACAGTTGATTTCTTCACACCAAGCTGCTTACCTATTGCAGATTCAGTTTTCCCAGCCTGGTGCAGGTCTACAATTTTGTCTCTGGTCTCCTTTGACAGCTCTTTGGTCTTGGCCATAGTGGAGTTTGGAGTATGACTGTTTGAGGTTGTGGACAGGTGTGTTTTATACTGATAACGAGTTCAAAAAGGTGCCATTAATACAGGTAACGAGTGGAGTACAGAGGAGCCTCTTAAAGAAGAAGTTACAGGTCTGTGAGAGCCAGAAATCTTGCTTGTTTGTAGGTGACCAAATACTTATTTTACAGAGGAATTTACCAATTAATTCATTAAAAATCCTACAATGTGATTTCCTGGATTTTTTTTCTCATTTTGTCTCTCATAGTTGAGGTATACCTATGATAAAAAATTACAGGCCTCTCTCATCTTTTTAAATGGGAGAACTTGCACAATGGTGGCTGACTAAATACTTTTTTGCCCCACTGTACACAGTGAATATCCAATACATTAGCACATTAAATCATATTAAAGAGAGTTTAATACTTGAGCAACACCAACCTTATCAAGCAATTCATTTCCTTTGGGGTCCACCATGGACAGCTGCCTAAAAGCTTCATCTCCCACAAAGCAAATCTCATGACCATCCTAAAACAAACATTGTCCAGTTGAGGATTTTCATTTATAACCGAGTATAATTTCACTTTAATTGCAGCGCTAGATTTGTAATGCACTTACTGGGTCAGCCAAAATAACCACTTCTACTGTGGCCTTTCCAGGAGTGTCTAAGCTGACTAATGGAGTGAGAATTTTCTGATTTTCCTTTTTCATCAATGCTTCAAGGACAGGCAACTGTGGAATGTAATACAATTATTTACGATATACATATATATAAATGTTATTAACAGTCAAGAATGTATCCATCAAATAATATTTTACTTGTTCCCGTGGGCATGAAAATGCTATCCTTCCAAAAGCTGTTCCATGATCCACTGCCCCACTGTTATCATGAAGCTCCAGTTTACACTGCATCAAGATACAAAATAAAAAGTCTGAGTAAAAGACATCTCTTATCTTTAAACTCAAAAAACATTTATTTAATACTTGACTAACTTGAGTGTCTGAAAATCCCATCAGCACCGTTTTCTTTTCCTCATTATTTTCCATAACTTTCATTCCCAAGAGCTTAGTCCAGTAATGGGTTGATTTCTTGAAGTCTGATACTCCAAGACAAACCTTCTGCACGGGGTCTTAGTACAAATTATCAAAAGGTTACAGATGAACAGTGACAGAGGCTAATGAACCAGTTGTAATAAACATGAAATGCCTAAAAAGAAAGTTTCAGATGAATGCTTTTCTTCTTATCATATTGCCCATATTCCTGCGCTTGCTGTTAAGTACTGCATAAAGGACTTAGTTTTTGATGTAGGTGTTTTGTATGAAATCCCATTAGGATATAATGAAAGTCAAAAAGGAAATATTATAACATACTATAGAGGCTTCAAGACAAAGCAATTAGTTATCTATATGTCAATACATTAAAGTCTTTAAAGCTGCAGATAATGATTATTTTTCATTCAATGTTATTGTTTATGAATTAATCAATGCATTATTTACACAATAAAATACAACATATATGGGGAATAGTTTAATTAGTTTTACCAGTAAAATAAAAAGGAATGAGTAATGCTATGAATAAATGAATAACGCTTTGCATTTGTTAAGCAGTGACCAACTAAGATTTTGTATTTTTACTTAAATAACTAATGTTTTCATTCATTTTGAAAATTGGACTCTTAAGTCAACAACAGGGATAAGTCCTTGTCATCATTTAGACATGTGACACTCACCACTAGAAGGCTGCTCTTTGTCCACAAGGTAGAACGGATACCCTCCGGGAGCCTGGGTCAGATACAGAGCCTCTCCCACCTCAGTAAGAGGCCATCCCAGACGTTTAGCATTGCTTACAGCCTGGCTCGACTGCAAAGTGAGTCCCTAAAGTAAACACATATGTGTCAATATCCTTTTACAAGACTGGTGTACCCTATAAAACAGGACATGGTGCTGTCCACTATAAACTCTTAAGATGAACTCTCACCCACCAGAAAATCATTGCCAAGTTGATACTCTCCAACCCCATAATTGTATGTCAGTTCTGCAACAAAATGGTCATCTTCTGGACCAAAGCCCACCATTGTCTTGCTCCATTTGCCATCGTAGGGGCTGTATGGTCACAGGAGGAGAGGAGACGTCGGTATTAGGACAATAACAGCTCTATAACTCTGTGTTATACAGCTTTGTATGTTCAAAGTTCAAATAGTTTAGGTGCCATATCTACCCATTACACGTTGCTTTGCAGCCTTCCTCAAACTCTTCATGACGTAAAATCTACAATAGAATAATCAGTATGAGAACATGTTTATTTAAAAGACTCAGGTTGCACTAAATATGCTCTATAAGTGGTTTTATATACACTTCATGCTATACTGGATCTGGGTTTCACTCATGTGACGGAAGAGGAATTAGCTAGCTTCGTAAAGCTGTGCAAATGTAAAAGTTAATCCATGGCTTCTTGCAATAAAATAAAGAGTACCTTCATGCCAAGAACATCTCGGTAAAACGTGGCAGTTTTGGCCCTGTCGCCAACTTTAAAAACAAAATGCAGCCCTCGTCTCAAAGCCATGTTTAGTGACAGGATGATGTCTGTAGCACCGATCGGGGTTCAGGGAACGATTTAACATCCTTGATGATCGATTTTTCTGACATCGATGAAGGAAAGTAAATATACAAGTACTGAAACATCATTCTAAGTCTGTATACATCCATGTTGATTTAATATAGTTCATAAATTAACTAAATTAATATGTAACAATATAAGATCAGTATGGGTAAATGCAATGCAACGTCAAATAAAAGTAGTTTATCTACGTTCGCCCCCCCCTCTCCATTATTAAGGTTAATGGTATCACCCAAACCCATTCATATGCTGAACAACAACACCTTTGACAGTTAACTAACAAGGAAATACAAATATGAGAATAAAAGATACAACATACAACAAAATTGGAAAATGTGTGCGTTTGCCACACAGGGTATTATTAAATCAAACTGAGGCACTAGAGATGAAGCTTAAATGTAGTATTGCCTTCACTACAGAGGGAGGCGATAGTCAGCTCAACTTGTGTAAGTGCAACGTTCTGTAAGACAAGAGAAGAAGACACGCGGCAAACATGGCTGCGTACATGAGAAGCATGATATGTCTTGTTTCCATTGAGCGAAACGTTTTTCTACACTCCAGGGGAAGTGGTGTTATTGTGGAAACCAAGCGGTATGTACGTGGACTGAGGAGGAAACCTGTCCGAGTGTTGTTCCCTGGAAACGAGACGGATCAAGACCTCAAACCTCGGCCGGCAGCAGGACGAGACGTCAGCAGGGAGAAGGAGCAAAAAGTCAAAACTGCAATAAAGCATCCTGAAGTAGACTTTGTTAAAGCTAGGAGTAATGTGCAAGCAACTACAAAACATGCTCAAGTTATTAGTACAAAGGATCATATTGATGGACTGCGCTTCGAGAGGGCGTTCCCTGGAGATAAAAGACTGGGGTAAGTTTTACTATAAAACTTCAGTTTAAAAACCTCTGTTGAGGTCCATCATTAAAAATCTAACTTAATTACATATTAAATTACTTATTTGAAACACAGTTTTTTTAGATATACATTTTTAATATAATATTGGATTATATATGATGTTACTAGAGAATACGAAGGCTTATTGATATATTGCTTAAAATAAGAGTAACTTACTTTCCACCACTGCATATAACTAGTGGCAAGGTTCTTTTTGGTTAATCATAATATCTTATGGTCTGTCAGTCTCAGATCAGGTGGCAGAGAGGTTAAAACATTCACAGTCAAGCCACCATAAGTCAGTTGTTTAAGTGCAGTTTTGAAGTACTCTATTTCTTTCCCAAAATGTTATTTATTTTGACAATAACTCTTTTTCACACTGCCTGTGATTCATCCTTGTCTCTCCATCTCCCCTTGGATCTCCTTCAGGAAGTTAGTGAGTGTCGCTCGTTCCAGGACATTTCGGGAGCACCAGGGTAAAATCCTCCTGGAAGGCAGGCGTTTGATCTGTGACGCCCTGAATGCAGGAGCCAACCCACAGATGGTGTTCTTCAGTACCGCAGATCGTCTCAGAGAGCTTCCCTTAGACAAGCTGAAAAGGGCCACGCTGGTCAAGGTCAAATTTGAGGACATCAAGACATGGTCTGACGTTGTGGCCCCACAAGGAGTTATTGGTGAGGGTCACATATTAAGACTTTTATAATGAAGCACAGGTGCAATGAGGTGGCTCTGACTTTGACTATTTCTTCTGCAGCAATATTTTCTCGTCCAGAGCCGTCACGGTTGAACTTCGGTAGTAGAGGTCATTCGGTGCCATTGTCCTTGATATGCGACAACATCCGAGACCCTGGCAACCTTGGCACTATGTTGCGATGTGCTGCTGCTGCTGGCTGCAATGATGTCCTGCTCACCAAAGGTATTCTTATTAATTAAACATACAGCTTTGATAATGGCTTTTCTTCTTTTTTCATGTCTGTTCATTTTTTCCAACACCAGGTTGTGTTGATGCTTGGGAGCCTAAAGTTCTTCGTGCAGCCATGGGCGCCCATTTCCGCCTTCCCATCTACCAGAGCTTGGGCTGGGATGATATGGAGAAACACCTACCTAAAGCTGTGACTGTCCATTTGGCTGACAGCAGCTGCGGCGCTGACAGAAGTAAAGAAACAAAGGATGTACAAGTTAACGTGTCCCACAAGACGCTCAAAGCAGGAGACTATGGCTGGTTGAGCAAAAGGTCTAATCAAAACAAAGTTCGCTATGAGGAATACGATTCTGACACGGACTCAGATTGTGAGGAGGGGGCACTTCCCAGAGTGGACTCAAAGCTGTACCATGAAAGCTGGGCTCAGAGTCCAACTGCTCTTGTGATAGGCGGAGAGACACATGGTCTGAGTGTAGACGCAGAACAGCTGGCTGAGAAAACTTCCGGTCACAGGCTCTTTATTCCTGTCGCTCCGGATGTGGACAGCTTGAATTCAGCCATGGCTGCCAGTATCCTTTTGTTTGAGGGCAGGAAGCAGCTGTTGAAACTCACCTAGGCACCTGGAAGGAATTGTACATCCAAAGCAGAGCAACAATTTTCACGACAGCTCTAAATGTCAGTGTGTTACATCTTGTGTCAATTTGTGTTTGTTACTACAGACTGAGTTCAATCAACTAACTTCCATTCTACATCTTGTCCTGCTAATAAAAAACAGAATGTTGTATGGAATGAATATCTAATATTATGCTTAATGACTGTTTTTGTCCCATCTATTTAGGTACCTCTGTTCATTTTTCACGTTATTTTTGCTTCTAGGTTTTATTTTTCCAATATATAATGATCTCCCAATTATTAATAATTTACTTTGACTGAATTTAATTTTGTATGTAAAATGTCAAAGTTTTGGCTGAGATAAAACAATTGGCATTAGAAAAAGTTATTCGATTCTCTCACCAATCTTCCAAAGAAAAGTCAAACCTTTTCTTACCCCTCCCAAGCTCATAATTTCAATACACTTCCTAAATCCCTTAAATAGATATAAGCACTTGACGAATATATAATCTAGGAAGTAAAAGACAGTCTTATCTTTTATATCTGCTGCCACATTGTCTATGTAAATATGCCACTGGATACTACACTTTCAGCCCAAGTCTGCAAATTAACAAATTATCTGCATACTGTCTGCCATAATAAATAGAACATTTGCATTGAGCCCAAACGTCTTATTGAAATACTTCTGACAAGAAATTGTGAGTCATTGCAATATGTGCATTTTAAATATCCAAGAGCTAACTTTATTGATGGAAGTTAAAAGGAGCAGAACTTTGTGCTTGCCAGTGAAATTGTAATGGGTGTGAGAAGTCATGACTGAAGTAAAAGAATACAGGGATTTATACATTCAATATTTTTCAAATGCCATTTCTGTGCCTTCAGAAATAACCTGGCCTTTTCATCAGGGGATATTCACAGAAAATCCTCATAATGACTGAGATGAGAGCCACCATTAACAACTGGCAAGAGATGACTTTCGCTCACAGCACACGCACACAAGACACGGGTTCAAACACTTCAGTCATTGGTCTGTTACAAGCAAGTATAATGTGATCTTTACTGTATGTGCACCTGTTTTTTTTACATTTTTTAAATAGGGCCATAAAGGCTAACGGCTACATCCAACTGAGGTTAAACACTTTCGCACTACAAGTGAATTACGACTGTAAAAATGCATTTTATTCTTTCTCAACAGCATTCAGAAACCTAAAAGCAACAAGGATCTTGCAGACCAAACAGAAAGCAGACAATCAGCTGAATAAGTAGGTCCACTGGGTAATTCTCTGGTTTTATCTAGAGTTCAGAAATGCTATTGGGTGAAAAAAAAAAAAAAAAACGTTTTCTTCAGCCAAAAACAACCAACAGAATCTCCATATATATTATTGTAGGGACTATCATCAATGCAAGGCACCACAGGAGAAAGATAGGACTCCATGAAAAGAGGAACATGTCTAAAAAAAAGATGTTAAAATGTCAGTAAAAATTGAGACATCTCTCTAACAGTCTGACAAAGTCAGGGGGGATGTGGGAGAGAAAGTGGGAGAGTGAGGGGGGTGTAGCAACAGGTCAAGGTTCGATGATAGGTGAGTCCCATATAGTAGGTCCGATTTTCACTTAGACTTCTTCTTTAGATGGGCTCTGGTTTGAGCTTTTCAGCCAGGAAGTCGTTGACAAATTGCTCCACTTCGGCCGGCGTGATCTCCTCCACGTCGCGAACATACTTGGCCCTGGCCGACATATCCAGGATGGTGAGCAGAGGTGCTGCCTCTGGGAGGTTGGTGTAGTCCCGCAGGGAGTCACTCATGTCATCCTGTGGTGAAAGAGAAAAACTGATTAGGTGTGTGAGCACATGATAGTTGTACAGTCCTGACAACAATTATATTGTTGGAAAGTCAAAAGTGGGGCTGTTTTTCTCTGCCAATACCATGGCAAAAATAATTAAGTCTACATTAAATTAGGTGAAGCGGTTAAAAAAATGTTTCAACACAAAATAGGTATGCTCTGAAAATATAACTGTTTTTCCCCCAACAGTTTAAAAATCCCCTCAGTTTTATGTTCTATGGTTTGCTTCAAATGTATGCAACTGTTTGCAAATAAGATAGGAGACCCAACACAGGAGTAATCTAAAAGGTGATAAAGCTAGTTTTTTCAAACATTGTATTTTTTATTCTCTAAAAATAAAGTGCTGAATTCTAACTTTATTTAAAATCGTTTCATTAATTTCATGTTAAAAAAAAAGGGGAACATTGCCATGCTGACAGTGCAGCAGTTCAACCACCTTCTTTTGTGTGATATCATTTTCTTGCACACCTAACTAGGTGCCAAGGAGGTGAGATTTTCTTTTTAAAGCGGTTGCAGGTAAAATAACTGGGAAACCACTGGTTAAGATGATCAAACTACAGTGTGTTGGTGACTTGTTGCACTGTAAGGGGGGTGGGCTTCTCTATTTGCCCTCATCTCATAATCCGTCCGCTCACGTTGCATTTTAATGACAAACAAACAAGTCAAACACTGGACAGTATCTTAGATACATTCCTCCACTGCTCGTCATTCCACACTTTTGTCTGAGGCAACTAGGACAGCACCCATTGCTCAAACAATGCAAAGTCAAAATTACCACGTAAAATTCTAAAGTACCGCATAACATCTTTATTAATTCCCTCTTACTGAAAGAGAAAATGAAACTCTCTCACGTCTTCCTGCAGGGGGCCGGCCCTGAGGGGCCACAGTGTTGGTGCTTAGTCAAACATCCTGTTGTGTGGAAAGACGGGATGGAACCAGGTGGGGGTCCAACAACATATGTCAGTTATCAAAAGCCCACTTTCATTTAGAAATCTAATCACATGGTTTGGATGTGGGCAACAGAGGGAGCAGTGCAGAGTTGTGAAGGAATATGTCACACAAAGATTGCTGCTGGGATTTGAGGGGATTGCACTTTTACTTCTTTGCAGTTATTTTGAAAAGGTCTCTTTAGTTTACCGCCTGAGGCTTGATGTAAACTTTCACCCTTTTATATGTCAGGATTACAACCCCTGTCGCCAGAGTTAACATAATGAATAACTAAAAGGCAGCCAGGGACTTTCACCCAAGCTTGAAAGGGCCATTAATTATTGAACTGAATATGAAATCACACACTTATGCAAGTCAGCTTTAGGTCCAGTTGGTTGTGCTTCTGGAATTGGCTTTCCCCACCTTGACAGAGATCCATTATTCCAGTGAAATGTTCTTTAAATCAAAAGGATTTCTTGTGTTATGTTTTGAAGGGTCACAGTTCCCTCGCTAGATATGCATTCTATCATTCTCCTTTACTCATGACAGCTTGACCTGATTTCCCCTCAGCTTAGCTGGCTGGCTCAGAGGGAGACTCACAAAAGATTAAAGTTTCATCAGTTTCATATGGAAAAGATTATGTTGAAAATTCAGAACTAACAAGAAAGGGCCAGAGGGTGGCACTGCAACAAAGAGTTGGACTTCTCTGATGTTAATACTGGTACTGATTTATGTGCCAATGTGAGTTTTGTCAAAACAAAGTCAAAGATGAAGTGACTTTGGATGGATTTCCTGCTACATAAAACACTCAAGCATTCTCTGCTTTCGGGCCTCTTTGTTATGTCTTCCCTGTTATCAGAAAATCTGCAGCTATTCTCGCCAAATGGATCAAAAAACCCAATCAGTCCTCAGACTTCTCCTTGAATAACTCTGCTGAGCTGCTACCTAAAAAGGATAAGTATGCCAAGATGAAGTTTGTGACCTCGTCTTCGCACAACAGCTAACAGATGGAACAAAGTTGCAGTGTGGTATTTTGTCAGCTAACTTCCTCTGAATAGAGCCCGTTTTATTTTGCTGCAAATCACCTTAAATGGTCCACTTAAATCTCAAAGATGTAAGCTGTCAACAAAGGACAATGTTGTTGAAATACTGGTCGATTGTCCAACTACAAATACCAGCCTTGCATTATCTGTTCTCTTGCAGGCCTACTAAGTGTAGATTATAGATCATCTGGGCACCCAGTGTAAAGAAACCATAAACAGTGAAATTCCACAATCTGTCACTGTGGCCTTTCCAGTCTCGCCGATATGAGAATATGCAATCTCTGAATCGGTCTTCGCCTTCCTAGGAAGTCATGCATCTTCTTTTGTGTGCCTTCTCCGCTTGTGTAAACTGTTTTCTAGTGAGGTGCAGCCATACCAGAGCCCCCCCCCGCCCTCTGCAGCTCAGCTCAGAACAAAAAGGACAAAGGGCCTCTCAGCTGCAGCCCGGACTCACAGCTGTGATAAGGCTCAGCGTGTGTGTACGGTGTGGAACCTGCTGGGCCGTGTCAGGATTATTCCGATTATTGATGCACTGTGGCATTTCACAGGCGATGACCAGCTGATAAAGCCTGAACTGGTAATGATGAACAAACCTCCCCACTGGCCTCTGAGCCGAGGCTGCCTCCTTCATCGGCCAGCTTTGAAGTCTTAAGAAAAAGTCATTATTGAGAAATTTTTGGTTTTCCCAAGATCAATTACTCATCAGTTTATGTAAGTAAAAGCAAAAACATCTTTGCCTGGTGTGTGCAAATATGGAATAGACTGCATAATTCCTTTAAAACTCAGCAGAAGACAAAAACAAAATAATGAATGCACAAACTATTTGACCCTACATTAACAAAACAGCTGCAGCCCTCTTTATCTAAATACTATAACTCATTTTAAAATATTTACACTATGTGAAAAGTAGTCTAAAATGATTTATTGAGCTTTAGTGCTAACACTCACACGTTAAAGTGTTTATCTTTAAAGAAAGAAACAATTAAACATTGAATGTGTTTATAATGAAACATTATTGAAAGACTAAATGACACCCTTTCAGCTCTCGGGAGCTTTAATTAGCTGAATGCTAATGTCAGTTTATATGCTCACAGTGACAATGTTAACATGCTGACGTTTATCAGGTGTAATGTCTACCTTGTTCACCATCTTAGTTTAGTGTGGGATTAGGCTACATTTAGAATAAATACTAAACATTTCTTCTTTGGTCCAAAATGTATTGAAAATATTCTAAATTTGGCCTGATGATGGTGCTAGATCACACATTACTGCATCACTGGGGGGCAACACATATCATCCTAAAATAATGAATAGCTGCTTAAATGTTAACTCAGAATCACAAATGTGAAAAGAACTTCAAATCCAATTATTTACAGATTATTTCCATATTCATATGATCAATCGTTTGGTAGAATCCCAAAACCAACCTTCACATATCTTTTTTTGATTGCCTTATAGTCCAAAACCCTAAACACATTCAAATTGGAATACTTATAGGCTTTAAGAAGAAAAGGTGAGCATTTTCAAATTTGAGAGCTTGAAACTACCAAATGCTGGCTAAAAGAAGGACTGGATGAATACATTTTCAAAACAGTTGAGAAGATTAAATAATTATTGGTCAATTGTATGAAATGAATCAAGCTTTACATACAAACTAAAGCAAGTTGAAATGATGAATCACTGCTGCATGCAGTTTATACACTTATGCGACTTGATACTACCACTAAAGTTCAATGTGCATGCAACAGCTAATACACAGCAGAAATGAGAACAAAAGACCTTTTATTCTGCTTTAATAAAATCTGTATACTACTCTGTCTCTGCATCATGTGTTTTTTCAGAATGGTAAGAAGATCCGTGTCATTCTGCTCAGCCTGGTCTCCCCCCTGAGAGACTGCCAACATACTGCTGTCTCATGGACACAGAAAACCCAGCAGCTGGCCTGGCAAGGAGCCGGCGACTACCAGGGCTAACCCGAGCCAAGGTGCAGCCGCCTGAGCCCAGAGCCTGGAAGCTACACTCTCTGTAGGCCTGAAACAGGAAGTGATATCTGACTGTGAATCCAATCTGGAAGTGAAACCTGGTGATTTCAAAGCCAGTTGAGTTGGAGGCAGGAAATTATACCTGCACTGTGTGGAGGTAAAAATACCTGCCTTTGCACATGTGCCAAAAGAAAAACAAAGAAAACGTAAGATTTCTTAATCACTTCAAGCTCCAGTGCAACAATGTGACTTTATGTTAGGTCAAAAAAATATTGGCACACAGACAATGTCCACGTCACCTCGAGTCTTTCTGTGAGCTTTTCTTGTTCTGTGTTCGTAGTCAGTGACATTCCAAGGCTGATGAGTGGCCTTCGACAGACACACAGGGTCCGACAGTTAGCACATGTGCAAGCCCCACGGCAGAGAAACCTAAGCCTGCTCTCGGCGTGTGACACAAGAAACCAGCACAGCTCTCTCAGACTGTTGGGCAAAGAGAAATACGAGGAAGGGGAGCTAGAGGGCAGAGAGCAGGGGTACTGGGGAGAGGGAGCTAATCTGGTAATTATGTCTGCTGCTGCTGCTAACTCCACCAGCTCTGGAGAGGTCGAGACAGAACAACACAAGATAACCAGAGTTATGAAAACTTCAGCGATTGTCCCACAAGGGCGGACGTGGGGGGAAAAGTAATAGATGGAAGGATTATTTGGACGGGTGTAGTGAAAGCTGGCTGCTGGCACGTTCTTGGATTAACCATCATGATAAAGGCACCAAGTTGAATTTAGGGTCATGGATAGGAGTGAGTGTTACTCTTGCAGGTTCAAGAGGCTCAAAAAGGGGGGCATCTAATGCTGTCTTTGCAACCATTTCAAAGGGTTGGGTGCAAATCCAAACAAGGGACTAACAATGTGTGATAAGAAGCTGATTAATGAATTGGCTGGGCAAAATAATGGCTGACATCAGCCTATTACAGATACATTGTAATTGGTGTACTACACATATACACTGCCCAGCCCAAAAAAAGGTCACAAGCCTGTGGGGGGCAGTGCTATGACCTGGAGTTGCTGCAGTTGGTCTGGTCTAGGTTCAGCAACGTTATGTGCCCAAAGAATGAGGTCAGCTGACTACCTGAATATACTGAATGACCAGGTTATTCCACCAATGGATTTTTTCTTCCCTGGTGGCACGGGCATGTTCCAAGATGACAATGCCAGGATCCATCGGGCTCAAATTGTGAAAGAGTGGTTCAGGGAGCATGAGACATCATTTTCACACATGGACTGGCCACCACAGAGTCCAGACCTGAACCAGATTGACAATCTTTGGGATGTGCTGGAGAAGACTGCGCAGTGGTCCGAATCTCCCGTCATCAATACAAGATCTTGGCGAAAAATGAATGCAAGACAGAAATAAATGTTGTGACATTGCAGAAGCTTGTGGAAATGATGCCACAGCAAATGCATGCCGTAATCAAAGCTAAAGGCGGTCCAACGAATATCAGAGCGTGTGACCTTTTTTTTGGCCAGGCAGTGTATTTTCAACTGTTAAGTGTCCCGATCAGTACATATCTTGCTCACAAATAACAAAAGTTAATGTTGCTAGATGAACTATTTTAGCTTTATCATTGAATCTTACAAGTAGTTAAAAAGCATTGCTCACTATGACAAACCAAAAAACCCCAAACCCAAAATGATAACCTCAATCTGAAATGTTCTTAGCTAATCGTTTTTTGTAGCCCGCACCTTCAAAGTTTGGTTCACTCTTAACACTCCCAATTTAACCCAAATAAAAGCTCTCAAAGTGTTCTCTACATGCTGAGCATTTAACAGCAGACAGATCATTTAGCAACTTGCTTGCCAACAAACATTTAGCAGCTTGAGAGCCAGAGCTTCAAACACAACTTCAAATAAATTGTCCACCAGAAAGCAATGGCAAGATTATTTTCGGGTATAATTCTTACAGCATTTAAAGAATATTTGGTGCTAATCAGATTTCATTATTTTTATGTTAAATTTTTATGAAAAAAATTGGAATATTAGCCAATAAACAGTTTTTATTATACAAAACTAAAATATATGTATCAGTTGCTCAAAGTATCAGTCACAATGTAAACCCTATCGCAAGTAAAGAACAAAACATGCACATAGATTACCAAGTAGTATGTTTGAATGTCATCCAAGAATTGAACCAACTTGACCCGCGATGCAGGTTTGTGAAATGGCATTTTAATGTGCCTTGAGTGGCTTATCTCACCTCTCCAGCAACAAAGAACAGCAGTGGCATTTCCTCCTCCTTGGCTTTGTACTTGGCCATAATCTTCTCCGCTATTGGCTGAATCAGCTCCTTTGCTGGCTCCAATTCACCTTCCTCCTCCGCGTCTGAACGATACAGAAAAGAGACACAGAAAGAAGTTGAAATTGAAATATATGTGAAAAAAAGCCACCTGGGAGAGGAAAAATGCATGGGAAGCAAGGAAGCGGAGATGACTGGTGGACAGATAAGTGAGGACAATAAAGAAACTGTGGTCTTTCGTCTTGTTTTGTAATCCAGTTATACCGCAAGAGGCGAGGATGGTCTTATATTTTGAGGGTCATCAACTGACATTCAGTCCATTGCAGCGCTCACAAAATATGTAGCTTCCTAACATTCATGTCCAATTCATTTTTTATATTATTCTGAAACCTCTTGCTATTCCTTTCTTTGCACCTTCTGTATTTGCATATATATGGATAATAGATAAATAGTAAATCATTTCCCAAAGACCTTTAGGACTTGGATCAACGCTGCAAGCATTCTCCACAGTGTCTGACATTCAATGTGTTCCACATAAATGCCACTCCATTCAAGCACAAGGAGCTCCTCAGCCCCATGTGGAGCTGCAGAGGCTGCATCATAAGTGCCCATCCACTCACCCACAAACAGGACCAGGCAGGGCCCCTCGTGCAGCTGCACGGCGTTGGACTCGCTGAGTTCGAGCACAGGTCGAGGGTGCCATGGAAAGAGCCGGCACTCCGGGTCATTTAGCACCTCCACACGGCCCTGTCGCGAGATCATGTGACCCTCTGAGTCCAGCAGAATCAGCGTGGGAATACCTGGTGTGGTAGGAAGAGGAGGAGAAAGAGGTTGGAAAAGGAAAGCAGGAAACGAGCAAGAGCCTGGGAGGTGTTTAGGGTAATTTCCGTAAATGTTTGCTTCATGACGCAGACTGCTCCCTCTCCCACTGAGATTTTCTTTGTTTTAAGGATGTTTTAGAACCTCTTTGACCAGTTTTTGCCTCTCTGTCTTCTTGTACTTGTGATTTACCTTTCTTTTGACCACATTTGATTGGCTCGCACCATCGTTTTGTTAAAAACCTTGTGCCCTATTGACAGCCTTATCAAAAACAGACACCATCCGGGACCATACAGTGTACGTGAGAGAGTGTGTTCCTATCGGCGTATGTGGGCTGAAGTCAACAGAGGTGGGGCCATCCTAAACTGCATTGGTTTGATATGCGGGAGGGGGGCAGTGTTGACTCGTCTTCCAGGCATTCCTCACATACTTTGCAGGAAAGAGCCAGCTCTTGTTAATTTCATCCACAGCCCTGTGCACACACACACACACAGAGGAGGGAATCAAGAGAAATAGAGCGAGGCAGAGGGAGAGGCTCAGCACTTCCGTAGCGGACAAGACTGTAAACTTGATAAGCAGCCCACATTCCTCCGGCAGCGAGGCAATCTGTCAGCCATTGCGCCAGTGTTTCGGTGAGTGGTGAAAAAAGCTTGGACCAAAAAAAAAAAAAAAAATCCAGACTCTCTCCTCTCAGTTTGAAGATCAGGTGGTGGTTTTGTACCTTGTATTCCATATAGTCTGTTGAGTCGTGACCGGCGAGCCTCGTCCGAATATGGAATGGCCAACCACGGCATCTCGCTGAAGTACTGCTTAAAGGACTCCTCTGACCTGGAGAGGAAAGCACCAAACAGAGGGTGATTCTGAGGGCTTGATTAACAGCCAAATAGAGAAGAACGATTCTCTTTATTACAAAGAAAGATGTATGTGACAATAAATAATATCTTGTGTAGAGGTGAATTTTACCTATCAGCGCTGACAAACACAATCTCAAACTTCTGGCCCGCCTCTTTGACGGTTTGATAGGATTCCACCAAGACCCGGGTCAAACTGCGGCATGGCGGGCACTGACGGAGAGAGAAAAGGGGGACAAAAGGGAATGTTGAAGGGATTGAAAATAAGGTAGATATAAAATCAAATATGATGGGTTACTGCAGAAGCTTCCATTATTTTTGGGTATTTTCAGTGTCTTTCCATATGTCACCAAATAACTTTCACACAGTAGTAATTCTCTCTAGTTTTGTATCCAGATTCTTTCAAATGTAGGCTAGACCTTTCAAAGCCTTCATACCTACTATCATAAAATAACAAATATTTTCTCAAGTTTGAGAAAGCATTTGTTATTTGTGTTTTTTAAGATCCTAAACTCTTATCCAGGCAGAAGCAGGCAATAAGATGACTTCAGGTTCGGTTTACATCAGACAAGGGAAAGAATCAATCTAATCACTTGTAGAAAAAACGGTCAAAACATTATTTGCCGATTACTAGCAAAAGTATTTGGTCATACATTGATTTTATTAATATTATACAAGTCTTACTTATAATAATACAAGCAGGACAATCAACATTATTTATTCAGGCATTATTGATCTTTAATTTATGCAATGCTTTATGCCTTAGCATTTTTCCTTTCCGCTTTTATTTTGAAGTCACGTATATATCAATGCAGGTGTTATGTTTGTGTCTTTACCATATGAAGTTATTTTTCCAATGAGAGTACAAATAACTAAAATAACTTTTCATAAACATGATCCTATATGTAATAAAGTATATAATCCATTTCTGTTTAATACCAAAAATCTGACAGTATTTCCTACCATTAACCTAGTAACACTGAGTACATTACGTCAAGCATTTCAAATTATCCAATAATTAATACTCATCAAACTGACCCAAAGGTACTGTGGGAGTGAGTGTGTGAAGCACATAGCCTCAATCAACTCATTGCTCATTGATTGACCACTTCCTCTGTATTTCAAAAGAAGTAAAAACACTTCATTGCAGTTATGCTATTTTATAGTTTGCACAATGTGGTTTCACTGTCAATACTTCTTAGTAGTAGTCATATGTGGGCTATTCTTTGATGACGTTTGTGACTAAACTTTTAGCTTCAGTTTTGTTTTAATGAGAAACATCCCATGACACTACAAGCGAAAAAGCAAATGTGCAGTGAAATATAGGTCATGCTATGCTGCCACGGGCCATTTCAAGTCGTTAGAACATTAGGCCAAAAAAGAAAGAAAAACATCTGTGTAAAAAGAGTCCAAGCCCAGGTGCTGGCATTTCATGTTTTCAAAATTCCTACAAAAAAAAACAAGATAAACTCTACTTTTTAAAGATAAAAGTAAAGACTTTTGTGACTTGTCCTTTTCAATTTCTTAAGGGTCTGGGGTTCGAGCCAGCCTTCAGGCGTCACTGCTTTCTGAGGCTGCGGCTCTGGCAGCTGCTGAGCTGACTGGCCCCTGTGGCCTGCGCTGCATCTCATCAGGAGCAGTCATCCTTTCACGCACCAATGAGTCATGACCTTCCCTGGCTATCAGCAGGTCCAGCAGTAAAAAAGACAATAGTGATGATGTCATTGGGGCGTGGAGACCAATGCCTACTTTTAAAAAAAGGTCCAGAGGTGTTGGTGAAAGGACTGACAGGGATAGCTAAGCACAGGCAGCGTAAACACGCCAACACAATGGAGTCGCCTCCACCCTGCTGCTACTATTCTGTTATCAGTCTTGACTGACTGCTGTCTCTTCCTGCTCCGCTCTGCTGGCGATATCCTTTCTTTTTATCTAGGTTTTGGTTTTTCTGGCAGCTAAGAGGCCAGAAACAAAAACAGAAGAAAAAAAAAAAAATCAGGCTCCTCTTTGTCCTTTTTCTGCTTCCTGTACTCACCCAGTGTGCTGAGAAGTACACTCCCACATAGTGTCCCTCCAGAGAGGTGCTGTCTGTCGTCTGCCTGTTGTTCCTGAGCAGAGGCCCTGCCACCACCTCCGCAAATGGCTTTGGCCCCCAGGGGAACTCTAGGCCTGGGAGAGGGTAGTGGGCAATGAGAAGAGATGGATGGGAAAGAAAAGAATCAGTAAAAGGAAGATAAGAAATCAATCTAGCTAGTCTGTGAAGCTGTGCATAGGCACAGCCATTCTGAGCTAACATGCTCACAATGAAAATGTTAATGTTTACTAGGTAAAGTATAACAATGGTGTACATTTCAGTTAAGGCTCATAATAATAATAACAACAACAACAACAACAACAACAACAACAACAACCATTATAATAATAATAGTAATAATAATAAGATGAGCCTGAAAAGAATGTTACTTGTTTGGCATGTAATTTGTCATAAACCAAAATACTGTACACAATCAAATGTTGACCTGATGTTGGTGCTACATAAATAGTTAGGTGATCACCATATGTAGGACAATTTATCCAGCGGAGAACATGAATGCAAATTATTTCTGCAATTAATCAAATTGTTTAAAAACATGTGTCAGGCAAGTTGGTGAACTGGATTAGGACTGTTTTTTTAGTCATTGATCAATCTTTAAAATGACAGATCAATCATATAAAATGTGTTTGTTTCCTAATCCAAGGATACATCTTTTTTATGACCATTGATATTCGATTCACATTAGAAGACAATTTTTCAAATGCGAATGAATTATCAAAATGAATGAATTAATACATGTATTGCCTCTTCTATGTTATTGTAAACCAGACGTTGTTTATGTCCGTGATGTGTTTGTTGGATGGCAAAAAGTTCTATGTACGTTACTGTATATGCAGGCTTTTTTGTCACATCTATTACTGCCATGCCATGCCTCTTGAGGAAATAAAGGTTGCCAGAAATCCTTCCCTCCAGCTCTTTTACACAGTTTTTATTTCCTTTTCAAGGCATCTTTATTGTGAACATCATGCATTTGGAACTTAAAAAGGAGGTACTCATAAAAAACCTTGTATGGCTTGATCATAATGGGCTCTTTATGCAAGCGTGGTTTTCCAGGGCTTCATTAGGCGGGAATGACCCATTTGCACCACGCAGACACGGCCTTTTATTGTTGTCCTGATTGTAAAAGTGCACTCCATCTTTCCTCTGCGGGCTAGTCTGCCGCCACTCAAGTTAGGTCTTTCATGAAGAGTGAAAGGCTGAGAGCCCTGAATCGTTTGGACGCCCCTCCCAGTCTCGATGCATAGCAAACTTCTAGTGCCATATCCCTCTGCCAAGCTGTAGCTGAATTGATTTGTCATGACAGAAACTACTCCCAGTCTGCCTTTCAAATAATATGAAAATGAAAATAGATCAAAATGTAATAAAAACAAATGGGAGCCTTTCAAATGGTTATCCAGCCACATCTAGTTTGGAAGAACAGCTAATGATAATGCTGCAGGCTTCGACTGTCTTTCACTAACCAGCGAGCAAAATGTGTCACAATCCTCATGTGAAAACCATTCTGCTTCACCACAGCGCTGCAACAGAGCCTCTATTCTCTCTTCTCTCATAACTAATGAGTTCTTTCACGCTGACCTAGCAAGGCCTGAAAAGGTAATGATTTTAAAAAAAATGAGATCTTCACAGCCTCAGAGGACGTCCTCTGTACAGGGAAAGGAATGCAAGTTCACTCTTGTTAATTCTCTGCCTTTACTTTAAAGTGCAGAAATTATAGGGTTTGCAGATGAGGGAGTGAAGAACGGACATGCTATAATATTCATCCAGCACCATAATTACGGCAGCATCAACACGAACACGTAATCGCAAAATGTTTCGGGCAAATACTGAATGATGTGGCAGTACCTCAACAGGGAACTCTGAGCAGGCATTCGGTAAACATCATTACTGAGAATGAGTGTTGTGACTAGGTGTATGCAGGTGTGATTTCTGTCCTCATCAACATTTTGGTTTACTTTCATTTCTGAAGCTAATCACACATATCTATGTTGTGTAACTAAAGTGTACAATACACTGTGGTAGTTGGAATAATACATAATGCTGCACTATAAGGTTTTATTAGTATTGTTCTCAATATTGTTAGTTAACTATTAAAGTATCACCCAAAGCTGTGTCTTTCTTCCACATTCTTTAATTGCAAAAATGGAATATAAAAATAAAATAAAAAATAGGGGGAATGGAAAAGCCAGAAATCCCCCAAAGTTTTTTTTTACATTCAAGTTGCTCATTCATGGCCCCTTGCCTCAGGGGAATTTTCTTACCTGGAGTAGTTTTATGAGGGACAGGTGTAACATCAGAGTAGAAAAACTGATGTGAACCAAGAGTAAGGTTGTGCAAATTGTTGCCATTTTGATGACCAAGAATGTAACCCAAGAATTCAGGGTTACATTCGTGTGTGAGAAATGAATGCATGTTGTCTGTTGTTTTGACCCTTAAATGCCTTTCTATTACCTGATTTAGATGTTGTATTTTTAGAGCTGAATGGTTGGTGGTGGGGGTTAAGGTTAACCATTTATTAAAGATGATTATGGTCAGAGCTTGAGGTCAGGGGACAAAAATAAATCATCATGATGAATTCCTATATAATAAAGCACAAGTGCATGTGTGTGTGGCTGCAGAAACCACCAATCTCACCTTTAGGGTCATCTCTAACCACCAGTAGACCATTTCGACAGACCACCTTCCCCGTAGTTGCATCCACAAACACCAGAGATGGTACACTGGTTACCTTGTACTTATTCCACAGCTTCATCTGTGGAGTGAAAAAGATGAGAGTAGAAGTTGGAAAAAAATGTAATGGAAAGACCTTATTTAACTCAATTTCAGAACTGGAAAAACCCTGTCTGAAATAGTTTTCAGAACACTTACGTACTGAAATACTGCAGTATTAAAAAAACGAATATAACAAATACATATAGTAGTTTATAAGACAAACACCATATCAACCTGAAAAAAGACTTAACTTAAGAGAGTTAATACAGTCAGAATGCCTGCAGTTTACTTTTCAGATGATGAGAAGCACACTAAAGAGATTGAACTGGAGCAAACTAATGCTGTCCATGCTGCGTCATAAATAAGATTTAAAGCATGCTGGAAAAAAAAGGATTATTTTGCACTTCAGAAAAAATACATTTTTGAATACTTCTTTAAAGTTGAGCAGTGCAACTAAAGAGCTTCTTGGATCAAATATTGTGTGAGTGCCTTTTAACCTTTATTTTAATCATAAAAACGAGTTGTTATGAATACGACCTCATAAAGTCAGAAATGATCGTTTTTAGCCTGAAATCTGTGCATGAACTAACACCATCAGTGTAGTCCTCAACATCAAAGCAGATCAAGCATTTTACATATCTGAGACTCACTTTCCATATCAGAGAAAAGTGCTACACTGTGAATATAAAATAGCCTTGTAAAGTGGGAGGCTGGGCAATGTTGCTGCTTCAGCATGTGCAGAAAAGGGAAATTAAAAGGTCCAGATCAGAAATTCCGACTCAATGAAAATGAGAATTATAGCTCTTATTTGTGAAATATCCCATAACTTACAAGTATATGAGAGTATACTAGTAGCAAGGTATATAATAAAGTGATTTAATCTTTGCCAGATAAACACATTTCACACTGTACCCTCCCATGTAACCTGCTGTACTCAGAGAAACACTTAAGTGCCCATGTAATATAAAGTATAAAGTTGCTCCGTCTTAATGCTGCAGTAGTTATCCTAACTAAGTTCTGTGCCAAATGATGTGAGCACTGCTCGATTAAGAGAGTCTGCAGAACGGTTGCAGAGTGACAAAAAAAATCAATTTTCGCTTTTTTCAGGCTTCTCTGCAGAAACTGTGCACACAGACTTTGGTACTCAGACTGAATAAGAGAGAGGAAAGCTTTCACAGTGTATTTGTGACGCCCATTTTGTGTCTCCTCTTTCCACATTGAGTGTCATACACTAGAGCTTGACAACAGGCCCTTACTGACAGCAGGTCAAACGGTTCGTCCACTACACAAGACGATCCGGAGCCTCCCGACAATGTTGGTCTGGAAGTCCCTCAAAAGCAAACTGCAGTGTCTGCCACAGTCAACAGTTTTACCACACGCTCTATGCTGCTCTGGAAACTCAATCTGGTCTCACAAATTGATGGGGTTTTGGGGCATTAACTGTGACTGTCTCCGGAAAGCTAACGTGCCTGACACTGCATCTGTGTGACTGCAGCCCTTTCGCTTGGCTGCCTGTTGCTGAAATCCGGGGGTGATGATTTGAGATTTAGAACTGGATTTAGCCAAAAGAGTATGAGACAGACACAAGAGAGAAGGAAAAAAATAAAATCTGAGTGATGCAGTGATTTGTTCTGCACTTGCACTAAAATGTCAAAAAATGTATTCCATGTCAAGGCCCAGTGGTATCGGCACAGGAAATATGATTTTGGTCAGGCTGCTAGCATGGGCAATAATAGAAACTACACTACAGGTTAATGTACAGTCTTGTTGAATTGTCTGTTATGGTTTCTGAGGAAGGGGATGGCTGACTTGAAACGACAAAAGTGTTGGAGTCGGTCACAAACAAAATCATTTTAACACATAAATCCAAAAATTCCCCTAACAACATCAAAGACAATAGCTATTACCCTAACAGCATCCTAGTCAATTGAAAAAACATGAGGATCACATGCCACAGTGATTGATTTTATTGAGACAATAAATACTGAATATGACATTAAACTAAATACCACACTGATTTGAAAAACGCTTCCATCTTTTTGTCATCTTGGGATTTTTTCTGATCTGTATCTATATCCATATGAGTAAAGTAATTTGCTTTACTCTGCTTAACATCATTGTGACTTTAATAAACAGAATGTGAGTTTTCGACATCTGGTGGGGTCAAAATAACGTTTCATTTATATCCGGCCAAAAATATAAATTGAGAAAATATGTAGAAGATTAATCTTGATAAAACAAATATTTGCATCCGTTCCACCGCAGATTTCTGTTGGAGAAATATAAAACTGTCTGTATCAAACTGAGCATTCAGTTTCAATTTCACAAGGAAACTTCTCACAGGATGTAATCACTGTATCAAGATTGTGTGTCACTATTTGGCTTTTTATAAGGGCGCCTCTATTCATTATCAATATCAACAGACTGTGAAACCATATAGCAGAGCAGGAGGCCTGGCTATACAGTTACACACAGATTTAAAGATGCCAATAACCCCTGCAGAGCCCACCAACTGCTAAGACTCTAGGGAGAGATGGAAATCCATACTAACAATCCAATTACTCTCGTGAACATGCAGACATTAGCCTCACACTAAGCCCAGTGCTCATCATGCTAATTGGATCACGCATCACTGCAGATCCATACCCAGAAGAGCAGCACATCAGCCCACAGTTGGGGCAGTAGATCGGAGACTGTGGACATACCAAGGTTGAAATTCTCATTGCCCCAGTGATCAAAGGTAATACATGGGTGTTTTTGTTTTTTTAGATGATATTCTGATCTGCAAAGTTACCGAAAAAAACGAAACACTCCAAAGACACCCACATTTCTATGTAAAATGTCATGCGTGGCAAACAGTTTCATGCCCCTTTGCACTGTTGCACTCCCTGCTCTTTGAAAAATGAGTTTGACCCCCCCAAGAGATTTGAGGGCTCAAAGTTTGAAATCTGAACACAATGCTTGAGTTTTGACCCAGTCAGTGTTGAAAACCCTTGCCCTGTCAGTAACCAGTGGCTCTGGTGGGGTGTGTGTGTCTGTGTGTCGAGAGAACTAGAGTAGAAGAAATGTCATCACTCAACATGCCCAATTCATCTATCGCTGTTGGAGCCCTATCTTCTCACGGATCTACTTTAGGCCTGAGGCATCTGCCAGACGCTCCCATCGCTGCTTCATTACAAGAGCGACACTACAAAGGAAAGTGAGCCATTTACAACAGGGGACATGAGAGGTATCCTGCTGTGACGCTGATAGCAGCACAGCCCTTTATCTGTGAGTATTATGCGAGGGACCAATGATGATAATCCAATTCTTATCTTGAAAAAAAAGGGGGGCTTAAACTAAATATTCGTGTTATTCATTTCATCCAGATAAGCAACTTACACTATTCACAACTGCACAAGTGGATTTATGGAATTTAATTTAACCTACGCAGGAATTCTCCATGGCATTATTATCGTGTAGAAATGTTCCCCAATATAATCTTTTTATACATGTTAAGATAAATTTATTGGCAACGTTCAAAACAAATGATGTTTTATACTAACACAGGACACAGGGAATAATATTCTAGTTTGATTTGATTTAAATCTTCAGAAGAAGAGTTTTTCTAAATAAAATTAAAATACTTCCAATTTGTTCAATGATCTGACGCGGAGGAAATAAAAGTCAGGTGATCAATGGCTTCCTCCTGATGTATGTTGGCTGTAAGTGTGTGAAGCTATTTGTAAGAAGATGACCAGAAGTCCCACAAGTCGTGTTGAACTAAAGCATTTGACTGGGACTTTTTTATTGAGACTGCCTGCAGGCGGTATGATCTCTGACCGTAAAGATTTACAGTAGTGGTGAGTAGGGGAAAGCGGGTCGTACTGGACTCTCGGTTAGCCTTTTGGCAGGCACATACAAAAGCTTTTCTAAAAACCAGAGGGCAACGTCTATAACGTGATCTGCTAATGGATTAAATTGAACATGTTTTTGCACAGAAGCAGCAACAGCTCATTCACAATGCACCAATCCGCCTCTAGGTTAAAGTCTTAAACATTCTGCATTCTCTTCTGGTTCTATGATTGAACTCCACTATACTAACTCATTAATAGCTCAATAGCTACACTGCTGTAACTCCCTTTTGGCAGGGCCCCTGCAGCCAGAGTTGACTTACATTCCTCCATACTGCACCCCTCCTCTGCTCAATCTGCTCCTGAGGCTCTCAGTAACTGCCTGTATCCACTTCAAAACCATGTTGCTGCTCTTCATGGCTACAAAGGGAGCCCTCCCCTCCTACTTCTTTGCTATACTTCAACCTACCGTAAGCAGGCTGGTGTATGTTACTTTACGCTTCAATCTGTGATGCTCCGACTAGACTATCACTTTACCCGGTCAAGGGTCTTCACCGCTCCCTCTGTGATGGAATACATATCTCAAAGCCTGTGACAGCTGCACAGCCGCTGCCCTTTCTCCATGCTACACTGATGACCTCTCTCTTTATGTGCTTCATCTTGCTTTTCTTGTCGTTTTGCATTACATAAAAATGCCACAAAGTATGCTTTCATCTTTTACTACTACTACTAATTTCTGCTCATCTGTTGTCACACGATTTTATGAAATGTTACCCAGTTTTTCTGTTTCTATTTTGTCCCTTGAGTGTCAGCAATATTCATAAAATATATACAAAATTACATTACAGAGGCTCATCTTGCACTATACATCCATTATGATGAGCAAATGCCCTTCCCCGAAAAATTGTCTTCTGAAAGGCTCTTGCAATGCAAAAAGCTGCTGCTATCTCATGTGCTTTATTAATCCTATAACATTTTCCGGCAGAGACATTTGGTGGTGGATCCTCTAAGAACGCAGACGCGATTCGCTGGCTAAATTGCCTTTTTTTCGATAAAAAAGGCCCCCTGTTGCCACGGCAACCGCACCCCCTCTCCACCACAAAGTCAGGCCATGTCACCGAGTGCCAGACACATTGTGGGCTCTTAGTTAATAATTCAGTGATAAATTAACGGTTTTGTGAGGAAAACAGGTGCCAGAATGTCAGAGGGCTTAGGAGAAATAACCCAGTGGAAAAAAAAGGGAGAGAGGGAGAGAGAAAAAGAGTGAGAGAGGGAGGTGTGGGTGTCTCCCCCTTTGCCTTGTTAGGAGGCACAAAAGCCACCCCCTGAATACAGGCCTCTAAACCCAAACTTGGACCCTGTATGGCAAGAAGTTTTCATGTAGTAAAGAACGCAGCGTAAAAAAGCAGAGGGGAGTGTAAAGGATTAAAAAGCCAGGGCTCAATAGGTATCAAGGCATTGTCTCTCCACAGGCGTGGGCTGCCTCTGAGGCCTACATTTGGCAAGGTCAAAGGTCAGGACTGCAGGGGGTGCATTCTTCACTCCCAGTGGTGGTAAGTCCAGTATGCCTGCCTCCCCATAGACTGAATGTTCTTCTTTCTTTATAGTAGAGCAAAGTGTTAACCCATTTTCACACTGGCCATATCCACACTGATGTGGATTTATTGAAGCATGCTAGAAATGTTCAACCACAGAATGTTTCTCCATCCAGGCGCGAATGAAAATCATGTGACGTGAGGCTGTTTGTCATGTGATACATGTAACCATTCCGATTTTCTACCACACTCACTTGTCATGGTTTATTGGCGTAAATAGCATTCCAGTAGAAAGCATGCATGTTGCCTCATGCCATCCCTGAAAAAACAGTTCAGCAACCACTGGTTTGTTTTGTGCTTGAGCATGGGAAAAAACAAAAACATTGCCATGACTAAGCTTACCGAACAGGCAAACAAAAATCATAGCAATTTCTTAAACAAGGTCAGGATGTCTTGATTTCAGACAGAAAAAAACATTCTTATAATTTTTTTTATCTGCAAAACTTTGTTTCTGACAGATTTAATGGACTGAAGTCACCAAGTCAAAGTTAGATGTTAGCTTTATAAATTGGTTAAAATGTTTACTGTCGTCTAAAAGCTAAATGCGTAAGTTAGCATCACACTTGTTTCCCTGACTTAAAGATAAAAGGGTTTTTTCCTTTGTATTTGTATTGATTCAAATCTGATGTACTCAAGACAAAGGTGTTTATTTACCTTGAATGTCACAGGATAACAGCTTGTTGTTGAGTGAATATTGTGCCATGATTTCTCAGTTAGTTGTAACTCTCACCTACACTCACCACCGTCAGTCTGCATTTCATCAAGAGGAGGCCTGCAGGGTCTAGCAGACAGACAGACAGAGATAAAATGAAGCTGCTCTGGCTCTGGACCAGCTGGACCTGCTCTATCAGTTACCTCAGTTTGACCCTCTGAGACTGGCATTACAAACTCTCAGTCATCTGCCGACTCATGACTTGGAAAGCCTGATGCATTTTTAGAGTTTGTGTGTTTGCCAAAAGGTAATAGCCTACAACACACTCTACTCTGTCAACTGTAGTCCTTTACAGTGTGGAGTGATTTGGGTCTTGAATAAAGAAAATAACTTTGAATAGCGAGACAAAACACACATTAGAAAAAGCCTTTCAGCACAACTTGATTTTTATGCTTGCTGCTCAATTAGCTACGCTCAGCAAACAGACCCACAGCAGCCGTGCATTAATTCTACCCATAAGCCTCCACTTTTCTATTTCTGTGGTACCCTAGTTTCCTGGAGTGCGACGGAGTGTGTGGAGGAGGGGGTGGGGGGGTTAGGGTGTCGGGTTTAGACAGTTTCCCTGTTGTGCCCTCTGTTTGACCCCACATTTAACTCCCACCACTCCTCCTCGTCAGCCCTGGGAGCAACTCAATCCCCGATCTCATCATAACACATTAATATTTATGGAAATGTGAAGGGAACATTACAGACACATTATCAGAATTTTGTGCATAATCAGGGCAGCACTGAATTGTATATACAACAATCTATGCAACACATATTTATATTTAGTTGGCTGGTTACCACTCCATTGTGCATTATGTCTGTGCTCACCCATTTAGCCAATCTGCATTGGATATATAAACGGCATACATGCATTTCCAGTATAGTTTAAAATGGTATTCAAATCGGGACTGTGTTTACCAGGCAAAACTGAACAAAAACAAATCAGATACACATAGCCTACTTCATTTTCAAAACAAAATGTGCCTTGCACTGTGCTGTGACAACAATCTTAAAAAGGTAATGTTTTCAATGTGCAATAATTTAATAAGTGGGCTCATTTATGCATAAAAACCAAAGATTGTGGTTGCAGCCACGGAAGAAAAGGGAAACCTGAAATGCTAATTTCACAAAGCATGTTTTAGCAGTAGCATTATGCTAGCTCACCTGTGTATTTTGCTTCAATTCAATCCATACATGTAAACGGTTGGGGGAAAAAACCCTTTGTTCCAACCAGGAACAAAGGGTCTACTAGTTTCTCTTATCTTTTTTGTTTGTTTCAGTTCAAGGTGCACACTACTAATTCCACCTGATTTTACGATCAACCTAAAAATACATAATGCGCTTTAAGAGATATGTTGAAGATCATAAAAACCTAATATACCCAATTAGTGCAGTGATGTTGAGAAACGGTGCACTTTGCAGGGTATTTCCAATTTTTGGTTCTTTTCTACCCTCCACAGCCGGCGGTAAGCCTCATAAATCAAAATCACAATGGCTTTGCTCTGCCTCACAAAACAAACACAGTAAGATACATATATTATAGAAATGTGAGCCTGACAGCCACCCTCTGTCCCAGGAAGTAGAGTACAACTTTTCACATATCCTAAAAACTATATTGCTGCTGTGGGCTATGATGCACAATGGTGGGCTGCCACATCCACAATGGTTCACATTTCCAGAGGGAAAGGGTGTTCTTGCTCTTTCCGCCCATTACCTGAACTACACGCATCTCTACATTGACATTTAGTGACATTTTATCTCCATCTATTAGCCCGTTTCCTCTTCTAGTGTTACGCTCATGAAAACTAACATCTGTTCGACTGCCGCTGCAGACCGGCCCTCTGAATTTTTATGGCTGAGCTGTACAGCTGGTCCCTTCTCGTATATCGCACGAGGCCCCACATGGCTGTCCTACTGCATGCACCCCTTTTTCTAGGCTTACCCCACCCCCCATCCCCAGACACTTTTCACAGCAGGAGCGACTAATTCAGACTTCCATAAGCTCCCTCTCCAAAAGACTTAGCCCAAATTGGTCAGTGGAAGAGATTCCTGGGTGCAGATTTTGTTTTATCCGGATTAAATATTGTGCTAAAAAAATCATACAAATTAACAATCTATCATGATCATGATTGAAATGCAGTTTGAATGCTTCTAAATGTTATCTCGACTCCCAAAACCGATTAGGACATAAGGGATATTATGTCACTGTTTACATTAACCACAAAGTGATTTGAAAAACAGGATAAAAAGTCAGCAAAGACCATTGAAATAAAAATGTCATTTAGAGACATGCAGGCTTGGGACAGCAATAAACCAAGATATAAAAGCACATTGTAAAAATGCTTCCCTGTACGGATGAGCTTTGAAAAGTGGTTTAAAAGATGCTACTGATATGGCTAACCTCAGCACTGGCAGAGTGCTACAGACCTCAGCAGAGACCAGGTCACCTTTTGTTATGAGCCTTGGAATGGTACTCCCTCTCATAAGTACTTATAAAAGAGGTCGGTTATGTAGCTCAGAGCCAATCCCCTGCTGAGATTCACAATAAACATCCATCAATTTTCTAGATACATTAGGTCAGGAGTGTGGTGGCAACACAGCAAGCTAAGCCACTTTTTCCCTCTTACAACTACATGTAGCCCCTTTGTTTTGGGTGGGGGGGGGTCTACATCTGAAAGACTGTAGGGATGGGGATACAAATCTATCAGGTGCCTGGACCACCTCAACTGGCTCTGTTCAGTTTAACTTGGCAGTGTCATAATATCTGCTAGAACACCTAAAGTCAGAAGACGTTGATGCAACTATACATTTCAGTTGTGCATTTTACTTGAAAGCATTAACAGAGAGTTTTCCAAACAGTCCCTGCCCACAAATAAATAACCATAAATAATACGTAATGTGAGAAAATAAAAAGAATTGTTTATAGTGAGGGATTACTGTCTCAGACAAGTTTCATGTCTCTGCAGGTTGATTTTCAGTTAAGGCTTTACTTGAAGAAAAAAAATACACTTAGCTGCAGATCTAAATGGTAGTAAGGGAATGGTCGGCAGGTAAATGTGTAGCTCAGTTTATAAAAGAAAACATATTGCATTTAGATTTGCCTTCAATAAGGAACCACACAATGTTATGAGTCGTAAGCAATGACGGTTGGTTATGTTTAGTATGATTTTTTTACTCTGAAAGGCTGGTGGACCCCTCTTATGCCTAGTCAGTAAACACCTGTCCGACAGTACGGTTATTATATGACTAGTATCGCTTCATCTTGAAGAGCTGTTACAATGTACAAGGACACATTGTTTTCAGAGCTGGCGTGGTCGGATGCGGTGAAACTCAAGAAGCCTTAAACAAATAAAGAAAAGCTTGTGTATATTTACAACACAACTTAACGCTTTTTCCAGGGCACATGCATTCTATGGTTTCCACAAACTATTAGGATTTTTTTTTAGCTAAGCACTTAAGTCCCTTCTTGTTAAATGCTGCTGGTATGCTGTGTTGAAAGGTGACACTAAAGGTAACATCTGCCAGTGAGAGTGAGCATACAGCAGAGATGATGAAAGAAGGCAAGAGCAGAAAGACTGATAGAGGAGGGAAAGAGACACAGTGAGTGTCAATTTTCCAGGTCACTTCACCCTGGTGGATGGCTGACCGACGGGGCAGAGCACAGGTCTAAAGTTCAACTTTTTAATAGCCCGGCTAAAACAGCACAGCCTTTGTGAAATGCGTTCAACCGTAACATCCATGCAACCTCTGATCCTCCCCGACGTCACTGTCTTAAATGAAACACTTACAAGGAAATAAAACATAAAACATAAACAGTACATAAAAATTACCTCCCAACACACCACTTTCTTATGTTGTCGACCTGAGGGCCTCTTCAAGTGTTATTTCTCCCGTACACACCTAGCTTTAAAGACTCTCAAAACAAAAACAAAGCCAAGAATAACTAACACATAATGACTGGGTGATTTCAAATCACGGAGGAGAAATGAGCCGTCTAGTGTCTGAGCTTGAAGCTTCCACTAAATCAAAAAACACTACCAGCATCAGAGGAAAGTGGGTGCTTTGGAATTCAGCTCCACAAACCTGACATACAGATCTGAAGCCTCCCACTGATGCAGGCAGAGGTTACCAGCACTTTCTTAGCCTGGGTTTCGTAGAGACTCTTATGATATCTAATTTCAGCAGTTCAAGGGCTTTTCAGGCCATATGATGTAATCCATAAAAAACCTTCATGTTCAACCCAACACTACTCAATTGTTAATTTACATTTTTTATGTTTAAGGCTGAAAACAATTGAGCCACTGGAAATGTAATACTTTATCAGCATTGAATTTCAGTTGAAAGCAATGGCCTTACAGTGGGGACAGAAAGTAAAGGCTTGTGGAGGAAATGACCAGCTTGTCATAGATTTAATGCTGCAATTGGATGACAAGTGTCCTTCAGATTTCCATTTAAATTAAAGCAGTCTGTGGCACCAGCTTTGGGTAAATTCAAACATGGCTTGGTCACAATTAAGGGTCCTTTTTATTAACTGTTGTCGTAAAAGAAATGTTAATAAAGTTGACAAAGATGACTAATGCTCGAGCCAGAGGAAATGTTTCCTTTCACATTTACAATGAAACCTGAATGAAAAATCTATTGCTATGTACAATTATATTTATTTTGATTGGATGAGGACACACTGAGATTTCTTCATGCATTGACTTGCTTATGGGAATTGCTGACAACTTTCTTTCACTCTTGACACACCTATTTGTAGGATTGTTCACGAGTGCAACACTATGAAATCCTTTCAAGGCGAGACAGTCTGAAAATGTGCACACATATCTCGCCATCGCTATATGATGGATTGCTTTTCAGTCTCATTTCTACTGAAGTTGTTTTTTTTCTGACTCATCACTCATTCAATCACTATATATTTCCCTTTAGTTTTACCTAAATGGCACACTGAATGAGAAAACAACAAGTAACATCAAAGCAGTTTATGCTCACTTAACATATCATACTGGTGGTCAGTTGGTGCAAAAGGCTACTGGATTTATTTCTTCCACAAATCAAGCCATCATCTTTTGTGATATATAGTGCAGCTCAGAAACAATACATTCCCATAACTGCAGGTCTTTAGAGATATAATTACCTCGATTGAGAATAAGAGACCCTCCTTTTTTTTTAATTACAGGATATATGTAATGTTTTGAACAATTAATGCCACAGAGCAAAGCAAAACAAAGCAGGCATTGAGAATTCTATTCAGAAAGGGAAAAACTCTTTAAAGCCTGCCAATAATCAAGGTACACAAAAAAATCTCAGTGTGGTTTAGTTGATTTTTGACAAAGATTGGTACATTCCTTTTATAACTGAGTACCAGAGCAACCAGTCTGTATGTTTGTGAGCAAAAGCAACAGCATCCTTTGGAAATAAAACACCATACATGTCAAATCCAGAACAAAATTTATGACAGGATTATACTGTTTCTGTTACATGTTTAACCATTCGCTCATTTAGTTAGACCTTTAGTGCTTGTACTTCCTCCAACAGTTCTCTGGACTCAGCTACAGGAAACCTGAACATAACTGCAGCCAGAAACAAAATAGAAAAGGGTAAGAAAATAAAACAGTTGTCATCAGCGACAACATCTTACATAAGGAAACCAAATTTCCTGAGGGTTATCCAGACTCTAAAGATAAAGCAAATATGACATCCCGCTAATGAGAAAACCCTGAATGCATTATTGCCCTGTGCTGGTTTGGAAAAGCATTCCAGGGAAATGTGATTAATGTTTTCCACATAATCAGAAAAGGAACTTCCCATGACTTCTTAACGGAGAGAGAGAAAGAGAGTTGCACTTTTCAAAAAGTAGTCAAGTTCAGTAATAGGCTAACATTAAACTGAGGAATCTATAGCCAAGGAAGGAGGCCCTCCTATTAATATGACTCATGGAAGACCACAAGCAGCATCATAAAAATGCAACAGCCGACAGCAAATTAAGTGCCAAAGCATGAAAGAAAAAAAGGGGAGTGAAATGGTTTTTCATGCAACTCCAGAATCGTGGAATAAATCAAAAGCACCCAATTTTTTTTTGTCTTGTTCATACTGAGCTACGTCATCCCTGGTCCTGACAGCTAGGATCGAGCTCCATGCATAGACAAAGAGGACACACATGGGTATGGTGCAGTTCTCCCAGCGTATGTGGCAGCCAGGAATGTGCTGTGGGTTTACTGGGTTTATAAATAACCGCCAGAAACAGGCAGACACAAAAGGCGCTGCTGTTCTAAGCAGGACCTCTCTTGCAAAGCAACATCTCCGCCATCCTGGTTACCAGCGTCTCACCGGAGCAGTTAGCAGCAGTGGACGTTACAACCACCCAGCATCCAGCATGCATGTATCCCTGCAGCTCCAGAGAATTGTCAAAGCAACCTTTAAAATATCCAATCACTTACTGTAGATTAACCAGCTAACTAGCTTACTAGCTAGCTAATAAAGTTAGTTAAAGTTTCATGGATTCTCAATGCGGTGTTAAGGTGTTTTAGCTGGCTCAATATGACTCTGGAGATATACAATCTATCTGACTGGGACCAAACTGCCAGACTACATATTAGCTCAAAAAGTTCTGGAAATAACGAGGCAATCTGGCTGTAAGGATGTGGTTGCATGGCATAATGGCATGAGAAGTGTCAGGCTGTCTTTTCTAAAAGCAACAAATGCTTCTGTGCAGAACTATGCGCTGCGTCAGAGTTGAGAGGGACAGATTATGACGAGAATCAATTAATCTACATTACAGCATTCATCCCCTTGCTCCCGGTTGCTGGGGAGGAGAATCCTGCTGTTGCCTGAGTCTGGTGCTCGACCACGATAGAAATCAGCCTTGTTTTTATCTCTCAGTCCTCTCGTCACCTTTCCAATCCTCCATTCTCTCCCTTCCCCTTCTTTTTTTAAAGAAAACCTGTAATGATATACATTGAGCACACAAGAGAGGCACGGAACGAGGGAGGAGGGGGTGAAAAGGTGATGGACTGCACAATAGAAAGTCACACCACATTAAAATGCTTTCTCAGACACACAGAAGAAGTGTAAAGTGAGGATGGCTGGACAATATGCACATATGTATGTTCGGTTCTTCGCCCTGTGGAAAACTGGATTGTGATGACAATTTTGGTCTACAGTGTTATTTGTGAATTACAGTTTTCTATCAGAAATGCCACAAAGAAAATACATCATCCAGAACAGTTCTGTTTTCCCTGTCAATGATGCAAGGTTCCTATCCCTAGCGAGGGTCAACAATAACATGGAGGAAAAACCACAGAGATCGATAATTATGCATTTTTTTCAAATTAATAATTTCTGTTAACACCTCAACCGAAAGTGAGAGCAGTTTTTTTGTGCATGAACTGATGTGAAAACATTAAACTTGAAATCACAATACAACAGGGGAAAACTCAACTAATCAAGCCAAACCTCAATGTTTGATGTGGATATGGATTATTAAGCTATGTAAATGTTCATGTTTGTACCAATTTTGAATGTACTGTGTAAGAAATGTGAAGTTATCACTTATAAGTTAACAGAGAACATTTCTAAACACATTATCTGGGAGTGGTAATTACTTTAATGATCCATAGTAATAGATAAATAGAAGGGTAACAATCAGTGTAGCCATTTACGTAATTTGTAGATCACTTCACTGTTCAATCCCAATTGAGACTATCACACAAAAGTCAAACAATGTCGTACATAAATGTTCTTCTTTACACTCACAGCCATTGATCACATTTTTATCACTCCCACAGCGGGCAGCGCATTAACTTCAGTGTTTAGCAACATGCAGAGTGTCGTTATTTTGCAGACACAGATGCAGCTGCTCGATGTAGAGCGGATCTAATTAAATGCTGTTCCACATTAACAGGATTGCAAAAACCTACAGATTTCTGCCTGTTCTCTCCGGCCTGTGAGTGGCATTCGGTGTAATGCATACGAGCAGGAACCGGATGAAGTAGATTCCTAGAAAATACACACATCCTGCCAGACACAAGCGAAACCGACATCTGTACACGCAGATGACCACCACCATTGTGACTTGGGGTAGTGGAACATGGTGGTGTGGCAGCAGCGATACAGTCACACAATGGCCACACAATGTTGAGAGACTGCCACAGTGAAGCTGCTTTTCAAGGCTTAGGGTCTTTATGTAGCCTTGGGCGATATCTAGACGTGCAACCTGTAACACCAATTTAAAACTACAGGTTTAGCTCCAGCTCATATTTCTGGGTTAAACTTATATATTCCATCTTTGCCTGTAGTCATTTTGTTGTCACTGGGCTTCAGGGCTTTGCATCAAAATCAATGTAGCTTGTGTTTTGCTCTTATTGCTTCCAAATACCAACCAGGAAACTGTGGTCTGTCAAACACATATTTGGTGGCCTACAAAGCACACTGATGGTAAGTGGTTTCATTCCCCAGTATAAACAACCAGCTCAATCTGAGGGCTGAATATGAGTTTGCTTATATTGGAAAAAGCACGTCTCAGTGTGAGCAGACAATGAGCTGTATGCTAATTAAACAGGCATCATGTGTGAAATCAATTCTGTTTTACTCAGAGCTAACTTTGCGGGATGGCACTCCATTATTCTGACTTTACATCCTCTACTGTATTTGACTCCAGCTGGAGAACTACACAGCCTGAGTGGACAAAATAAAAAGTATGATGATATCCGAGCAAAGAGCCTTGAGATGTAAACAGCAGGCCAGTGCTCTTACAAAAAGAGAGTCCATGTGGGAGTCTGCTGCAGGCCAGGCTCTGTTTATGTGCTCAGTCACATTTGTTGAGACAGCAGAACAACTGGTCATAATTTCACTGGTTGCTGCTTCACATGGACAGCAATGAGCGAGCTAGAAACACGTTAGTTCAAATAATATTTATAAAATTCTGGCAGATAACCTACCGCAAGCAGACCGCACAGCCTGGTCTTGAATTAACTCAGACTTTCCGAAAAAAGGGTTACTTAATAGGAAATGGCCTTAAATAATTAAAGAAGGTTCTACTTATCTCCACTGTAATAACCATCATAAATATAGTCACTAAAAAATAAATAAAAGCAAACCATTGTCGTTGCAAAGATGCTGTTTAAAAACACTTTTAATAAATTGGTGGATTGTTGGTATTTTACATAGATAAGACAAATATCAAAACGGCCCAGTAGGAGCACAAAAGGACGTTGTGTGTTTGGTGGCACAAAAATACTAAATAACTGCTATGTTTGCCAGTTCTAACGCTAAAGCAGAAAATAAAGTAAAGCACCAACACTTCCGCCACTTCTCACATTATGTTAATAAAACTAGCAAACTAGGCAGTAGCTTACATGCTAGCATTTCGGTTTCAGGGTGGTCTTCAGACATGTCTTTAGGACATCAGTAAGGTGCCTCTTCTAGAGAACATGAATCTGCTCAAGTTTTATCGCCATCTGCCAATCAAATGAATACTGTGTTCGAAGGAATGTTATAGCCTGAGTTCCGATTACTGTGAAAGGACTTACGGTCTGTAAAGTGTTGCATTCTTTGTCTGGGGAGAACGCATGTGTCACGTAAGTTTGATTACCCCTATTCATGTACCAAAGTCTTTTTAAGTTGAACTTTCGTGTATCCGGCCAGTAGTTATGGAGCTCTATCTACAATCTTATTTTAAAATGACCAGACACATTCATTTCACATGAAAAGCAATTATGTGACTTGACACTGTGTTCAGCCTTTTGTTGATTAATCCTTTTGTCTTTGGCCAGAAGATGATCTTTTTCCCAGAGGAACAAAACGTTCACTTGTCTAGCCCAACAGATCATTCTGGGTGGGCCGGTCAAGTGAGCAGCAAATTAACCTCTCTGGACTGGTTCAGCCCAGATTGGACTTTTGTATGGGACAGCCCTTTTTCCCCTAATGCGTTTCTCTCCTGTGAAATTACAGACATGACAATGCTGCCATTCCCCCCCACCCCCAGAATTAATGAGCTCTCAAATATCCTGAATTGCCTTACTGTTTCCCCAAGGAGTTTCAGTCAGCAATTTTCATACATCACACAACAAAAAAACAAAAACAAAAAACCCACTGAGGCCTACAGGGAGTAACTGGGGAATATGAAGACAAAAGCGACCTGATGCAATGATGCTTCAATAATTGATTTCCTTCCACAGTCCGTTCCATAATGGGCTACAGAGATCCAATAATCGCTAATTGCACTACCAAACATGAGCACTTGGCTCTGCGTCTTTCATACTGTCAATTTCTTCCTGATGGCTCCACAACTACAGCTTATCTTGTGCTTCAACCCTGGAATGAATTCACAGTGCCTCCACCCTTCTTCAGATTTTAATGATTGGGTGAAGTAATTGCCCAAGATTGCTCAGGGTCCACTCAGCCATTAGGAACCCACCAGCCTGGTCCCTTAGTAACAGAGATCTCCAACCTGAGGATAATTTCCTGTGTCAGTCAAATTTCAATCACAGAGTTTTATCTATTATGGGAGCATCCCTTCTCTACAGCTGCATCCATTCGTGAGAGCTACATTGCACTTCGACATGATGTTATAGGGACTTGTATCTTATATCCTAACCGTCATTCCTGCCATTCTGTTTTAGCACAACCATGGGACAGCATCAAAGACAGATGCATTGCACACATATCAGTTTATAGCCACAGTATATTTTTCAAATTTGAATAACTTAAAAGTGATTTATAAAGAAAAATGTCTATGTCTCCTTCCTCTGATTTCTCTGGAAAAAACCTACCATCTAGAAAAAGGCGTTGGGAGGTTTATTTGATTTATACCAAACAGCTGCTTAATTGCTGCAGTGCTGTGTTCCATTAGGCCATGATGAGCAGCACAGAGCCGAGCTTTAGAGGAGTGAAAAATAAAGCAGGCATTTTGGTCAAAGATCCCATTCATTGTACTAATGATATTTCGAAAGCAGTCTGCCTGTAGAAGAAAAAAAACATACTTTAAAAGAGATTGGTGGAAGTAGAAGACAATCCATCTACTGTTTTCTGCATTTCTATATGTTAACAGTTTAAATCTGTATTATTGTATTCTAAATATAGAACTGAAAAAGGAAAATTGCATGGTAATACATGTAATTATTTCATAATGTTTATTGGTTACTGACTGCTCATCTAAGAGGGCAATAATAGGATCTCTGCAGCCAAATATAGACACTAAAGTTCATGTAGTTCATTTAGCATTACAGATTCCTCTTTTCATTACTTAACTTACACACACAACAGAATAAAAGACGGTAATGAAAATGTAAAGGTTAGGAGTTAATGTGCATATTATTACTCTTTGGGCCTTATCGTCACGTTTTTTTTTTCCACCGCTGACTGATGTAACAAGACATTCCAGCAACTCTTCGTGTATGTTTGACATCATGTGATCTCTAATCCCACAGTAGTTTATTGAATGCTTGTAAATGTGACAATGCTGGATTGTTTGGTTGTAAAGACAATCGGTAAATGTATTCCCCTTTGCAACTGGAAAACATAGTATCTCTACTGATCTTGAAACACAAAGGGAGCGAGTTGAGCAGAGACTTTATTAACGGTAATAATGACCCATACCGAAATAAATCTCTGAAGCAGGAGTGTAGTATTGACAAACCCTGTCAAGTGTCTGATTTGCATATATTGAGTATTGTGGGAGCTGATGAGGCCCCGCTCCAGTAGTAACGAAGGACATGGTTCACATGCCACTATAAATCCAAACTATCCATAAACACATCCACAGAAAGGACCTACTTCCTATGCATCACCTTAACATTTAAATTGATTTCACTTTCGCCTAAACTCTGGTAATAATACTACCTCAACAGCAAGGCTACCTACTCATAAAAGTCTATTAACCCCATGTATCAGCATGCGCTAATTGTTTGTTTCAAGTGGATTTCTGGAGTGTCCGTGCCTTTCAGGCCCTCATGCAGAGCTCACTCTCACTCGGCCTGAGTGACAACGAGGCTTGTTGCGGCCCGGGGAAGTAGGGCAGTAATCACTCTGATGGGTGGAAAGAAAAGAGCAGCCCTTGTGCTGTCGGCACGGGACAAATGCCACAGCTGTGTGAGCAGGGTTTGACTTCATAAGCTGCACTGTTTCTAGTTCCCATTGTGATAAACACATCAGCAGTTCAGGGGAAGCTGGCCACCAAAGCTTGAGACTGGGCGCCAACCCCCTTCCCTTTAGCTGGCCCGCCCTTGATCTACATTTACCACCCATCAGTTGCCATTCCATTGAAAAAACAAAGGATGTTTGAAGCATAAAAAGGGATAAATGGGTGAATAATTACATTTTTAATCAAGCTGACATAATCTATTGAGCTTTTATTGCTGAGGGGATTGAGGAGAAAAGATCTGCTCATTTGGAAGGAAAATGAAAAGATCTACAGACCCCCCTGTGTGATAAGAAGCTCAACTATATTAGGATGTTTAACCATAGGATCTTACTGACAATGGGTATTCACATGGAGCATCTCTATGCAAACACAGTTGTTAAACATCATGTACTAACAAAAAACATAACTGATTTTAAGATTAAAAAAACTTGAAGCAATAATAATGTAAAACAATACACTTTCTCTTTTATTCTTTCTCCCAACACACTTTGTCAAGATTTCATGTTGAACTGAGAGCCACAGAGACCACAGAAAGCGATATCAAAGCAGATTATTTTGTAAAACATAATAAAAACAACACAACAAAACACTGGGAGGAAGAGGAGCGATTGTCTTGATCTGTTGTGGAATGTTAGTTTCCATCAAGGTACGCTCATACAATAGTAATGCGAAGGAAAAAAATGGCATCAACATTCTGGCATGCAGTCGGGCAGTCAAGCTGATATCTATAACTCAGCCTCCTAAAAAGTTCAATCTGATTCAAGATTTTAAAGTCATATTACTTAACTTCCATATAAGCAGCTCTGTAGTATGTCCTAAAATTTTATTGGGGGTAGATCTTCTCATGAGTTTGTGTTGTTGTCAACCCAGCGGGATGCTCGGCCTATGGATGGAGCGAAGAAATTGGATTGATGTTAGGTTTGAAGGCGGAGGAGGGAAAGGGGGGGGTAAAGAGGATTTTGAGGGGCCAGCGACGAGGGGACTATTGTTAGAGCCTGAGAAAGTGTGCAGGAAGAGCGGCACACACTCTGGAAACAAACTTGAAACTCTGGCCTCGCTAATGGAAAACAGGAAACTTTGAGATACAGGTCTGCAATATAATGCACAGTTCTGGCTCATAATCACTGGAATAACATTAATGATGACGTCTCTGTATGTGCAGGGAGAAAAAAATCATGAAGATGGGCAATCCACTAAATGTGTTGAGCATAAAGAAATATACATAGAGGGAGCAATGCAGCATGCGAATGAACTGCCTGTTTAGCATAATTTTGACCAAAGCAATTGCCTGTTGGAGTGTTTCCATTTTTCAGCGGCTGCGTTTGGCAGGCGGAGATGACATAGTGCTGCTCATCTGGGAAATGGCTGTGCAGGAGGATGTTGCTGAGAGGCAAAACCCACCATGTCTGTGAATGCAATTATGAAAAGGACCTTGAGCTTGGTCCATGATTGATGAATATGTGCTTACATTGAGCATGACGAAGTTTATATTTAAAAAATCTGTTATCACACAATCAAAATGGCCCTGAAAACATATCTCTCAACCAGCATCACACCGTTAACTACAGAGTACATGACTGCACAAAGGTTTTGATTATTTCAGGAGAAAATTATGCCTCTGCCGATTTTGTTTTTGGCTCTTGTCACTGGCTTAAAGTAGGCTAATTCAGGTGGAAAAAGGGGACGTTACATATTGCCATGCAACAACTTGAATGGAAATGTGTAGACAGATGTGGGGTTGTTTGCTGATGTTGCAAGGCCGTGGTCTATCAAAACAGGAACATAAAGCCCTAATAAAGCAGATTCTCAGAGGATGTTTTTACCCCTAACTTATTAAGCCATGAACAAGTATGTGATGAAGAAATTCTCAGAGACCACATTTTCAGTGGCTTTAAGGATTTATAACAGTTTGAAAGCTGCTTTGGGAGCTTTTCTCACCTCCACACCTCATAGAAAAAGAAAGGGAAAACCCAAATGTTTAAAGAACCCTGATGAGAGGTAAGAAACAAATACATGCCATAAATAGAAAGAAACCTGACCCAGTTTGCCCGTCCTGCTGTCTTTTGTGTCGGTAGTAAGAGGACAGTGCTGCAAGGGTGGAGTCTATAAAAAAAACAACATTGTGGTATGGTGTGAGTCCAAGCCCTCCAGGTTGATAATAAATCTTTGGACAGGTCCTGTCCACATTTAAGTGACAGCTCTCCGTGTCACAGACTCAAACCATTAAACTTTACGTGTATTTAAATCACTGCAAGGATGTTAAGGCTCCCCTTCCTTCAAAAAAAGAAAGAAAAAGAAGCTACATTACATTCTTTAAAAACTCTTTCACCAGCAAAAGGAAACAGCTGCAGTTAAACAGTGTTGAGTAAGCTAGCATACTGTGGTAATTATTTCAGTCCTCCTGCTGGCAACATCCTACAGCTGCTCACACTTCACCACTGGCAAACACAAAAGCAGTCCCGGGATCGTGGTTGGATCGTCGCTCTTGTTTCTTGTCTCTCAATCTGTTAACTTGGTGCCAAGTACATAAACCCTGATATCAGTGGACTGCATCACAAAATCACAAAACCACCAGCACATTCGCCCCTGGCATCTTCAGTATTTAAACATCATTCAGTGTTCTCTGGGTGTTTGCATAATGAGGTGCAGCAGTATTATTTATTGTAAGGCATAAATCCTGAGAATCAGAAGTTAGGCTACATTCATAAATCACAGCAGGCTGATATGAAAGTCTGAGTCTGAATAAGCATCAAAAGCATGGAAATCTGATTTTACATGGAATATTATGGTAAGTAATGGCTGCTAATTGAAGATCAAAGATGATGCAGATCATCACAGGCTCAACTCAGAATGTCTTATTCTGATGTCCTGTGGGCGATAACGTAAATCAGGAATCATCAATGAAGAGAGGATCCTGGACAGCATGTTTGGCTTTCAAGGCCAACATTACTCAATGGTCTCACAACGAAAGAAGGGCTGAGTGGAAAAAGAAGGAGAACAAAAAGACCACTATCGACAAGAGGCTGTAAAACAAGAAATAACCTATTTAACTGAGTTAGTTGAAATCAGATCAAACTCTAGGCTGCAACAACTATGTTTTACTGTAAAGAACTACCTGTGTTTTTCAATTTTACTGATATATATATATATATATATTTTTTAATCTTATATATATTTTACTCATATACACACACACACACACATGATATTTTTTCCTCTCTGATGATGGCAGAATCAAGTTCAAAGTGGTTTACCTTGATAAGCTCCAGTGTCATATTACCAATATTCCAGAACAGTGTTTGGTACGCCCATTTCTCCAAAACGGGCAACTAACTGGCCACAAAATACATGCCATCTGTTATCTTTATCCACAAACTTACACAAACGTCTCTACTTTCCATAGAAATATTTGGAGCTTTGAGGCTACGCCAGGTATTTAACTTGGCTCTGCTTCCCCTTTCTGAGAATGGATAAGGGAAGATCATGTTTGCCCAAAGGACGCCTAGAAAGCCAGACTATGTACAGTCAGTCCTACCTTTATTCCCAAGGCATTTTACGTTCTTTTGTACTTTAAACTGTCAAATCCACAGCTCAGTCAATGGAAATTGCTGTGCCTTAGAAAACAGTAAACACCAATCTCAGCCAACAGCAAAAAAGAAATGTAAAATGCCACTTTCATATTTTATGATTATGCTAGTAATTAGAGAGTGAAATTACAGTATACATTTTAAACATATCTCCACCCCACTAGCAGATCCAACACAGATTTTTTTCTCTCACCACAGCAAAGTTAAAAGGGGTTTTTCAGCCTTACTTCTCCTCTCAAGCTTAAAGGAGTCTAACTGAGGGAGAGTTTCATAAAACACCTGTGAGAATTTAGACAGCCTTGCTTAAAGTTCTGGCTATTTTTTCTCTCTTTTTAAAATATCTTTTTGCACACATGTTCTATCTGCAGTTCATCTCGATTTCTCAGACAGCGGACACCTGGAGCAACAAAGCGTTGAGGGGAAGCGATGAAGTGATGTTGAAGCCTTTGTTTCTCAAGGGGTTTGGTCACGCAGAAGAACTCCACGGACAGGAGAGAAATGATTCCACATGTCTGGTTTTCAGCTACAAAGAGCTTCCCTTAGCACTCTTGACAAAGAAGCACAGATGAAAACTGGGCCTTATGGATCGGATCTCACCTCTCTCTTTAAGCCTGGTTTCATTCATGCCAGTCATATTTTCATCCGCAGCAGTAATTATTTAGTTTTACTCCCTCCCTTTCTGCCTTTTAAAAACATAGGCTAGTACATATCTCGAGCTCTTGCTACACACCATAATTATATGATAAATGAAAAGGGAGAAGGGAAAAAGGTATATGACTTGGCAGAAACTCATAAATTCCTGACATGAAACCCTCATCTGGCTTTTCTTTCTGCATCAGTTCATAAGCTCTGTAAGCTTCAATGGGTGGTTTTGTGCAAACAAACACTTGGGTATTGATGTGGCTACACTAAATACACTTAATGATCCCAGTTTATATTTTACCTTAAGGAAAACCACAACACACAGACCAAGGTGCTCCAAGCCAAACCTGCTACCTTTGGACTTAAAGGGCACACCTGCTGCTTTTGGTCAGTCAAACGAGCAGGTGTCGAGTGACATACTAGTGAACTGTGGAGTAGAAGGAGGGTTAAATATTCTGTCTGTGTTTAGCCACTCTCAATACTCGCACGGTCCCCGGACTCAATATAACACCTCAGCAGAAAGGGTCTCATTTTAAAGCTCATATTCTTTCTGCAAGTTAAATTCCTCCTGAGGAAGAAACCAAAAAGCTTCAAGTCCTGCTCACATCCAAGATGACCAAAAACATTTTATTGGTTTTGCATTTAAATTTAAAACAATATTTTGGACTTAAGCCATTTTGGATTTAAAGACATTTCCTAAAAGTTGTTTGAATGCTTGAGCAAAAATTTGACATGACATTTGATAGCAATAGCCAGGGGGATGACTCTTAAGCTGTAACCTTTGAGTGAGCAACACAGGTCTGTTGTGCTAAAATAATATGTCTTCCATCTCTTAATATGGCATTTAAAAAAAGGTAGTCACAATAATAGAAGAATTGAAATTATAAATCACAATTGTTCCAGACAACAGACCAAAGTATGTGAGGCAAAATTTCATTTGAAGACTTTATTAGGCAATAAGTAAAAAGGGACAAATGGGAAAATGATAACTATACAAAAATGCTACTTTTTCCTTTAAAAGGAAGTGGGTGTAAGTGGTAGAAATTGTATTAGGTATATTATTAAATGAACACGCTTACTGGGATTGGTTAAACTCCTATACTCCTAACTAGCACACAAACTGCTTCACAAGGCAACCCTGATGTTATGTTTCCATAGAAAAAAAGCCAAAAAAGGAGACAGAATATACGGCCTCTAAACATGTGGAGACTGCTACTGCATTGGGATGCAAGACTGACTGGTGCCAACAGTCTGTAAGAAAACAATTTAGAGTTATGAAGTCTATAATTTGATATTGTATCCAAATAATCTTCCCAAAAAGATGAGCCCTGTGACTTCAAATGTCTTCCTCTGCTGTTCCCAGTTGAAAAAACAGCATCCGCCATCATGTGTTTCAACAACAATTGAACAATGTGTGGGACACGATTGACGCCGGTCACAACTCTGTGTGCCAGTAATCTCTCTTTGAGGCCCGGCGTCTCTAATTGCCTGGACACTTGTGTCCGAGGGCTGCTCTCGTTCCACAGTGAAAAGATGAGACCTCTCGTGCTCCTTACAACAGGCTTAAGCTGATAAACCCTTTCATTCAACATGGCCGTGGGATCGGTGCTCCGTGCAAACAGATTGGGTAAAAAAAGACTAATCAAAACAGCGATTAGCCCCCAACACAGAAGCAGAGCTAAGCCACAGTGCAGCCTCAGCAGGGGGTTCAGTCTCTTAACCACTAAAAGTGTCTGATGATTTGTGTGAGGTTTTTCTGAAGAATCCATTCCTCTGGAAAATGACATGAGTGGGAATATGAGAGGAATGCATGTGGTGGGTTTTTGAATGAACAAAGACGTAGCGTAGTTGATTTAAAAATATGATGTGACAGCTGAAGAAATGTGCGGACATGCAAGCCTCAGAAGACAGGAAAACACTCCAGGCACACATAAGATGCAAGGCTACTTCCTTACTTAAAAGATGTTCAAAGAGCATCCCTTTCACTCAGTTTATCAGCACCTCCCACGACACGCTTGGTGCCTGTCATGGTTAGCATTACCCAGCCTTACATGGAGTGTTTGCTCCATTTTTCTCCCTATTACAGCCAACAACATTGCCAATTCATCCATATGGGCTTCCATCAGTTGCTCTGCAATTTCTCCCCTTTTTTTTTTCTTAACAGACTCCATGTGTTTCTCAGCAGCAAGGTCATGTTCTGTGTTTGTATACTTTACTTGCTACAGCTGAAGTGAATAATCAAGCCGGACTTTGACTAGAGTCTGTTGCACTACTAAAAAAACTGTTTATTCTAGAGAAGATGTATTAAACACAGCCACAAAGTTTTTGTAGTTATAGTATATTTCCATACAAATAAAGGATCAAGTAACGACATCTAATGTGAAGGGAAACCAAACGAAGTGACAAACCAGCAGATCACCTAAATCTATAGTTCCCGCCAGCCCTATAGAGCTTTATTGTTTTTTATACAAACGTTTTATGATTCACTAGTAGGTCTCTCATCAATGCTGTTGGAAAATGTAACCGACAAAACCCCCACAACACCAACTGGCACAAAGACAAAAGTTAAAAACTAGCGAGTTCAGCATTTAGCAGCTGATAAATTTGATATTTCTCACAGGAATTGGTAGAGACCAAAACGGTGCAAAAAGAAAGTGTGAACTTGGGCTCCATGTGTCCTGGATGTGGGAATATGTCATTGTTTTCCAATATGTTCACCCCACCATATCCATGAGTTTCTTGTTTTTAATTCATTGATAATTTAATTAATAATGCAGGTTTGGGCCCCGGCTGTGGCGCAACTGGCTGGGGCACCTGCACCATACGCCGACGACCCGGGTTTGATTCCTGACCTGTGGTCCTTTCCGGATACCATCCCGACTCTCTCTCCCACTTTCCTATCCGATTAAAAAGGCAAAAAGCCCCCCAAAAATACCTTGAAAAAAAATAAAAAAGATAATGCAGGTTTGAAGCATTTTAACACTGTTTGCATCTTAACAGTTAGACCCATATTCGTGCCTGTCATAAGCATGTAGGTCAACACTATTAATATTGTACTTAGCCACAGGCTTTCAGTAAATATTTTGGAGCCAGCTGAAAACCAAGCCCAGCTTTATATTGGTAATGTTACTGATAATACAACAGCATGAATCAATCCATTGGCAACACTGCAGCATCATTATTTGTTTTCCAGATTAGCTTAGCCCAGCAGTGACCCTGAGTAATAGCTCACAAATGTATTCTAAAAGAATCATGTGACTTGGGCGTGCAAACACAGACTATGATGGAAGCCAACTGGGAATATCGACATATCCATTTGTCAAAGTAGATATAATACGCAATTATGTGGGGAGCGTGTTGTTGCATTGGTGTGAAATAACACAGCCGCTGTATACTCAGTGAACCTGGCTGCACAGGGCAGGGGATATTTGGGTTAATAATCATAATATAAACACATTCAGTTTTTAAAATTCAACAATGTATGTTGTGTGCAGTATCCTGGAGGAGCTGGGAATGGGTGGGCCTAGAAATGATTCCAAGTGATCCTGCTTTATTACTAAAATAATGAGCCATGAACAGGCCATAAGATCCGTTTATTCGCTTTTACTAAATGCAACATGCAAAATTAGCAAGGATGGCATTTGAATTAGTTACACAACTCTCGAGTCTAGCCGAGTTGCTGAGCTCGGACAAAAAGTACTTTCGAAGATGCTTACTTATAATTCAACGGTTACAAATCTTATCTTGCAACCATGCTACGCCATGAAAAATGTTTTAAAAACAGCTGATTCGATTTTATTAAAAGGCTGTGCTACGAAGCCGCCTGTGACATGTTAGGAAAGATATATCCTCAGCTGGCTCATTATATCCTGCAGGAGATTAAGAGCTCACTGAAATCTGCACAGGAGCAAAGTAAGGATAAACCAACTCATCTGAAATATTTAATCAGCAATATGGAAACACAACCCCATTTTCAGTCCATGTACTTAAATACATTGGAACAGTAGGGAAATTACATATTCCTGATCTCAGAGTGGTACTGGAAGGATAGCGATGAAGTGTTGTTTGGATTTTAATATTGTTCAGTTTTCACTGGTTCTCAGTGAACAACTTCAGGCTCTCTGTTGCTCAGTGACCAGAGTTGGCGGGTTGTGAGTGGTTATTATAGGACGTCACTAATACAAGGTATATTGAAAATATTATAAATGTATTATATCAATAATTGGTGAAAGGAAAAGCTCAACATTTAGTAAATATGCTTACATGCATCCTTGATCACTAGTCTGATACTAAAGGCATTATACCTTTATAACATCCACATAAACTGATACATTTCTTCTTGATTATTTTAAGGCTCTTTAAGATCTTCCTCCTAATGCAGTATACCATGATCTGGAAACTTATATAAAGTTATCTCTAAAAACAATCCACAATATTAAAATCCAATTATATGGTTACAGTGGCAGACAATAAATAAGACACACTGCCCGCAAAGTCCATCAGAGCACAGGGGAGCCATTTCTCTATCCACGTATGCTTTTAGCCTGAGGAAAGGAGGACCACCAGTTCTTTTTTCCTCTCAGTCTTTATAGACACACTGTCCCTTCATTTTATTCACAGCACAGCAGGTAATGTGTTTCAGTGGTTTTAAAAAATGGCCTCCGACATATCCCCACATCCCTATCAAGTACCCTTTCAACACAGCCCACCATGTTAAAATAATGTTTTCATACACTTTAAATTTCATTCAACTGTTTAAGTTTGGTCAGGTTTGCATTCCAATTACATTCAGAGCGGCCGAGGCTTTGCTTATCACCATGTATCCATTACTTTAAGATATTTCAACATTTAATCTATTATTTTCAGCCAACCGTTTCAACTATTAATACAAGTATTTATTCATTATTTTCAGCTATCTGTTCTAAATCATCACTTTTTGATTACTATGCTTACTGTTATCCAATTCTTTCATCACACCAATTTGTAATACAAACTGGACATTCATTTCACAAAAATATACAAATACAGTATGTGGATACGTCGTTTATTTTAGTTAGTTGAGCTATTCCTCCTTTCAACAGAAAGCCACGTTTAGCCAATTCCACCCTAACTGCTCTTTGTGTAGTTGAGACATGACCAGCTCTGCATCATTGTCTTGTAAATTCTTTTAGATTGCCAATGATGATTTACATGACACCCCTAACGAAGTCCAGGCAGATGGACCCCCAGCGTTACTGGTTAATAAGACCTGTGACAAAATATGATAGCTTTGGCAAAATATGTCAGTCTGCATTATTGTTGTAAGATAAAAATCCCTACGTCGCATGCAACAGCTAAACTGTAGGCAAGACACGAGGCTGGTGCCAGCATGCCATGCTTCATGCTGAGATAGTGGGTCTCTTTGTGCGGCGAGCTTCTTTTCAGACAGGAGTCGAAGCTGCAGGAGCACTTACACATGAATGAAAACACCACGGTGAGGGGGGTTTACAGCTTGCAGATACACAACAGTGCTTCCATCCTGGGGTAGGGGTGATGGTCACAGGGAAGGAAGGGGTTATCATCCAAGGGGAAACTTGTCACACCAGAAATGGTCATACTATAAATACATTTACATAAAATAAACACTGCCACCCACTGATGGAGCAGATCTCCTGAAGGAGATAGGTTTCATCGAGTGTCAGAGACAAAGATGACATTTTGCAGTGAGTGTAGACAGTCCAAATCATGCATCCATCATTGTGTCTTTCTCATTTAGCTTAAGAAATATGATCAGTGGTGCTGATGAAGGGGGAAAAACAGGCGATAACAAAGAGCTAACATTCAATCTAGGAGAGATAACAAAAAGAAGACGAGAGACAGCTCTGGATGGCATGATGCCCCTGGGGCGGCTATGCTGTTATTATGTTGGAAGGGGCTGCTGAGCTGCGGTGTGGGGCAATTAGAGACCGGAGGATTGAGTGGGGGAGGGTCCAGGCACAACAACCCGTCCATGAAGTGTTCTCAGCTCAACAAAAACGAGGAACGAACCTCCTGAATATGGCAGCAGCAGTAGTATAAAAACAACATTTTAAAATGTAGACACATAGCAGATGATGGTGTGTATATGAATTGAAATATAACTACCATCTGCTTATTTCCATAGAAAGACAGTTAGTGAAAGATACTTTCCTGTCATCAGTAGCATCCACAATTGATATGAAGCAATCATAAGCTAACTTTAAGCTACCCTGGTGGGCTCAATTGGGGTACTGTGCTCAAGCGATGATCATCTGTTGGTCTCATCGAGGGCTCCTGCAGACACTGCGGTGAACACATTAGCCCCATGTCTATTATCTTTAACGTCACTCCTCTTCGGAAAGTCTTGACTGAAAACTACACAGAGTCCAGGAGCAGTCCAGCTGGAGAACACGGGGACAAAGGAGGAAAAGTCAATCCCAGGGTATCGTTTCAGAGGTTTGTGGACCGCGGACAGAGTTCGAAGCCTTACAGCTATTGTGTGTTGTCTTACAACGTGTAGATAAAGGAAGTAAAAACAGATTGAGTAACACCAGGGAATGGGTTTTACGAGACACACAGCGCAACTGTTCCCTAAACTCTCACTTGGGTAACCTAAGCCTCCGAACTTCACCTCAGATTTGATCTCTATTGTCACCATTCATAATATTACAGATCTCCCAGTATAGAGGACACAATGGGCAGTAACACAAGATAGGTGGTGTGAGATTTAACAGTTGGCATAGCCAAGTATCCTGAGTCCTCACAAACACACAATGTTTCCATGCCCTCTGGCCCTGAACGGCTTCAGTGGAGCAGGTGTGTGCCTACATTCTTTACATAAGACCTTGTCAAACATGGCGCACAGCAACGAGGCCTCACAGCTGCAGGACAATGGAGTCTCATTAAACTACAGTGCTGCAGCCAGGCATGCACACTCCGAGCCAGAGGCAAGGTAACAGTGACTGCAAGGTCAGCAAACCAAAACTTAAAAGTATGTGTAACACAAAACCCAAAGGAATTTATAAAGGGTATAGTATAACAAAAGCCATGATACATTTATAGTTGCATTGAAATTTGAATACCCTGTGCTAGATTCATCCATAAGTCAGATCTTATACTGTTGAGGAAGTGATCCATGTTCACAACCAGTGTTTAAGCGGTTGAGCTGAAAATCTTTTTGAAAATACCTATTAAAACAAACAGACAACCTGTAGCGCAGAATGCAGAGATCCAAATCCTGATTTAATAAATGCCTGATAAATGTCTGAGGCATTTCCTGTACTTCCCCCCCATGTAATTATATGTATTTTAAACAAAATGACTTGAATTTTGCCAAATACACAAAGTTTTCTTTGCCTTAATCTAAGGGAGGTCCTTAAGTATTGTTAAAGAAGTTTTCACCTACCACCACCAGATTGAAAATTGAGCCTGTGTCACAGTTTAGTTTTCCAACAGCAATTTGAAACATATTGATATTCTGTTGGTGTAATTTTTTTGTATAGAAAGAAATCTTAATGTTTGGCTTTATTTGGAATAAAGTACTATATCCTAAGTTTTGAGCAGTTATTATTTTTAAAAGAAATTAAACATCATGAAACTTTAGGATCAGTCCCTTTCCTGGGTTTCATGAATTAGTCATCTAATTTGTCAGGGTCAAATGCCTTGAAGTAAGGATTATCTTATTTTCCACTTAGTCCAAGCGCTGACTTCTTAGTAGGCTACTTACTAAAGCCTCAGTACTTTGATGAGGGTTAGGAATTTGAAAGTGAGGGCCACTTCTTCCAGTTCACCACTTTACAGTTATATTAGACCACAAATGAGACCATTTACAGTATGTTGGTGTCCACTGTAGAGCTGTTGACTTAGTTGTACCCTCTGCAAACGTCCTTAGTTAACCTTCCTTAGGGGAAGTCCCAGTCAATCTCATGCATTGTGCACATTTTTAGGATGATCTTGTATTTGTCTTTGAATTAAGATTAGACATACTGCCAAGGAGCAGTCAGACACCTGGTGATCCTTAAGATCTGAGTTTGTGTTCCTGATGATACCATCCACAAAGTGTGTTCCCATGAGCCGTGGGACAGATATGCTGAAGAGTGAAACTACTAGTGACAAATACATCCTCTTTGAATCCTACAATTAACTTTAAAGCTCTCAATTACAGATGTTCCACATCACAGAAGCCTCACAAATGTCACAGTCAGGTGACGTTATTATCCCACACTGTGCGTAAGAACACAACAAAGACTAAAACATCTAACAATACAGCCCACAAAAACAAACACTGACTCAGATCAAGAAGAAGGAATTGCCACCTGCGGAAACAGTTTGGGGCCCCTTTTCAAGCTATTTCTACTGTCAGTCTAAAAAGCTATCATGGGATGTGGTACTGTTTTCAGCAGATCAATGACATATTCATGAAAGGTTTTTTCTTTAAAGCCCCTTCCACCCGGAGCCCCTTACTATGAGCCGAGCAAGCGTGTGTCCTGCCTCTGGGGCCGGCTACGGCGCAGGATCTGACCAGGAGGACTTGAACAAGAGGCCTTTCTCTTACCACGATGTTCTCCTCCCCCTCTCAGATTCCTGCAGGCGCAGCTCTGGCAGCATCTTAGCTTGTTCTCTCTACCTTGGTCAAGTTGGGGTTTTTTGTATTTTTTTACAGCAAGTTGGCAAAGGCTTTAATTGATTTACATGGATCTCTGCTCTCACTTCTGCTGCACAAGTCCATTTAAGGCAGTGCCAGCAGCCAGACAGCTGGCTGATCCTGGACAACAAGCAGACGACCACTCACTGGGATCGTGCTATTCGGGGATTCCCCAAGACAAACACTAGATATCCTCAATGCGGTTCAAAAACAATGTTATGACCTCTGGATCTACCTGGGTTAATAGTGACGCTACTTTCAGAATGATAAATCAGATAATTAAGACTATGGACATTTTCCACTGTATTAAGAAGTCTTTAACAGACCCAAGTGTAACCTTTATGGAATCAAAATATGTCAGTTGGACATGATGAAATAACATAAATAAACCCATTGGCACCAAGATGTAAATGCCAATTACACATTTCAGTCTATTTGTTTTGATAACAAAACCACCAGAGAACTACATGACAGCTTTTCCCTTTTTTGAAGATCTGATTGAATAAAGACTGGCTACGACTTTAGGGTGACACCACAAGACTTCTCTTTCACTCTGTATTTAAAATCAGAAGTCGTATCAGTTCCTGGTTAAATAACAAAAATATTCTGAAACAGGAAGGCCTTGATAACCCTTGAGTGAAAAAAAAGTAGAGGAAAGCCTTTAGTGTATGCTGGATATCCCTGTCAGTGCGGTGCAGAGAGAGGGGAGCAGAGGGGGGAGGAGGAGAGGCACAGTCAGATATTCTCAGGTGGGCGGTGACTGTGAGGCTCTGAAATACTCCACAGAAGAGAAATTGCATCCTTTAGGGGATGAGTTTGGCTTGCACCAAGTCAAATAGAGTGCAGGGGAGAGGTGAGAGGGGCACTTAGTCTCTGCTGACCAACAACATCAACACGGCCCTGCACTGGGTCAACATCACTAAAAAGCACACAGTAAATCCTCTTCAATCACGGTAATGTTCACATTCAAATGTACAACTCGCTTTAAGACCAAAACAAATAACTTTATTTTTCAATTGTATTACCAGCTGACTTCACACCTCCTTATTTGTAAAAAGCTCACACTCCAGAGTAGACACATTTAGTAATACCCAAAAATTAAATGTGTGATTTTGTACTGAATTCCCCACCTTGTGTTTCCAAAAGATGCCTACTGTGAATCCAGACAGAACGAGCAGTTATTTAGAGCTGCAACCTAATTATTTTTATTATAATTATTTGATTAGTCGATTGTTTTGTCTAACACATGTAGAAAATACATTTATCTTCACTAATAAGAAAAAAGTGAATAATAAATTGCCACATCTCAGATGACATACTTGGCATTTTTCCCTTAGAATAATAAATAATTAAATGTACTAATAAATATCTAGTAAACCAACAAGATTCATAGGAAAAAAGCCTGAATTATGCAGAATATTGTCTGCAAGATATATTGTGTTACATAAGCTGCCTACTGAAACATGTGTTTCCATTGCTGTATTATATTAGTAAGAGAGAATAGGCCAAAAGGTTGGATGAAGCCCAAACTGAATAAAAACTGCAGGCCTCTGCAAAACACTGATACACAACCGGGTTGATTTATTCTCATAAGGTCGAGACAACGGGTAGACCACGGAGAAAAAAGCATGAACAATGCTTATGTTGAGGCTTCACATATTCTCCACAAGCAGTAAGCCTAAGTAACATAATAACGCTGCTATGTGGCGATGGATTTGCTCCGCCCCAGACAACAACAAGACAACCCCCACTGCCCCTGTTATCTCTTAGCCTCATTCACGCCTGGACTTCATTAGGGGTGTCACGTAAATCATCATTGGCAATCTAAAAGAATTTACAAGACAATGATGCAGAGCTGGTCATGTCTCAACTACACAAAGAGCAGTTAGGGTGGAATTGGCTAAACGTGGCAAGAATAAAAATATGTGCGTATTTTCAGCAAATACACACACAGACAAAATGTGGGCTACTGAACACAATAGGCCGCTAGGTTTACTAAACATATTTTGAATAGGAATACCAGGTCTAAAAATATTATTTCATGTGCTGTATAATATAATATGCCATTTATAGTATTTAGAGGCTTATCTTAATTTTTAAACAAGTGTTCTAAAATCCTCCTATCATTTTTAAAAAATATAATTTCAAATCAATAGCAACCTATTTACCTTTTCTGCTAAATATCAATCCATTGTTAAATTGAGAAAAGTAATACATCCACAAGATGTTAATGTTTTTTTTGGGCTACGAGCCAATCTAACCGTCAATATTTGTCTTATATCAAAACTATAGACAGTAGATAACAAATCCAAATTATAAAAAAGGAGATACTTATGCAATTTGATAATATAGTAGCGTCATAAAGTGAAACATATCTATTTTCTTTGTCTATTGCCACTCATTTTTGTATACATTTTCAAAATAAATATCACATAAAAATGCATCCATGCTGCCTCGATATTTTATACTACTTTTGCATTTTATTCAAATGCAAAACTAGTTAATAAGTATTTGACACCATCAGCAAAAGCTTTAGATTAGATGATGGCAACATAAAAGGCCTTTACTGGGCAGACTGCACAAGGAGCAGCATAGATAATATGATGGATGCAAAAATAACTCTGTGCTCTGAGATGTTTAGTTTAAATATTATGTGCCAATACCCTTTCCTTTAACAGAAATGTTAGTCAGTGAAAAGACAAAGGGAAATTAAATCTCTCTTTATGTTTCCGCTCCTCATAATAACTTAGGAATGTCTGGTCTGCCACAATTAGATTATCTTGGTAAATAAATGAAGTCAGGAAACATAGAGCAAAATATTACTTTGCTAGCTGCAAGTGTAAAACAAGTGTTGTCATGAAAGTGATATTTTTTTGTCATTGCACTCATTTAATTGTATTACTGGCTCTCTTTTTTTTTTACCATGGCTTTAAAAAAAGTCATATTCAGTATAATGTGTTTATCATCAATAAGTATATTCATTTGGTAAAAAGACTTGAATATATTAGGATGGAAGAAGTCCAGTAGTTTAAAGTCAGATTTAATGGGATTTGATTTGGAAAAATAAAGGTTTTGAAACAATGTAATCTCCCAAATTAGACCATACACACCTGTCAAAGACAAAAGAAGCAGACATGGCCTACAGGGTGTTTTCCACTGATTTCCAGCCCACTAAACACACTATAACCTCTTGAGAGAGTAAACACTGATTTGGGAGTGTTCCTCCTCATCACCAAAGCCCATCTTACCTTTTTGTGTCTGTCTTTGAAAGGTAACGCGGGCCATGGCATCTCCTGCAAAAAGTCTTGCCAGTGTTTTTGGTCCTGATCAGACGAGATGAAGACGATTTCCAATTTGTCCTTGTGTTCAGACGCCTTTTTGAACCTAGTGTAAAACTCGCACAGGCTGCCGTTGAACTGCTTGCACGGCGCGTTCAGGCTGCATCCGAAGAAGAGCCCGACCAGAGACAGCTTGGCGCCCAGCGACTGCACGTCCACATCGGCTTTCTCGCTGTTGACGAGCCGCTCTCCGAGTAGACTCACCAGAAACTCCGACATCGCGGCGTACAGTCCTCGAACACACAACGTTACCCTCGGCCGAAGCTGCTGTACATGTAACCGCTATGTTCAGACGACACCCAGCACTTCCTCCACCTCCGATGTGAGGTTTTAGGTGAGCTCCAGCTCCTGAGAGGCGTTGCGGTGTGTGCTTCACTGCGGCTTGTCCCCCGGTGTGAGCGCTGTGCAGGAATGCGCTCCGCTTAAATCGCCCTGACTGCAACAGCGGTTGCGCTCTCTTTCCCCCCAAAGCATACAGTTCCATCAAAACATGAGTTTCTTCTAGCTTCAAGGATAATACTGCAATTACTATTTTATGTGGATTTTGATATGCTACGATCAGAAAATGCATCTTATTATTTTAATGTTTGAGTTTGCTTGTCTTATATCCTAAAACGTGTAGGTTTTTCAGAATAAAAGCATCCAGAATGTAGTTTCCAACTCAAAATGACATTATATGTTATTAAATGTAGGCAATATCTTGGTTTATCAAGCTTCATTAGACAACTTTACATTAGATTGAGTACATTTCAAAAAGATAAGGCTGGGGCACTTTCTAGTTATATGCTGCCACCTAGTTTTCACATGAAAATACTACCTGACCTGCAAGAAATGTTAAGGTAGAGCAAAGATTTGTGACACAACTTCACATACAGCTCCGGAAAAAATTAGGAGACCACTGCACACTTTTGCCAAATGTATGTCAGCCATTCCAGTGTCTGTTGAATTCCAACACAGAGAAAAAAGTGTAGTAGTTTATAGAATACAATCAAACAAATAAAATAACAATTTAACTCAAAGACTTACCTATAAATAATAAAACAAGAGAAAAGGATAATGGTAAAGTGGTCTCTTGTTTTTTTCCGAGGCTGTATTTCTCAGTGTGTATGCGTGGAGAAAGATGATAGCCATACAATGATAAAAAAAGCACATATTTAAAAAGCTTGTGGGCGTATGTAACAGATAACAAATAAAATAAAACAGAAATCAAATTAAGTACATAAGGCTCTAGTTTTTATAGTTTTAGAGTGTGTTAAGCATCTTAGTGTTCAATTAGGATTTTATGTTTGCTTAAAACATAAACTGTATGGTTTTTGAAAATTGGCTTCCATGAATATGGTATTTTAATAAGATAATAGGGTGTATAACATACATTCTCTTTACTGGCATTTAAGAATCTAATAAAACGAACAAATACATATATTTTTGTACTGCCATGGCAGAGACAGACAGACAGACAGACAGACAGACAGACAGACAGACAGACAGACAGACAGTGTGTAGGTAGGATTTTATGTAGGACACAAAGACAGTAAGGCTGGATTTCTATTTTGCAAATTTTCCAGCATCATATGGTACTTTGCCCTTAACACAATAATATTTGTAACCAGCAAGGTGTATAGAGGAATTGATAGATGGCTGGTTACAAGAATAACAAAATATAAATGCAAACACACTGTATAACACATCACAAATAACTATTTTTCTGTTAGATGTTAAACTTCAAGTCATACTTTATTTGATACCTAATGCAAGGCCACACAAAATAATCACATATAAATGGTCACAGTACAGATAAAAATATTTGTTATGATCAACTAGTGCGTTACATAAACATCATTTGCAGAAATGTATCAAGCTCAATTTTTAAATCAGGATTGAGTGATTGTACAAAAAGCAGCATGAGAAGAATTAGTACGAGTAACATCCATTACACATGTGTGTCTATGCAGATGTTGCAGATTATACAATTAATTAAGAATCTGTGGGTTACGAAGGATGCTCATCATTTATTTGTTGGTTGTGAACTTACACAGTTGCTTATTAGCGTCACATGACAGAAGGAGCTATACTTTGTGCATGGTGCTGGAATTGAACGGTGATGAAATTAGGCCTGACCGCCGCAGCATCCTTCAGTCCTCGGTAAACATCATCCTCACCAGGTCTGACTTGAAGCATTCATCTTCAACCAACTTCTGAGGCTGAAACAGGATAACAGGGCTTTAACATTCCTGTATAACAGGAAGATAAACTCCCTATTCCATTAAAACTACAGTAACAGTAATAGAATGTTTTTTTCTGTAAAACATCCATCAATTTTAGTTAAAGACATGTAAATTAAATACTCAAGCTAATTATTCTTACTGTGCCATATCGCAGCAGAGTCGGGACTCCACTCAGCTTTAGTGTCTTCTTGAATTGGTTATTTGAATCCTTCCAACTGAAACATGAAAAAGAAAAGATTAGCTGATACAATTCACCAGTGCCAAATTTGAAAAACAGACCTTTTTAGAGGAGCAATCCATAACATCTGTTTAGTACAAAGATGGGAAGTAACTAAGTACATTTCACGTAATGTAGTTGAATACAATTTTTAAAAACTTGTACTTTACTTGAGTATTTCAATTTTATGTTACGTTGTACTTTTACTTCACTACAATTCAGAGGTACATTATTGTACCTTTAGTTACTTTACAGATCTGGATTAATGGTGCGAAATATACCCAACACTTAAATAAGACTTTAGTTACACCTGGATTAAATTCACAATTTACACTGCATTGTACAAAGTAATTAGAACTAGATGCACCTTTACCAGCTTTGATAACACTTTAATGCATCAATAATTAAAATCAAAACAAAAAATTGAATATTTCTACACTTTGGTACTTCTAGTTTTACTTAAGTGCAAGACCCGAGTTTTGTAGTATTATGGCTGAATATTGATTGCATGCAAATAATATAAATATTATACAAACATATAACTGTATGTGTGTAAATATCAAAATACCAACATATTTGAAAAATAAAAAAACAAAGAGACTGTTATTGGTTAGTTGCTTCATAACCCCCCCCCCCAAAAAAATAAAAAAAACAGTCATTCTTTGTCTTAATGACTTAAAATGATATTACATAAAATCAACTTGAGTTGTAAATTAAATATTGTAAAGACCATACGTGGACTCCTGTGATTACTATGTATTTTCTCACAGATGATTAAAAGAACAATCAACAAATAAATAGATACATGTATGTTGTTAGTTTAAATGGGGTCTTTGTGAAAGCATTGTTTGCCATAAAAAAGCAGAGTAAAATACTGACTAAGCCCTTTCTCCAACTTGACAGTAGATGAAGACAGAGCCTTCAGGAAGATGGGTCATCTCTCCTCTAACAACTGGCTCCGCTGAAATACAAGATCGTAAACTGTTTAAATAGACTGAATGGACATGTATCATAGTACAAGATAAATTAAGATAAATAAGAGCAAAGATCCACAACCATTTCAGTAGAACGTGTGTTACAGACGATTAGGTAACCATACAATGATATGTTACTCATAGTTATCTTACAGGTAGACCATATATAAAGTTACCTGTCACACAGTCTGGACACCAGCTCTTGCCTTGGGCGTCTTTATCACCAGAGAAATAGGCAAAAATATCCTTTCCTTTTCTCTCAGATATAGCTTGACAGAATTCATCATAGCCACGCACAGTCACCTCTTCGTAGTGGGCCATCGTTTCGACTGACTTAGTGGGAAAATGCACTAAAATATTAGGCTATGAAGACCTAAAAATGGTTATTTCAGAAATACTGCTCCTCTTCACACTGGACCTCGTAGAAATACTCAAAATGTGACAGTACTACTTCCGGTCTGTGCAAAGGTTCTTAAAGGGACCGTATAGCCAACAAGATGATAAGCTCTTTACATTTCCTTTGTCACGGACACGTTTCATCATTTTATAACAAAATGGAACAGTATTTCACACGTACAGAACATATCACAGAAAGGAAAATAATTAGTCATTTTTATTTTGTGCGTGTTTATTAAAAAATGCGGTTGCGTTGATATTTAACTACTTTCACCTTCCGTACTAGACGTTAAGAAAAAAAAAAGTACTTCCGTTCGGCGGCGTACTGTTGTTGTCATGGCGGCGTTTCAAATTGTTTACAAGCTTACACTAGACTTTAAAAAGTCAACCGTGTGTCTTATGTTAATTATCAATCAGTAAAAAACGTTACGTGCATAGCTCATTTATTATTTCTGTATAAACCGTAACAAGTCGTAACAAGCGATGCTTGAATGGAGGATGTTGGGATTAACATCATGTTGACGGTCTTCACTTCGAAAGCATAGTGAGCTTGCTAATGCTAACTCTCGTTAGCATTAATACTTTATATTAAGCATTGATTCCTATTTTTGACTGGATTGGTGATCATAGTTTCTACAATGAGTGCACAGTTCTTGCAGAGTGGTCCTGAGTCTTTCGTAGGACAGCAAAGTCAAGAGAGAGACTGGTTTGTTTTAGGTTCAACACGAAACCACAGTGAATTAACTACTGGGATGTCCCAAACCAAGGTAAACAGCAATAGAAGATGTATCAAAAGTTTGTTAACATTAACCTGTGCTCTACCTGTATTATAGATAATTCATACTACCTTTTACAAGTGCATACATGTATGTACACCTAGTCTATGCAGTATAACTAATGATAAACCATATTCCGATCCTACTTTGATAAAGGTTACGTTATAACGTTTTGGACTGTGGTGTTTGGTGCTGTTGGAATAATTATTTATATAAATGTTTTCTCTCTGTATCGGTGAAGAAACGCTTGATATTACACACGTCAATCAACATAGCACAACATAGTTAAATACAACCGACTATTGCACCCTTCCTGAATGATAATGAAGTTTCATCTACAACATTTTGGAAAGATGTTCTAGAAAAGCGTATTGTAGGCAGGATGTAATGTGCCAATTGGCTTAAACAGAAATGAACAAATACAATACTTGTTGAGAAAGTGGTGTGAAAGGCATGATTGAGTGTCACAATGTCTGCTCGATTAAGTTAAAGACTCATTAAGACTAACTGGTATCTTACACACCACAGCTTTTGTTCAACGAAGCCATCACTGTAAGTACCAGCAACCGCGCCACCCATGTCCGCCCGCCAGCCCCCATCGTGATAGAGAGGCTGCTGCCTCTGTCGGAGCAGCGTGAGACAGTGGACAGCACTAGAAGCTCCATCAGCTTCACCTCTCTCTCAGAGGAGAGACTGCGAGCCGCAGTTCAACTGGCTAAACGAGATCTGAGGAGAAGGCGTCTTGAGTCACTGACTAAATCACCTGCCAAACCTTCTCATGATGCCTCCCTTCTTGAAACAAGTGATTTAGAGCTACTTCAGGTAACTGATGTTGATAATTAGTACACATTTTACAATCAATAGTTTCCTAGTTTATGTCCTTATTAAGGAATGATTGCTGCTTTGTTCAGTCAATGAGTTTTTTTCTCTCTATAGGAGCTTGCAGCCACTCCGAGTAAGATCAAGTTAAAGACCTCCAGTCCAAAACAGAAAATAACGCGACCTAGAGTCAAAATGTCAGTGCACACATCGCAGAAGTACCCTGTTTCTCCTATGCCTCCGACTGGCCAATCGCCACCAACAAGAGACCTTGGCCTGAGAAGATTTGAAGAAGTCAAACAAGCTCCTTTAAGCCAGGAGATCTGCAAACTTCAGAATGAGCTGGAAGTCTATATTCAGAAAGTAGAAGAGCTAGGCAATAGAGGTAACAGACAGAAAACAATCAGCTTGTTTGATTAAATGTGTGTCTTACTGTTGATAATATGATATGTCAAAAGTTCTTAAATGTTGGCCCCAAAGTTGGCCCACTTTTCATATATTTTTTTGTAGCACACATAATGGACAACTAAACAATAATGAACAATTGGATTTAAACAACAGGGGAAAAAATAGAGGATCAACTTGAGCCTGAAGAACAAAATAAGTTGGAGTTGCGCAGACACAAGCAGGCAGCCCGATCAGCGGGTGTCATCTATGTTCTGCAACAACAGGTATGTATCTAGACCACATAAAAATTCACTGACTTTTAAATGAGCTTTTTATCTATACATTTTTGGGGGGGGATTTCTATTTTATAGGTAAAAGAGATACAAGAAGATATCGAGAGACTACGCCGCCAGAAACTGTGGGACACGAAAAAGGTTTGCCTTTAGCCATAACACAGATTTATAGCTGGGTAGAGCTGAGACCATTTGTGTATGTGTTGTGTATTTGTTAAATCAATATAATATTGCTATAAGGAGATTTTGTAAGCTTAGTTGCTAAGCAAATGTTCTTGATGTATAATGTTTGACTGTTTTTCAGTCCATGGCAATAAGCAGGCTTGCAGCTGCCCACCGTGGGACACTCAGGGCTTTACAGGTTGTCATCCATCAGCTTTCAGATTTATCTCATGGCAAAGTCCCCCCTTATTACAAAGAGCTAGGCCAGCTGATTCGACAGCTCTCTTTGTGCTCAGCCAACGTTGAAGTAGAACAGAGTTCAGCTGTGCCTAAGATGGCCCTCAACATCCTGCAGAAACTAGAGGTAAGCAGCATGAAGTAAAAATCAAAGTAAAGGGTATAAATAATATGTAATTTCATTATTTGATCTCCTATCTAACATAGTGAAATGTTACAACTATTTTATAAAGGATTATTGGCCCCCCAATTTTATGGCAACATACTAGAACAATAATTATACACAGACCTAAATAGAAGTGTTTTGTGAATCGATATTCAGGCCATCTCTTGAACAGTCCATGTAGTTTACTTACTGAAAGCACAGCTAGGAAAATAAATTGTCTTGTGCTTTTTAACAAACTTTTTTAATACAAACTTAATGAAATAGGATCCCCCATGTTTTAGTGAAGATAAATGCAGCACAGGTCTGGCAGCGCTTCACAAGGAAATATAAAAAAAACAACGTTAGTTGTTGTTTGTTTGTCATAGATGATTTGCTGTAGCCATCGCCTTTGGCATCACATTGATCAAGCTTAAGTTAAATTCCAAAATTGTTAAATAATTAATAAATATGTCTACATTTCCTACAGCATTAATCTGATGTTTACCCTCCCCCGGGAGATTCAGCACTTATCCTGAAGTCATTTTTTAAAATTTCAATATTACACCAAATGACTGCACTGCATTTGGCTTTTATTTTATAGTGTAACTATTTAGTATGATTATGATGTTGTTTTTTTGAAAGGACAGTTTTATGTACGTTATCGATTATTGTTGGAATTGATCTCCATTTATGGACGTTTTCTTTGTGACTCATCCAACATTTTAAGGTCTTGTCACTCTATTCCTCTTAGACATTGGATTCTGCCCTGAGTAAACAAGTGCTGCACGAAAAGATGCAGGCCCAAGCAAGTCCTCCACACAGGAAGTCCCCTCATCGCAGCAGGTCACCTACTCTTGCACCCAAGGGTCCCAGCAGGTCAACCGTGAGAGGGCCTCGCACACAAGCAAATCCAAAAAGATGTTCAGGTGGTGTGTTCCTTTTGCCTAGATTTAATTTACATATCTTAAAGCATTTACCTCTTTAATAATCCATTTGAGCGTGTGCAACTTTTTGAGTATTGTTTCAGCTTTTTTTGCAACATAGTGCACATTTTATATAAATCCTGTGCTTTCCTTTAAATTAATTTCCTCTTTAAGGCAATGCCCTACTTTCTGCCTAAGCCTCTAAAAGCTGCACCGAATAAATTCTGTATATGATAAATGACAAGTCTATTAAGTCCCCCGGGTATCCAGAAGGCTCCTAAGGGCTTTTATGCAGTTGTGTTGGGGCATCTCACTGTGCCTAAATTGCCGCACAACACGGAGAATTAATAATGAGCAATAAAGAGAAAAAACAGGAACTTAAGCGCAGAACTCCCGCCTCTGGTCCCCTGCTGCCTAGTGGTATGATCAGTTAACTACCGGAGGGCTGAGAGGCCTGCTGTGTAAGAGATGACGCAAACACCTACCACGGGTTCAGACTTCCAACTGTCAAGCCTGTTAGCTCACTGTAAATGGAGGTGTTGTTATGACAAGCCCCAAACTGATTTATTCAAGGCTAATAGGGATGAAACACAGCAGCGATTCCTTTCATTAAGTATAGATCAAGTCAAATATTTCATTTTAAAATATTTGTCAACAGGTAGGAGATTGGCCTCACAGAAGCCAAAAACTACTTCTCTCCAGATCCTGAACAGAAGAGAGGTGCTGAGAGTAGGTGTGGAGAGCCTCGCCCAGAGAGATCTGCAGCGAAGACCTCAGTCCAACACCACCAGCAGGAAAGGAGCTGCTCTCCACTCTGAGAGAAGCAAGACTGACCTTCTGTTAAAGGTGGCTGCTTGATATTTACAAAGCTGAATTCTGAATTCTGTATGTTTTAACTAGGGATGCACAAAATTATATTTTTGGATATTTTATACAATATATTATTTATATTAGTTTTGGATATGCTGGTATTTTCCAAATTCTTTTGACTGTGATTCTCTCCTGTGATGAAATCAGAATATTGTGATGACGCTTTTATCCTTATGCCCAACTACAAAAAGGTAGAAATAAGATGTGATGCTTTTCAAAATGTAGAAAAATCACTGGGCAAAATAAGAAAATGTCTTTAAGTCCGGTTAAATTTTATATTTTTCTTAATGTAACATATCCCCATGTCAGACTGGATAACTTTTTAATTTGTGACTTAGGCCCAATATGATTATTCATCCCACATGAAATGCTTCAAGCTATATTAGAAGCAGTGTGATTTGGGTTTTTATTAAAATCCTCAAAAAGGCATACAAAGATGTAAACACGTTTTTTTATATGTATTGTTTTTGTCTTAGCGTAATCACAAAGAGGAAGCAGGTTTCCAGCAGCCTACAGTCTCCTCTCAGCTCAGAGTGAACCAGCTGCCTCAAAAAGAGCGCTCTGTGCCCTGGATCCCTACCTCCCCTCACTCTCCTCCCCGGCAGCAGTGAGTCTTTAAAGCTGACACATTCATTTAGAAAAAGCTGGTATTGTTCTCCAATGATTTTGCTCTCAGTGCACACTGGATGATTACATTCATTACATAATATGTATACTGTTGTGTTTAAAACTCTAATGGTAAGGTTCATTATTTACTGCACATATTTTATTTCATTATATTTTTACATGTATACCTATACTTCATCTATATTCAATGTAAATATTGCTATATTTTAATGTTATTATATATTTTTTTATCATTGTTTTATTTTGATGTATGTATGTTTATGTATGTACCAAAAACATCAAGACAAATTCCTCATATGTGTTAACCTACGGCAATAAACCTGTTTCTTGTTCTGATTCATTATGAATCCTCTGACCCTTAATGCATTGTGAATGAATGAGGTTTGGATACAATTACATTTTAAAATATAAAGGACAAAAGTGCTAAGAGAGACCTCTAATATCAAACTTTTCAGCCAGAAAGACAATGTGAACAAGCTTTATCTGCTAAGCTGTGTAATAAGCTGCTAGATAACTATACAAATTGCTATCCAGAAAATAACAATGGAATATACTGTAGAATGATAAAAATGCAGCAAAATACACTAAAGGATAAGAAACAGAAAAGGTATAGATAAAAACATCTCCGGCATGTCTGTTCTCTCTGGAATAGCAACTTTCATAAATAAAAAATGGACATTTGTTTGTTTTGGGATACCTATACAGTGTACATATTACAGACCATATCCTCATCTCCATATTCCTCCTACTCAATTCCCGCACCGTCTTTTCTGACTGCTGTTAATTCCGCGTATATCTGTTTTGCCTTTTTATCTTATCCTTTCATCCCTCCTCTATTATCTCTGCAGATCCCCTCAAAGAAAAAGACCAGAGCCTCGATGTCTCTTCTCTCCTGTGAAGCCTTCGCCCAGCCCTCCAAGACAGACGCTGGCCGGCAGTTCGGGAGCAGGGCCGGCCTTGAGCTCAGAAAAAAAGTGCCAAGCTCACAATGAAGCTATAAGGTGGAAATCATCTCCTATAACTTATATCCAGTTTTCCATCTCTTGTTTTTATCAGATATTTTATAATGGAATCCAACTGTTTTTCATATTTGTTATTTCATACATGCTGTACATCAGACTCTCCTGGCAGGAAAGCCCAAAACGAATGGAATCATAATGAGTCCTTCTGTGTTCAGAGAGTTATTTATATCCTCTTTGTCAGACCCCACTTGCTGAGAGCCACAGGCGATACTCTCATTCTAATTCAAATGTAATTCTTTCCAATAAATTAATCTAGGTGCCCGCCAGATCGCAGCCATTTCTCTTTGTGAGTGATTTATAGTTGGCCTGTTTTCAGTGGTCATAAGCGGCTCATTGATTGAGTGTTCCATATAGGTCCCTGTTTAATCAAATCATAATTACTACATTCGTGCTCCCCAATAAATCAGGTGCCTGATTTTAGAGGTGAGGAATATAAGGTATTTACATGAAATGCACAAGAGTTTACATCTGGCTTAATGTGATGATTACTGGCTTGGTAGGAACGCCTGGTTGGACAAGATGACGATGCAGAGACTGAAAGAGCTCAACCAGCTGAGTAAAGAAGAGGCTGAGCGCATTCAGACATTAAGGTGAGAAAAATATCATTACAGATTTGCAGATTAAAAAAAAAACGAGTGGATATTGAAGGTCATAATGTTGTATCAAGTTGTGGGATATTGATCCAGCCAAAAAAGCCGATGCTCTATTGATCCTATCTGTGACCATGATGTGACCTATATTAATATCATAACAACAAATACCACAAAACATAATAAAATATGCAGAACATTTCTATCATTTCTACCTAAAAAGTTAGTTATTTAAGGTTAAGGGTCCTTTGTTATTTTGAGTCGGTCCCCATTTTCTATGCTTTTGTTTGTTTGCAATAAAACTCCATAAGGGCCCTCTAACATGCGTATGATCATAGCTCTCTTCAGTTGCCTGTATAACTAATTAATGTCAATTAATTATACATTACACACTAATGATAAAATATCCTTTATTCACGTGTGTATTTAAGGCAAGAAGAAGAAACATTTCCCAACAGTAAAGCCAACATTGAATAAATCTTGCTGCCACCCCGAGACAGTATCCACACAGCAATCTGCCATACAGCTCAATGCCCCATGCCAGCAATTAACTGACCAGTAAAATTTGAATTTCACCATGGGCATAATAAACGACAATCAATAGAACAGAAAATAATGCAGTTTGTGATTGCAGCAACATCCCATCAGCACCAGAGAGAGCTTATTGGTCTATAGATTTGCTAACATTTCCTAATTATTCATTGGACAGTTAAACTCTGCAAGGCCAGAAACACAACTCAGCAGGAGCAGTGAATGGGTTGTAGTTAACATTTGGTCCGTAAGGCTTTAATTGAATTGCTGAAATGAGCAGGTTAGTCCTTCATGCTTCTGATTCCTCACACACAAAGATGCATATCTTTTAGTACAGGAAGTACAGGAAGTACAGGACAGGAATTGCTGCTCCACCTGCTATGAATACAATTATTTATTGGACTCAAAGCAGCAAACCACAACCATAGTATCAATGAGACAATTCAGTAATGTTTTGACTGAATCTACAAATTGTTTTATGTTTTGGCTTTTAAAATAAGAAAAAGTATTTCAACGCTTTAATCGAATTATTTTTCATCTGACTGAAAATCCGACAGCCATCATGTGTTAACTGTGTTTTGCTCTACCTGCTCCCCCTTTTATCAAGTGACGGGTATTACAGAAAACCCATCAGTTGGTATCAGCTGTTAGGTATTGCAGATCTCAGCTTCATACAGATTACAGATTATTTCTTGCTCATGTCACATTCGTCACTCTCTAGTCATAATGCCCTGAACTGATCTCAGCTGAAGTCATTGTGAGTAGTGTGTCAGGCTTTACAAATAAATGATTTGGCTTCTACAGTGAAAGAACCAGGATACATTCACAAAAGGTTTTCATAAGGCCTGCCTTTATTCAGAGGTCATAGTTTAATAGTGTTGAACTCGCTCATTTGCAGTCAATGTGAATATTTCCATTGAGCACTGGGCCAGATAAATACTGACAATTTTTGTAGAAACTTTTTGTTGTGTTTTGGTTTACAGGTCAGGTGCGATCTTGCCTCAGAGACCCGAGCAGATGGCCAGAGATAGAATCCAGCCTCTTCTGGATGAAGCACAGGTAGAAAGACTTGTCTGTTCTCTTGCTATTGTCAGTTTTATAATTTAAAGGGAAACAATCTATACATCTTATTTAATCAAATCAGAAACTGTGCATTTTTAATTAACCAAAAGTCTAATAAGTTTGACTTTTTGTATTGGCATTGATTTTATGGACTATGAGATAATGAATGATGCTTGCCTGTGAGTTAGACTAAATGTGCTTTTCTGCTAATCTTCGCAGATTGGTGAGTCCAGGAACAGGATCAGCTCCCCGCCGAGGAATCAGCTGTCTGAGCAGCCTGCAGAAAGGGTGAGCTGTGCTGTTGATGCCACATTTTTCACAGGGGAGAGGAGAATTTCCCTTGCTATTGAATACAGTTTGAGTTTGGAATCATGCCCAAGAATAAACTATTCAACCCACTGTTGTGAATTTTGTCCCCCACAGGCAGCAGAGAGAGCTGAGCAGCTTAGTGAGGCGCTGCTGGAGGATCTGTTGGAGGACACTGCACGGGCGGCGTGGGCGGCCGAGACAGACAGAAAATTGGAGGGCACGGCCCAGTGTAGGATGCAGGCCTCCACCCTTGAGAGCATGCTGCTTCGTATGGAGGAGATACAGGTGAGAGCTGCCTGGCAGAAAGGCCCTCAAACAGAGGATCAGTCTGGAACCCAAAAGGTTGCCAGTGATTGGGCTGTTATTTATAGAGATGTCCTGTGACAGCTTCGGTCTGGGGTTGTTTACTGATGTAGTGTCTATTGGCAGGTGGAGAATTGGCTTGCAAAACTCTGCTGCTAGGATCTTAAGGCTAAGAATTATGACCACAACCCACCAATCCTGGCTTTCTTTCACATGGCTACCTGTTTCTTTTAGAAATATTTTATTAATGACTTTCAAAGCCTTGTCCGGTGTTTCATCAGAACTTGTATTGCCCTGTGTACCTTTCCACACCCTGAGATGCTCAGTTATATTGCTCCTGGTCGTTCCAAAGAGGCCCAAATACATACAATAAGGGAATGGAGCCTCCCAGAAACCTTTTTGGAATGGCTTTTCTGTGATTTTCCATTTGATTAATTTCATTCTCTGTTTATTATGTGTTTAATTGTTTGCTTTGGTCTCTTTGTGTTTTATATGTGTTGGCTATTTATTGGAAAGCACTTGGTTTAAAAGGTGGTACATCAATTACGTTATTATTATAAAACACATTTATCTGTCTGTGTCTGAGCAGAGAGATCAGGAGGACGTGAGGAGACGAATTGCTTCAATCACCTACTCAGACCCTCTTCACTGGGACCCACCATCAGCAGCAGGTAGAAAAACAAAACTCTTCATTGTCCTCTTGAACAGCATTCTCAGAAATAATTTCCCAAATGTCTCCTCTAGGTGGAGACACGGCTACAGCTGACAAGAGTAGGTGAACACTTGTCATTCTGACTATGTTCTGTTGTTTTTTTCATCTGTCTATCTCCTGCTCCACCCCATCTATCCCTTTCCACCACCTCTTCCTCTCTGTTCTTCCCAGGACACCAGTGCAGTGCTCCGGGCTCGAGGCCAGCCTCTCCTCAGCCAATTAGGCTCACAAGGCCGGTGCTGAGGCAGGGATCTGCTGCAGAGATTGTCCTAGAGAAACCCGTGGAGACTGGGTGGGTTACTTTGTCCTTCACCTGCTTTTTTCCCTCACATAACACCCAATTTCTATTCCATTTTCATCTTCCTTCTGATTGCTTTCCTTTCTTGCTGTTTTATTCATTCATTCATGATATACGGGTGTGCTACCAGAATATATTAGCTGGAATGCAGCATCAGTGTTTGACCTATTTAACTTCCTCCAAGATCTTAAAGATCTTAGCCCCTTATTTTAGTAGTCTTGGCTCCATACAGTACAATTAGTTGATGACATTATGATACAACCCCCTGTTTAAAGAAGTATGTTGCTATGTTCAGTGGTGAAAATCTTGACTCTTATTTTATTGTTGGGGCAGATATGACTCAGATCAGTTTTTTGTGCACAAATAATATAGAATGAATATGATATTTTTGAATTTAAGGCTAGTTTAATTTATGGTCTTAAATCGCGTCTGATTTTGCAATCCATCTCAGTCTGATCAGATTTCATGGGAGCTTCAGGTCACTGTCGATCATTATTTGTCATAACTGTGCTGGCAGTATTCCCTCTGTGAATACAAACATTTAAAAGCTGAATAAGGAAAAGAGAAAGACACATTTGATTGGTTGTCACCTCCCTGTGTAATTGCAGCATAGAAAAAAGTTGAGGACAGCTCATCCACGAAAAGTAAAGAGATTGGCAGCAATTGGGTAGCGCTGTGCGAAGTAGTTTGATTGCAAATCATATGAGAAAATAAATACATTAAATTCCCGTTCAGGACTTACTGCTGCTTCAATTCTAAATGCAATAGTAGCCTCATCCACAGGAAATTAGGCTTCAAGACTTGATGAAAAGTGGTTAATGTTTTTCCAACGCTGCACGTGGTATTTTTTCCCACATAGTGGTCGTCCTATAATCACCCTCCCACCAGGAGATCATCGCACAAAAACTCAGTTGGTGGCTCCCTTACTCAGGGCAACGTCTATTCCTGACTCAGGCAGCAGACTCCACAGAGAGACCCTTCACTGCCCAGGGCTTTGGCTGCAGCTGCTGTTCTGGTTAAATTAATGAGGAACTTGGAACGAGTAGCAAAGAGAGCGGAAGGACTAGATGTCGTTGATGCAGACAAGCAGGATCCCCTTCAAACAAATTCAAGCAGCAACATTAGTAGATTAAAGTCGGTCAGACATGGAGTGCCTCAGGTTCGGTTCCCTTATTGTAAACTTTGCCCTTAGATCCACTTTGACTCATCTTGGACTCAGTCTTCTTCCATCGAGTAATAGCTCTATTTTTTTGACAGACAAGAATGCTGGGATGTCAAGTATTCATTGTATTGGTTTTTGATAAGGGGTTTTGTTTTCTTCAGAGATATTCAATCTTGCAGCTTAACAGGTAAAGTCCTTTGAAAACTGCTAGCTCATTTGTTCTGAAACTCCCTGAATCATTTTAGCTTCGAACAGAGACAGATCTGCCTGCATCCCTTTCATACTTAGTGCAAATTACAGTATCTTTTTAGAAAGCTTTGGCACTCGGCTGGACCTTGTCATGTTTTCTCTTTAACTCATGGGCTCACATCCGATGTAATTAGGATTTGTTTGACATTGACTGGTGGAAAAATTCACTGATGTCAAAAAAAACTAAATCTCTCTAAAGTGATCTGGGTAAATGACAAATATAGAACAGAAGACGTCCTTAACTATTAAATAAGCTCAGAATTTGTGGTTGATATATTTACTATAGAGCTCATATATTGGTTTATATTTCGAATGGAAGCATCTGGTATTTCTTGACTATAGTTGGATTTATGACAAGTGGTTTATGTCGGTACGTTGATCAACATAGTCCCTTTGTAAAATGTCTCACTCAGCATAACAGCACAACTTGTTTTTATTAATGACAGTTATGTATATAAAATATAATGTGGCTCAAAAACTGCCAAGCACTTCTTGTGCTCAGTAGTATTAGCTGAACAATCACAATCTATAGTAATTATTTGTCCACATTATTTCCATCGTGCTTGCTCTGAATGAAGAGCCAATTTTTAAAGAAAATATAACTTGTCTGCTGCCTGGATAAGTTAGTTCTTTTGTATGGAAATAAAGGTCTTAAAATGCATATTTGATTCAAGTTTTCAGGGCAAAATTCAAAAGCTAGTGGTAGTTTTTCTGGGCTTTCACAGAGATATATTTGTGTATCAAAAAGAGCAGACGAGAAAGACAAGCCAGTGAATTTAACAATTGTTGCAGTTAGTATGCTTTACTACCAGCAGAGTTATATCTTTTTCTTAAGCCATATGGTTGCAAAAAAGCCGATGTTTGCAGGCTCAGTCCCTTTTGGAAGGAATCAAGTTGTAAGTAGGGAGTATTTGCTGTGACATAGAAGAGGGACTTGTATTTATTAGGCACATTGTTTTATAGAGCTGTCTTTTGGGGGCCAAGAAGTTGCTTGTAAACTGAGCTGAGCTGTAGGGGAGAGGAGCAGGCTGCCTGTCCTGCAGTGTTTCACACTCTAAAATCACCCAGGTGGCACATTATACATCACAGTGGATATTAAGGGAGGAGAAGTCTTGTTTACAAAACCCTGCCGCTTGTTGCATCAGCAATACCAGCAAGAACTGCATGAACACAGAATTAGCCTGACCCAAACATGTTGTAGTGTGCCGGTTGAACTTTGCTGTTGTTGAATTATTTTTTCACAATGTTTTAAACAGGAAATTACAAAATATGAAATAATCCTTTGTGACATCTGAATATGCGTCAGTTTGATCCCAACATACTGACCTCGATGGAAAGGTAATTATGGATCGTGAAAAGTGTTATTGCGAAAAGCACAAGTCCCAATAAGTGTTTGAAACGGCAGCCATCTTAAGGTCTGTCTAGATAATCGAATGCATGCTATCAGATAATTGATAGCAGTGTGCAGTAATAACAGAGAAGTATACTGGGCTTAAGGAGAGAGGGAATGGAAAATGATTGATGTGATTGATCAAACTCTGCTTTAATTTTGCTTTTACAGCAGCTAAGCAGCAGAATAAAACATACTCAGTTTCTAAAGAGAAAAATGTCCCAGCAATGCATTTTAAGTTTGGGTTTTTGGCGTGTTAATCTAATCTGTCAGTGTTGATTCTTCAACTGTTCATTGTAGCAGAGACTAAGGCTTAAATGTGGGGGTTTGGAACAGTGTGAAGAGCTCATCATGTGTGCTGTCTCTGCCCTGATTGGTCGCTTGTAACCCACATTTATCTGTCCAGAGGGACACAACAGTGGATGCTGGAAGTAGGAAAACAGGGTCCTGCATGCCACCTCTACACAAGTATTTAAATAAACACTAGATATTTTTGGTAGCTCATTTGATTGTATTGTAGGATTAGTAGGGACACTGGCAAACTGTTAATGGTTATGGTTAACAGCTTTTAATTTAAGTGCTGTTATGGAGGCACAGAGGACTCATGGGGGAATGCAATTTCAAAATCAGACACATGGGTAAATAGGAAATAAAACAGATTTTATTTATTCTCTACAGGTGCTCCAGCTATTATTTTAGTCTCTGCAAACAGTGGTTTTCAGCAAGGATATACAAAAGCATTGGAAAACTCTAAGAGGAGAGTTTTTTTCACCATTGGTTTGCATTACAATAATATTTGAACACTGGCACTTTCCTCCCGAAACTCCCCGAAAACACAATCTAATATTTTTTTTCCTCGACCGTCTTTGTGCCTGTGTTTGTGTGAGTACTATCTAGCGACCACACCGACAATGGAGTGAGAGATTTCATCTTTGGAAACATCGGCAGGGCTGCAGATAAGATTTATGTATCCATGGTGAAGAGCCGAGACACTGGCACAGATTGTCCCCCCTCTTTGCTAACGCTGACTGACCAGCCCCAGCTGCATCAGCAGGTCAAACAAATCAATGAAAAGATGAAAGCCCCACTCAGCAATATTCTAACCCTTTCATGTATTTCTTTTTTATCTGCTCTCTCACTTCACGGCCTCTTTGTTTTACAGCTACAGTCCTTTTAGGCCAAGTACTGCAAACAAGCCACAGTAACTGGCTGTTTGGTAGATTTGTGTTTGTGATAGTTCCCATCCAATGCATCCAGTCGTGACCTCAGATTTGCAAAGACTCAGATTCAACCTGATTAACGTCCAAGACATCACACACCTGGAATATAAAAGAGGTCTGAGTAGAGCTTAACTGAATAAGCACGGAAATTGCAACATCATAAATTATCCTCCGTGCTATTCCTCCTTACCTAAACCCCTTGATTTCACATTTGGCTTCGTCCGACTAGGATTGAGCACAGTCGTCATCCCTTTTGATATGTCTCATTTGGCACTGTGGCCGGGCCCGTGGTGCCAGGTAATTCATGGTTGGAGCTTTTTTTACAGAAAAGATAAGGCAAACTTGAAGGTCAAATGATAGGATCTTGCTAATAGCTCATGCTGTTAATTTTCTCTAGTTGGTGCAAGTTGTAAAGTAGTAAAGTTTTTCCAATTAGGGCTACAATCCAACAATACTATACTAAATGTGATAGATGTGGTTTTTGAATTTACTACAACACATCCCAACTGCCAAAAAATCTAAACTGCTAGCCTATATTTGCCTTGAGTTTTGATACTAGTATCTAGTATATTATTTTCCATGCTGCTACTTGAATGATTGTCAAAAATCGAGCCATGCACCATGTTTAATGTGGACTGGCCTTTGCTAAGACTTGTGGATTTATTGTGCTCTGCACCATAGGTGATGTTCCTTTTCCAAAACTGCTTTCCCAGCAGTGGCTGCTGTATTGACAAAGTAGCATCTGTACACGTACACGCAGCAGCAATTAATGTCTTGATTTATTTACATATCAATTTTTTTTCTAACCCCAGTTCTATCTCTGTAATTTATCTTACCCTTTCATTTACAGCCTGAACACACACCCTTGTGAACACACAGGAAGAATGATTTAATGAAATGTTCACTACTGATGTCGGATTCCGATATTTCTTGTCCTTTAGCCCTGTCAACAAGCTCCAGAGTTGTGTACTAAATAATATAAAGATGTATGAGTTCAATACTCAGGAGAAATTGTAATATATGCGTATGAAGGTGAAATTGTGCACTGAGCAACTTTGGTAGTTGTACTTTTATGTTGTGTTTTCTTTACATGTAATGTTTGTTATTCTGTGATATTTAAGTGCGAATTATAATACGAGTATCTGCATTAGCTAATGGGGGTTCCTAATAAATACAGACAAATGGTCATAACATTTCTGTTTACACCATTTTTATTAATTACATCTCCTTATCACACGTATTTATTTAAGTTTAATCTTGGCTGTGGAGATTTATCCACGATGTTTGAATGTCTACAAGAAAACCAGGCAGGATTTTGAGACTTTTTTTTTTATTTGAGATTTTGACACAAAAAGCAGGGTGCAATCCTGCCTGTATGAATAGGAAGTGAATTATTTGACCACAGTGTTCCTCAGACGGCCATCAGACAGTGAATCGACCTGTTGCAGACTGTAAGCAGTGTTGACTGTGCTGACAGTTTGGTATTTATGGCCACCCTGTGGTTTGCAGCCCTCACAGTCAAAACAGACGCAAGTTCAGCTGAGGCCAGGGAGCACAAAAGAGAAGCACTATGCTTTTGGAACTGCTGCAACACTAAATATAGCACAGAAAGCGGAGTCTCAGCATCCAGACTGATTTGTTCAAGCAGAGAGGATTATCAGGCCAGACCATGGCAATGCCCAGCTGAGCCCCGGCTCACTAAACAAGAGGCAGACGAGATTGCTGTCCCGTGCTGCGACACCTCTCATACATTTATTCCAAACATTGTTTCTGGTCATTACAGTACCGCACTGCACTCCACTCTGATTCTCACATCAATAAATGTGTTTGCCTTTTCTTCACAGCCTTCTGAAGCCCAGTTCATACAGCAATATGCTCAAGGTAATAAAAAGGTGTAGTGGAAATCTACCAGTTTGCCTCCTCTCACGATCATCCTCTTGTGTTTCTTCAGACATAGTATCCTCTCTGAGAACAGCCTTACAGAGGAGGCATCCCAAGTTGAACGACAGCCAAGACCTAGCACCGTGTTCCCAGGCCCAGTGGAGAGGAGCAGGGGGACTGTTATCTCTGTTCCAGGCAGCATGCTGAGAAACATCCGTGGGTACAGGGAGGACTATGAGGCCTACCTGCGCGTTGTGTCTCACGAGGCTGTCGGCAGCTTCAACCCCTGGGCCATTGCAGACAGGTATCGTCTAACAGTTTATTCCCCTGTCTTTGAGCTTCTCTCTAACATATTAGCAGCATCAAATGCTTAGTTTGTGTGACCAGAGCCACATAGAAACTACATTTGTCCTCCCTGCTCTCTGTTTTGTTCCAGGACGTGCTAAGTTCTCTGAGCGAAGGGAGTTCATGGTTTGCAAAGAGTGTCTCTGGTGTTCACTGTTGTTCTCCCACTCATACATTTGCATACTTAACAGAATTCTTAAGTTGCTGCAATGCAGCATACCCCCTCTCCTCTAACTGAGCATACTGAATCTGTGTGTTTGATGTATCAGATCTACACTTCTTAAGTTTGTTTTTGTTGTAGGTCTCCCTGAGTCATAGATATGCGTGGGATTGTAAGCAGCTCAATACTTTGTTTTTGCTTCAGAGCAGAAAGGGCTATTGCCCGGTCCCACTCGTGGGATCTGACTGCTTGTCTTGCTGGCTCATTAAAGGTCCAACATCAATAAACCAAAGCTAATGGTCTGTGCTTTTCTGAAATGGAGAAAAATAAGGATAATGTCTGAGAAGAAGCCACCCAGTTACCTCAGTGTTTTTAAAGAAAGAACACAAACATAATGACATCTACAGCCCCTGCTATTTTGACACATTGTATAATCCTGATTTGTGTGATGAGTTGGTAATGAGGCGCCTTGTGGATCCAAACCCGCCATTCATTCTGTCTGTCAACAGATTGATTGCAAAATAAAACAGCTTTAGCACAGACCCAGAACACAGAAACTCCCATCACGTCAATCTATTCAGAGCATCATTTGAACCACATATTTTTTTTTATTCTGGTGGACGGATGAATATGAAAATTCACTGCCAAACAGAATAGCATAATAATTCAGGGTTGCATTATTACATCATTATTTAACAAGGACCCTACATAATAATACATTAGTCTCAAAAGAGAGGAGATTTTTATTTTTATTTTCATATTAATGAGAAGCTTGTGCTCTATAATTACTTATAGATATTAACTGAGAGATTGCATCATATTCAAAGCGCTAAACATTCAGAATAATGGGTCCTTCAGTAGAGCTAGATAGCTTTTAGCATGTTAGTGTTATAAATGTTTCCTAATAGCTGTTCCTGATTAGTTCTCTTCTAATTTACGAACTATTCAGTGTTAAGAGCAAAGTAATCTTGTATTGGCTCTTCAAAGGTACAGGTCGTTCAACAAGACACAATTACTCCAATTGTTTTGTTGCACCAACAACTTTATGATTCAGCTTTTTTATCCCACTTGCACAGGCCCTGCTTCAGTGTGTGGTTGTTTGTTTGTTTGTTTGTTTGTTTCCCAAGATAACGATCACAACACTCCAATTTAGCAACGCTCTTTTGGTGTATTTTCTTTTCTTTTATGCAAGGAGTTTTTCATATGCTGTTCTGACAGTCAGCAAACAAAATGGTTTGCGAAAAACATCTTTGATTCTAAAAGAAAAGGAAGGCTGACATTTTCTTGGATATAGTAGTTAATGTATAGATCTTATCAATCAAAATGAATTAACCTTTTTAATTAAGCTATTTAAAAAAAGGCATGTCTCAAATATTTTAGATAAACAAAAAATAATAGGTCTTGATTCTTTTCAGTTGTAACTTAATGGTAACAGTCGTCATATATTCTCCCTTAGTTTTATTTGTTGTGATGCAGAACACAAATTGTCAGATGTTAGATTTGGACTTTCGCATTACATTTAAAGTGTTTTAATTTATTCTTAACTTAATTAACCTCCGGAGTTTTCTTTGCATCTCGGTTTTAAGGAAAATATCCTGCTTATTTTCTTCCTTGTACCACAGCCTGGCAGAGGAGTTGCTGTCCGAGGCTCTGGCAGATGTGGCAGCAGAGTTTCAAGATGTTGTGGAGGAGTACGCCGAGGCCGTGTTCACCTCAGAGTTTCTTCAGCCGATCCAGTCGCCTCCTGCTTCAGCTGCAGCTTTGGTCAGCCAATAGGATTTATTATGTAGCATCATGGATGTAGCAGTTTTTTCTTTTTTTTTCAAATGGCTATAATATGTATTTATTTTTCAGGATGTAAATATCAAAGATCTAGATCTAGTCATTTTGTCGACGAGGACTGTGAAAATTAGTCATTTCTTTCTATATAAACATTTTGGAATTAAAGTCTCTCACGTATGTACTTATTTTATCAATTTACAAAGATCTCTATTTAATTGGGATTGTAGATATTGTGAAATGAAGCTTCGGCAGACGTGTGGTATTGCACAGGGAGCATTAGTCACATAACTCTTCATGCTCCATCTGTATCTGCGATTGAATTCCACAGGGAAAGTTACTTTACTTTAGATAAGCTCAGAGAGACCATTATGACATTACAGAGGATTATAAGATTAAAGCTCTTCCCTTGCACTTGGTTTAAATCTCCCTGAGGATATCTCACATATTCTATTTCCATGTTGGAATATGGAAATAAATTAATTTGAGTCACCTGTCCAACAAAATGACCAGGAGGCCACAAATCATGTGTTTGATCTTTTGTAACTTTATTTCTTTGTTTGCTCTAACGTCTTAATTCAGTGATCTAAAAGTAGCAAAAAGTTTAATTTCTCCTCTCTAGTAAATGTGTTGCCGTAGGACAGTAAATATGTACATGTTTGGTTACATTTTTAGAATTTTAATTAGCTTAACACCCCTTTTCTTGATTCTTGATTCATTTCTTCCCAGAGAGACAAAAGAAATAGCCACTGGTTTATAAACTGTTCTCTCCCAAGCTACTGAATCCTGCATAGTTGTTCATTTTGAATGAAAGCTAAACAAGGGTGGGCTTCGAAGTCTAAGAAAATATCCCTTGAGAGAATCATGAAAGCCACACAGACAGAAGAGACACGTTCAGATTTTGTGTTGGCCCGTGGGGACCAGCCCCTGACAGGGGACATACACTGACTGAATGCATTAGCTTACATTCAATCAGCTGCCTCTATTCCCTCTCGGGGTGGCTTCTGCGTGGGCGTCTGAATACGTGCAGGCTTTCACAGGCGCAAGCTAAGTTTCCTCTTTTCGATCCAGGACAAATAGAAATTGGTTGGCCCAAAGCGAGTCTACCCACTGACGTACAGAACTAAAGCTTTATCTTCCTTTGGCTAATGGCAAAACTAAAGGCATTAAATGAATCTGTTCATTTCCGAGGTCTAATTTCTAATTATGTTTCATTGTCATGGCTCAGAAGATTCCAATGCCTCTGCCAAGAGACATTCAAAAGATAATAACTGTTTCTATCTGCAACCTCAGCAGACCACTTAGACTCTGACTGGGAGACGGTGTTGTCAGCAAACCAAAGAATCATGTCCCTGCTTAATTTTCTTTAAAATATGTATTTGTTATGTACAGTGAACATCTGTTGCATGAGCATGATCATTCACAAACAGAAGATCCTGTGCATGGACCATTAGCACTGGTTTTCACATTATTATAATTTCCGATGGTCAACTGCTCATCAGATGTCATTTCAGGATCGGTGAGCACAAAGATGACTTCAATATATTCATTATGCATTGAGAGTGAGCACTTTGCTATACAGGTGCATCAAGGCTGCTTTGTGTCACCTGCAGCTGAGTCTGTACTCAAACTAGATGAATATGAATCATATGACTCATGTTTGCTGTTCTCAAGGATATTCTCTTGAAGCTAAAGTGTTGAAGTGATGGTTTCTGCTTGGAGACCAGACTAATCACTGAGCAATTTGTTGTGCAAATACTACTAATGTTTGTGTTTAAAGGGAGAGTTATTGGGCTTGGTATCATCATCAAGTTATGAAACAAGTAAGGGAGCAGATTCCCCGCAGACTAAATTCACACTAATAAATTGAGAGACGTTTCAATGCTTATCGGTCTATCTCAAAGCAGATGTCAGTCTAGAGCATTTAAGACTAAATCATCATATCTTTAAAGTGCCAAACGTTAGAGATTTGTTGTCGACTGTGCTTTGAAAGAACAATGTTTCTGCAACTCAATTCAGGTCTGCTGACTGCAACATACTGTATTTTGTCACGCTTTATGGCTCCCAAAAAGCCTTTTGTTGCTGAAACAGGTACTGCCTTTATTTTCCAAAAGCCCTACAGTGGTTATCTACAGTCATAAACATCTTTCACCCTGTGGGTTAACTTATTTGTTTTAAAACATTACTATTCATTTGAGCTGCCTGGATGGTTTGCACTAAATCACCTCAATATAATAGGTTATTTTTGTAAGTGTAAACTATTTGTTTCTTTGCCTTTCTCTTTTGTTGAGGATGTGCTGTAGAATGGGAATGATGTGCTCAATGACACGGCGAGAATTCTTTTCACGAAAGAAATGTCATTAATTCAATTAGCCTTTATTTTTTTCAGTAAGATCCAGTTAGTGCAGCCATTTGGTGTAATCGGCGCTATATGTCTTGCTGTCTCTCTGGCCATGAGGCTTTTTCTTATTGGTTTTTCTTAGTGTGATCTCAGCTCAGTGTTCAGGGCCAGAAGAATTGTCCTTAGCTCTCTTGATGAATACAAATTGCCTGCATGTATTCCAAGTAGAGTTTGGTAACGTAATGGGTCCAGGCCCTCCGATTCTATGGCAATGGTTCAGCAATAGGCATTATCATTCATTAATATTCAATTGTGTTAGTTGACATGGCTTCCAGTTGTCTGGGCTGTGTGTTGGTCGTATTATAAGAAGAAGAGGGATGGACACAGCAGCTGTTACGTCATGACAGTGCAGGAGTATACTGCATGCCCTGAGCGCTCAGTGAGATACCTATTTTACAGTAATTCATGTCAAATTTCACAGGTCAAGAGAAGATTAAAAAGGAATCAAAGGCACCCATTAGGTAAAGCATCTGTCGGATTAGACCAGATCTCACAACTGGATTTAAACGATTTAAAGCTGAGGGAACATGATTCATATGCTTAATTTTTCCTCTATTCATAGAAAGCAAAAGACGAGACAAAAAGTCAGACCTGGTGCCTGTATAGAGGGTTTTATTTTGATGGGTTTGGTTTTTGTGGCACTTGTTGATGTTTTCCTCTGTCTGGGTGACTGCCTCTGCGTGACCAAGGTGGCATCGGCTGCTTTGGTGATTGATGGTTGACAGGAGTCTTGTAGTATCAGCCCTTAATCCTTAGTTTGCATTGATTCAGTGTCCTTTTGCTCTTCCTCCTTATACCTCATTTTCTTTCCACCCTCTTTGAGTTGAATGTGACAGCCACACCGAAACAGCGGGAAAAATATATAATTAAAGTGTTTTTGTGACCCTCAAGACGATTTTACCTAAACTTGATATTTTATATTCGGTTTAATTCTTATAATATTTATATGCAAATGTATAATTCTGCTGCAATTTGGTGTCCTTAATCTCCATTATATATAGCCTATAGCATTACCAACATACTATATGAGACTCACAATTAATATAAACTCTTTATATTTAATAACAGGTCGAATTCCTGTTTTTCAAAGTTATGATTCTGTTGTAAGGTGTTGACCTTATGCTCATCATCTTCATACCTCATCTACTTTTATGTAACAGCCACACCCTACAATTGGGAAAATGTAGAGCATGTTTTCCTTGTGTGGCATTATGACGTTTACCTACTTCATATCTAACATTGTGTTTGAGTCCTGTATTTTTTTGGGGGGGTCAGACTGCTATGATATATCCAATGGAATGGATGAAACTTGGCTATTTGGTCTAGTTAAATTAGTCGTGCCAATGAACATACATAGCTTTCCCCATTAGGCTTTGCCCTATGGTTTGATGCATGAAGTTACTCATTATGTCTTTCTTTATGTGGGATATACTTCTTGATAATTTTGCGAAGTCAGAACCAGTGATAGGATAGACGACGGACGCCCTTCTTAGCTGCATCCGCGGACGTGCGCACCGCTGGAGCCAGTCGCGCTGCAGTCCGGGTCTTGTTTGGAGGAACTCTGACTGATGTTAGCGGCGCAGAGAGACATGTGAGCCAACTCTGCACAGAGACAACATCCCAAAGTATGTCTGCGGCAGCGTGCTCTGACGGACTTGACATAGGTGAATGAGGGTATAGCTCTTTTTTTTTTGTGGTGATATTCTACTGCTCCTCTGCACAGTGAGAGGAGACCAACACAGCACTGCTTCACCCCGTCTGCCAGGCTTCAAGGTGCAGCAGGCGGGAGAGGGACGGAGGAAGAGCCGCTGTTTAATTCACCATCCGACCTCACGTTGTCGCGCAGAATAACGTGACGGCTTTACTGAGTGACCGTAGACAGTCGGAGACACACGGCAGAGGACACTATGTCAAAGGAGGCGCAAGGAAAAGGTAAGGGGACACTACATGCATAGTCTTGTGCTAACAGGTAAAAGCGCTCATCGGCGTGCCGCATGGATGGGAGGCAATCTGTAGGAATGTACAACGGTCTAAAAACGGACCTCTGCATGTCCAGTGGACTGTCTATCATCTTTCTGTCTGTCTGTCTGTCTGTCTGTCTGTCTGTCTGTCTGTCTGTCTGTCTGTCTGTCTTTATGTATGTCACAAAGTCTGCCTGATTCTGTGTGTCCATGCCAGTGTTACACCGAAATATTTGACCCGTCGACGCTGTAAGGTCAAATATAAGCTAAAAAAGACTTAATGTAAAAGGTGAGGTGAGCAGACAGGCTTGTGGTCCTCCGCTATGACAGCAGTATCCCCTGTACTCTGCATACGGTGGTGACTCTATTTTCTATTTTTAGCATCAGCTATTAAAATTCAGCATTGAGGCTAATTTTAAAAAAATAATTATAATAATACTTTTGCTGATTTTCCCAATCAGGTCATAGAAGGCAGAAGCACTATGGTAGCACCACACAATAATTCAGAAAAGAAAGCAAGGAGAAGGTGAATCCACGAGAAGTAAAACATAATATATAAGAGGAGATTGGTGCATTGTTAATAATAGCTGGCAGAAATGTCATGCTACTCATTTAATTGTTGTTTTGTATACAAGGTAGCCATAGGGTGTTGTTGACAGCATCAGCTGAGTCGTGACAGTTCTGTGTCATAAAAGGTTTATTGATTCATATTAAAAGGATTGTTATGCTGCATTGTACTATTTGAACATTGCAATGCTCGAGGAGGTTGCATTTTGTTTATTCAGTTACCTCTTTGTATTAACATGTTCTGGCAAATTTCAGACTTTGAACAGTATAAGACTTACGAAAACCTTTGTCTTTTTGTGTGTGTTTACTGATTTCTTAATGTTTTGTAGATGAATATAGCTAATTACAGGTTCTAGTGTCAAGTTAATTTAACCTGTTAATAATGCTCCGTCAGCAGGGAGGGATTGTGACTACTAGGCTTTTTGTTCAGCTGGAGGTCCAGGTTTTATCATGCATCATGCATGTCTTTTTGAGCAAATCACTGAATGTCTTCCAGCTTCAGGCTTGCTCGTCTGTATGTGGCATTTGTGTTCTGACCTTTTACACAAAGCGAGAGTGGAAAGAGAATTTTCCTGCGGGGATCAATAAAATATCAGATCATTATTTCTTTCGGTGGTGACAATAAGTGTCAGGATAGAGAGGGGATTTTATTAAGTGTGCATTGGGATTTAAAATATTGCTGCATTGGATTTAAAATAATATCCTTGCCAGATATTCGGTTGCAATGACATACAAAGTGGAAAGTCTCTGAATTCATAAGAATACGATATTTACCTTTTCAACAAGAAGCTGATTCAAACATAGTGTTATAGGCTGAGATCAGGAGCTGTAATAACCCGTCCAATCCCCTCTTAGGTTCCTCAAACATACACAGAATATTTTTCTGTCTTGTTCCCACTTGTCATCGCAGCTTCTCGCTTCACTACGAGTGAACTATTTCAAGCAAAAACAATATGTTTTCTATGGATGCACCATGAAACCTGGGTGGAAATATTTTGGGTTTCTACAGGATTTTGCATATTTTGAGGAGTACTACTGCATATCTGGAAATGAAACATTATGATATTGGAGTGCAGTGCTTTTCTTCTAAGAAACTATGACAACTTATCTAGAATTTCAAATAGTGTCACGAGGAATTTAACAAAGGCTGACAGCACAGCAAATTCAACACAAGATGCAAGCACATTTAAGGAATGGTAAAATGCCTAACTCATGATACATATATGAAAGGAGATACATACAAACAAGATGCTGAAGATAATTTTCATTCTTTAAGTGAGTTTTTTGGGTCATAGTAGTAAAGGTGAAACTACAATGTTGTACATTAAAATGTCAGGTACAACCTCTAAGGACATCAACAAATTGTTGCACACTTGAAACCAAGCTAGCACTATATTTTTGATAGACAATCTCACAAGAAAAATAACATTATTTGAAAGCATCAAAACACAATACTTGATATCTTCTCCGGTCAATCCTAATTATATTGCACTGAGCCTTGCCTTGAAATTTAACAGGCTTTTAGAAACTACACTTTAAGGCCCTACAATATTTCAGCCCAGCTCAATTTAATTACGTGAACACTGCAATGCTCACCAGGCTGCTGGCAGGTTGTGTTCAGTTTGTTTGAGTTTACTGCCAGTGCATTCATATCTCTGAACTGCAGTGTGTATCGCTTGACCTCAGTTCACTGTACAACTTGTGAAGAATAACGGGTCTCATAGAAACATTGTTCTACAAAGTCACCACAATAACTTGGACAGGGCAGACTTTTTTATTTTCATGACTTACACTTATGAACGCAGATCTTATCTTTGTCACTTTCAATTATAAGAGGGCTGCAAGGGATAATACACTTCTTAGTTCTAATTTAAATGTCTTCTCTTTATTCACTTGAGAGCTAAATCTGCACAATCATCTCAAATAGGGACTGTTTAATTAAAATTTTTTTTAAACAACTGGCGAAGGTGATATACTGTGGTGTAATATATTGTTTTTATCACTACAGAATGAAAACCCGTGTTTATGGACCATCTAAGCATTTTCAGTGGCTTTTCTTAGCTTCTGCAAAAAAAGATGGCACAATGCCCAGATTCAATGACTACCTATTAAAACAGATGACAGCCCCAGTTTTAATCATGCAAATATTGAACAATAATTTGAGCTGAGTAATAAGGGTTTTGAATAATGAGTGCTGTGCTGAGTGTAAAATAAAATGCAATTACTTAAATTTAGCAAGTTTTTAAGCATGCTAGTATGGATGGCAATGTCAACACTTGGTTGGTCCACACTGAAGTATCCCAGCAACTATCTGATGGATTTCTCTGAAACTTGGTACAAACATTCATAATCCCCGTTTTGTATGAAACCATACTGCCAAGTCAATATGTTAACCAATATGTTGACATTTCTCAATGGAAATGGACATTCAGTTTCCAGATGATGTCTTATGGTTATAGCCAGGATGATCCCCTCACTTTCCCTCTTCCTTCTTATACCATCATAAAATTAAGATTTGTGGTTTTAAATCAAATCTCTTGAAATATTAATTTCCCCTTTAAGTTGAATTAGTAATTTAGGTGATGTCTTCAAGTTTCATCAATCAGTATCTGGATGTCATTTTAATTGTTTCAACACTTTAGTTTTAGCCTGCCAAACTAATTACCATCACCCTCAGGTGTACTTTAGCAAGCTAGCATGATTCCATGCTGGAAAACATGGTAACCATTATACTTGCTAAACGTCAGCATATTAGCATTATCACTGTTAGCATCTTAGCATGTTGATGAGAGCGTTTAGCTCCATCCTGCTTTTAGAAAAACCTTGTGGTGCTGCTAGCATGGCTGTAAACTGCTCTCAAATACACATTCAATGAAACCAACTGGCTATCCGGCAGCCCCTTTTATATAATATTTATATTAATTTTTTTATAAGGAAACACAGATGTTCAGTCCCAGTTGCGCTCTTCTCTCTTTCAATCATTTTCACTCCTGCACATCTCAGTCTTTTCATCTGCCACTAAGGAGCTGAGGAAGACAATAATGGAGGGACCCACCATTTAACCCGCTTGTATGGGAATTCAAACCACAGACTCTTTAGTTACGCAGCTGTTTCTTGTTCCTTGATGCTAATTTCACACACTTGCATATACTGCGGCTTGCAGCCAGACAAGTCTTGTGTTGCCAAAATAACTTTTGCTTTTCAAATCGCCCTAAATCTCTGTCATCCTCTCCTTTCAGAGTCTACTGTATATGCTCCGTTATACTGCATGTACCATTCCAGCGCTCAGTGTGGTATTGCACCTCAGAGCATTTTGTAATCCTCACAGTTGATGAAATTGGATCAGTCTGTGTGGGTGTTTTTTATTTGCTGTCCAAATAAAATAAATGTGTAGCCTACCTGCTGCTTTGCTGGGATTCAGCATTGAGCTATAAATAGAGCTGAAGGAAGCTGAGGAACAGTCCCTCTCCTTTTCTCTCTGCTTCCTTCTCTGTCTGAGTAAAGGTGAATAGGGAATTCTAACCATTGAGTATATTTATGGTTGAATCTGTAATGTTTGTCATGTTTTTTTTTTTTAATGGAATATACTGCTGGCACATCTGCAAGTTGATTGCCACATATATTCATATTCTGTATCATACTGCAATAGCTTGTTGTGTGTTGCGTTGTTGTCCTGGCAAATAGTCCCCAGCAGCCTGCTCATCAAACAGCACCACAATGTTCTATTCTACAGAGGCGTGTGTCAATGCATTCAGCCCATGACCTCTGCTTTTTTATTTGATCATACAAAACAGTGCTAATTTTATTTTAATGGGTGTTTGCCATTAGGAAGCACACTGGTCCAGTGTCAGGTAGCAGCTATTCACAGTGCACACAGCAGCTGGCCTGCTGCTATTTGAGGTCAGAGACGAGGCAGTGGCAAGGGACCGTCTCACCTGGAGCTGAACACAGTTCTATTGCTGTTTGGCACAGCCTTGTTTCTTAACATGTAAATGGTATCTGACTGAATGGAACCAAAATGCCTTTGGTGAATCACTCATTTCAAGGCTATGGGAGCTTTCAGAGTTTCTTAATAGGCTTTTGAAGGCGCATTCACTGTTGGCAAAGCAATTTAGATTGAAATCCACTAGTTTGGGATAACTGGTAGGTTTATACCATTTTAGGTTTTAGCTATTAATCACTGACAATTGATGAAGAGCATCTAGTTAAAGTCTCAATCACTCAGTGTAATTGTTGTGAAAGTACTTTTTTACATTGTTCATTTTAGAGCTGAAGTTTACAATTAACTCAAAGGTCAATCATTTCAAATTTTGATTATGAATTTATAAATCATTTTTCTTGAACAATGCAAAAGTTGTGTTTGTGTTAAATCAGTCTTTTATGGTTGTTAACGGAATATATTTATGCAGTTTGTACAATGACAAAAGCTTTTTTAAGAGATTAAAAACCTTAGTCCAAAAAATGGCCGGTTAGCTGAATTGGGACATGCTGTAAAACTAAGGCGGTCGAGGGGACCTCATATTTTTCGACAGGCAAGTTCACAAAAGTTAACTATTTTGGTTCACTCTCAACTCTCATAGGTTCATTTTAGCACAGCAGACAGCTGATTTTAGTTCTAGATAAAACAATTTAGAGCATTAAGCGTCTAAAGGGACTGACAATTTTCACTGGAGTTAGTAGAGATCAAACCAGAGATAAAATGAATTACGTATGAGTGAATAATGAACTCACATTCACGAGGTGGACAGACACTCAAAATGAATGCTGATGCTGTGCTTGTTAGAAGATACAAATTATTTAACGAACATCAGTGCTAGCCTTTAAGATTCCTCACTCTCCTAAATGCCTAATCAAACACTTAAATCATAAATAAAAGTTTAAGTTTGGTCCGTTTGCTATGTTCTCAGTGAGCTGTGAATGACTGAATGCCACAAAACCCAGCATGTATTTTAAATCACGTGAGCAGAGAGTTTACAATTTAGGGTTCTCAGCTGGTCATAGAGTTCTACTGTATACTGTATGTAGTCATCCTTGCAAAGAGAGAGAGAGAGAGAGAGAGAGAGCTGGTTGTTCTGTAGCAGTCCATTAACAGATGGATAACTAGCGTCCAGGAGGCTAATGTGTAGAAGGTGAATTTGTTACCGCATTCACATTTTTGAGGAGAGAGCAATTTCCTTGATCTCTCCTACTCCTACTGGCTGCAGAGATTGATTTTAACTTTCTGTTGAAATGGGGATCAATTAAATTAGAGGACAGGCTATTAATAACAATTTCCAGCTCACAGAGAATCAGGCAGGACATAAACAGACACAGGATCCTTGCCTTTTTTTCTGAAGATTTCTGAGTATAATATCTTGTTCATTCAGCGGGTCCGTAGGATTAGAATTATTACTGGAGGGAGTCGTATGTCAAAAATGAGATGCAGAGGCAATTATCATTTCCTTCCTCTCCTCCAAGCATCTGTGCATAACATTATCGCATTTCTTCTTGACATGGTAAATATCACACACTAATGTTGTAGCTTGTCCAATGTTCTCTCAGAAGAGGTTTGCATCATCAGATAGCCCTGTTGCACTCTCTCACTGCGTGACGGCTGCTGTTGCCATCGCTTATGACCCGTCAGCTCTTTTGGGTGCTGTTTAGTTGCTTGGAATCCCTCGGATATGAAATGCTGTTAATTAAAAATAAGGAGATTTTAGCACTCTAAGCTTACAGACCATCTGGGTTTGAGAGAAGAGAGGGCAATGAGATAAAGCTCCAGCAACAAGAAATCCCTTTAGGATGGTATACTCATCAAAAGCAGATTCCTCCTGAGGCCGTCCTCAGCACTGTTGGCCTCTCATTATCTACGAAAACTCCAAACACTATGTGATTAATATCTACAAGTAAAGCAAGTTCACTTCCAAAACTAGAATAATTTTGTTTTGCACACATATACTGTACATAACCTCATGGGAGGATGACTTTGTTTGCAATGGTTGACCATTCTCTGGCTGAAAGGAATCACTTAGTTCAGAATCAACCAAACAGAGTTAACCCATTGCTCTTCATTTAGATGATTTAGCCTTTTTAATCTGGTTGGTTAAGGAGGCCACCATTATGTGCAAATTTCGACACAAAAATATTACACAAAGGTTTTAATGTTTGTCTTTGCTAGACAAGTGGTTGTGTTGGAAATTGCTAAATGCATTTCAGTGTTTTGAAAACAGAATAAGGTAATACATCATGAACAACATAAAACGTGTCCTAAACGTCCACTGAAGCATCCACCAAACAGACAAACACACCACATTTGTCAAGCGATGGGGAGTCTTCAAAGTACAGTCATCACAGACCCACCTTTTCATCTGCTACACCCTGAAGTGTTGTAAAGTTATACTTGACATTCATATTTCCACACTCAAGAATTTACTATCAGTTTCAAGATATATCACACCATATTTATGCCTTTTATGATACAAGTACAAATAAAGAAAATGCTCATTCATATATCCTGTGAGATTGTGGAAAGGATGCCTTTCTGTGAAAGCCACCTGCATGATGAATCAACTGCAATTAAAGCCAGCTGCAGGATGAACCGACAGAGGATCAGACCCAGTACAAGTGAACGTGTAGCCCCTTTAGAAACCTTACAGGTTAAATTAACACATTTAAATAACCTCTTAAAATACATATTTGTATTTAATTCATCCTGTTTTTATTATGTTTATCTTTGCTCTTACTTTAAAACATCATCAAATCCAACAATTCAGTGAATACTTGGGTCAGTAATAGAATGTGTGTTAAATACATTTCCAACTCATTTGCTATACAGCTTGAGGTAGTTGTGCAGTCCAACCTTGAATGTTATTTTCTATATATATTTTTTCTCAGAGTATTCAGGAAAATATATGTAATGGGGAAGATAGAAAGATGAATGGGTTCAATTATAATATTTTTCAGTAGCTGTGGTTGAGCTACAGTATTTCTCACTCGTCTCCCGGAGATGTATCCATAATTTCCAACCACCTTCAACAGCTCCCTTCCAATAGAAAAATGTCCCTTTATGTCACAGCCCTGCAGGACACCGTGTCTGTAATGATTATGCTTGTAGGTCACATGTGACTAGTGTGCAAATAACAATGAGAATCAATGGAAAATATCCCATGCTTTAGATTTGATAAATATAGGGTTTATTTCAGGAAAATAACCAGTCAGACAAAGATGATCTCATCCTGTCAATATAACCTGCAGCAGTGTCGTGCAAAATGAAAGACTAAAAAAAAAAAATGTCATAGCAAATCCATGATCCATAAATAAAGTCACATTTACTGCGAATAATCCCCACAGGTATAGCTGGTTATTGATTGTCAAATGTAAAACACTAAAATCCCTGTAATCAGCTTCACCCATGAAAACAATAGAATGGAAGAACTATGTGTAGAGATTTCTGTTCAATAACTGTGGTCTTAAAGGGACATATAGTATAGATTTCTTTAACAGCAGCTGTGCAACATCTAATAATTTGAGCTGTCTGTAATGTTTGACCACAGAAGTTTATTTAACACAGTAAGGCCCGAGTACTTTTTGCTGTTTCTGTGTCAATGGAGCCAAAATGAACTCCACAACCAAATGTCAAATATGTTGTATTTAGAACAACAAAGAAAAAGAAACTGTGGTTTCACAAGCACTCTGTCTGGAGGTGTTCACTAGCAGTTGGAAAACGTTAGTTTCTTAGTGAAGCTGCGGTTTCACAGACCCTTTAACTCTAACCCAACCTGGCTAGTCCTCAATGTAGGCTTATTTTAGAGTTGTAAAATAATAACAGGCCAACAGTATGGCACAAAAGTTCTTTGCCTGAAGTGCCTTTTTACCAAAAAGCATTTTTTAGTATGACTGAATCCTCCAGTGCTGTTGCAAATCAGATCGCAGCACTCCCACAATCAGTAGCACTGCAGCCATGTGTTTGCGTATGTAGCAACAATACAGATTCATACCTGTATGTGAGAGACAGATAGAGGAGGTGTAACCTGTGATTGCAATGGAGCTGCTTCAGTAATTGATGCTGTCAGCCCAACATTTTAACTGGCTGCAGGCCGCTGTGTAAACACCGCTGAGAGTGGATAATGGAAAGAAAGAGATGAAAGAAGGTTGAGATGAATCACAAGCAACCTCTTCTGTTGTCTGGCTGTGAAGTAAAGCTTTTTAGATACTTGTGCACAGATTTTCTACAAACAGAGCCCAGTTAAGTGCAGGACATCTACCACCTCTCTTCCTTTCTCCTTATTAGTTTCTATAGGTAGCTTCTTTGGTTTCAAAACATCTAACTTTTTTGGTTTGGTATGCTTTAATTTAGCAGGAAAAGCTTTTTTGATTCGAATAACTAATGAATTACCAATTGCTGTTTAAGATAGGTGATTCTGTTGCACACTATGAAACCACTTGTAAGCATGTTTTATTCTTGAAAGGGACTGAAATATAATATCTAATTTAGAAATCCTTGATACTTTGCTTATTTTTTTACTTTTTTATTATCCTAATAATAAGGCATAAACCATTTGCGTGAAACCTTATGTAAACTCGAAACTGAGACTTACATTATTTCTCTTTAAACTGTCAATAGTTAAGGTTGAAAAGTCATGAACGTACACAAATGCTTGTCATGGAAGAGAAAGCTCCATTATATCTGTCTTGGTGTTTAATTATATCAAAGTACATAAAAAGATAAACAAATATCTATGCCTCATGGCAGCCAAAGTCCCATTGTTTAAGATTTATAGGACTATGTGCGCATGCGTTCCTAAGACCATGGCATTCAAATAACAGCTTACAAAGTGTCAGTTTGAGCTATTTTTGAGGGCCATTTCTTTCAAATTGAAATCCGCCAACTCATAAAGCTCAAGTGTTTGTGCAGAAAGATTAGACTTCTAAAAATATCAAGTGTGGGGTTTCAAAAGTACTTCAAGTACTGTGACTGAAAATGAAATAAACAATATGGCTAAATGAAGGCTATTATTCTGCCATCAATCCGATGATGTCAGCGCACAATATGATACATATACGTTGGACCAACGTTGGACGGACTATTGGATTGATTGCAATAACATTTCATACAACATTCATGATCCCGTGGTTAAATCCTTCCAACGTTGATTAGCATCTGACTTTGCCGCTAGCACCCTCATCAGGTCAAGTTTTTATCTAAAAACGAATTAAATTCCCTTTAGCCACAGTTGCATTTGGTTTTCATTGTTTAGCAGATTTGTAAGCATGCTAAGATGCAAAACATTGTGTCATTGTGAGCATACAGATGTTCAAGTAGCCTCATCGAGCATTGGTATGGAATTTAATTTGACATATCCTACATTGACATCACAATATTGTAAGTTTGAGAAATTGAAATACTTAGTCACTTTCAATTAATGTTGTAAGTAAAGTTGTGTAAAATTATCAACCACATTGGACATAGCTATGTCAATATCACCAAATTTCATACAATCAAATAACTCAAGCTTCCCCTACGCTGTTCTGTGAAACAATCATAAGCCCTGTTCTCATAAAGAGTGAGACAACTTGCAGCGATAGGAGAGTACTGTAGATGTGAAAAATGGGCACATCTTTCACTATTGAGAAAATGTTCCTACCCCATTCTCCTGGCTTCAAGCAGCATTGTCGCTCAGATTTGCACTTCTGCTGGTTGTGTGATCATAGTATGTAGTTCTTTTAAGCATTCACTCAGTATATGTGTGGATAAATTGTACCATAATGCCCTGCAGGGAGCTGCAGCAATCATTTCCATTACCCACAGGGGAAAGCATCCCCTTGGTGATAGACACTCCGGTGTTAGGCTTCAGCCACTCAAGAAATTGGTAACAATTCTTAAACCGTAAAATAAATTCAACATGCATGTACAGATCCAGAGGTAAACTGAGTGCTCTAACATTCAAAGTTGACACATGGGAGTTTTTCCAGCAGTGGAGGGATTGGATAATGAAAAAGGTGTTTTTAAGATCACTTGGCAGGTCTCATAAGGTATCGAATGATGGAGAGCTGTCTGGAAGTCTTTGAGGGCAGCAGCTGGATAAGATTGGTGAATGAGTGTTTTTATTTCTCAAAGTAGTTACTTTTCTTTGCTCATGCTGTGCACACCATCAGCTCATCTTACCCACTTGGCAAATGCTTCCTGTGCACCCAGGAACTCTCAACACACCTCAGGAGGACTTGCCTAAATCCCCACCGTTAAGTGAAAATCACAGCGGAGACAGGCCTTTCCAATGTTTGATGCTGCACACCACCAGGCAGAAATGTGCAACCATGCAGGCCTAAGTTGGTGTTTTGTCCAGCTTACTAGCTTACTACTTGGTTTAATAACCCAATGTGAGCTTCAAGGACACAGTTATTTAAATTAGTTTGAGGGGTGATATGACCTCTTCACAGGGGTTCACTGTAGCCGTACTGACCTGATCTTTTAGATTTGGGGAATATTAAACGCTAAACTCAACCAAGCTTTTGATACTCACAAAAAATGATCAATGGGATGACTATGAGACAATGGGCCCATTGGCAAAGGCCCCAGCACCTCTCCTGCAGTAGTGAGAAACAATTTAACATGTTTTAGATGTTGTTGTTGGTCTCTTTGAGGCCTTTTTGTGTCTATGTAGTACTTTTATGTTGCTCTGTACTTGTTATTTAACTATCTGTTGATGTTTTGTGTAACCTTGTGGTCTCTTACTCTTACCTAGTAGTTGCTTTGAGTCTCTGTTGTTATTCTGACACTTTTGATTGCCATTTTTTAAAATTCTTTTTGTGTCCCTATTGTGTTTCTTTAGGTGACCTTTGAGTCTCTTTCTGGTTGATATGTGTCTCTTTAAGAAACATTTAGCAAATGAAGGCCATCAAGGCAGTGGCACTTCGCAGCCTATGCCCAGTAAGAATGTTCAGTTATCCCTCCCTGGGTTAGTCCTCATCCAAAAAGCTTGTTCTCTTGCACGAAAAGCTTTTTGTGAAACAAAAACGAAAATCAAACCTCTGCCTTGCTTATCCTTATTTTAAGCGAAGCAGCAAAACAGAGTTTGCATGAAGTAACAGGCATATTTTCCAATCATTTGTAATTCAAAGACTATTTAGCACTGTATACGGGAATGAAGCTGCTTCTTGAAATATGTCTTCTACATGGATGCCACTGTATGCTGACTTTTACTTCATGCTGAGTGTGTTGTCACAACTAGTGTCTGACACAAAGCATGAAACATAGATGAGCAGTTGGGAGGGTTCCACGAGCCAGCAGGCCAGCTGTCTACTGTTTACCAAAATTATAAACACTGACACAGTTGCAACATATCATAATAATGTGCAGTCCTCTCGGTCTGTGCGGTTTATTTAGCTACGTTGTGGTCAAGAGTTTGCAGGAGGATTTCAGCTATATTTATAGCTTCTGTTGCCATTTCGTTTTAGTGGAGGAGGCATATTTTAATTTTAAAGGAGAGAAGTACTTTCCAGGAAACATTAATCATCTTGATACAAGAGGAGAAAATTGTGTCATCCAGCTATATTATCTTTTGTGTATAGGGTTGTTTAGTTTAAAAAATAGCATTCAGAGCTAGTATGGATGGCTGTTTAATGTGCGGGGTAAATGTTGCGTTGGTTGTCAGTGCTACTGCTTGTCTCTTGCACAATAAGTGCTCACGCAAGGACAGAGCTGATCCTTTTTTTTATCCCCCATACCCTATCTTCCAGTAGGCTACAGGCCAGAAAGACTCTGCAGAGATTTAGAGGACTCTGGAGAAGGATTATGCTGGTGGGCAGAGTTGCCACTAAGCCAAAGATGGAAGAGAGGTTTTCAGTTGATTCCAAACTTCATTGGCATGTTAGCTTTTTATCTTGGAAAGCAGTTGCAATTGTGACCATCATGGAAATGACCAAAAACAATCATTTGTAAAAGGACATAATGTTTGCTGTTGTTTTCTTCATTGTAGTGTGTATGGGTTAAGCAGCGTGTGGGTAGATTGGCTTTATGTATGAAAGATATAAACTGGAGGGAATAGAAAGCTAAGGTAAATAAGGAGGTTAGAGATTAATGTAAATCCACATCACAATGCTCTTAGAGGGCATCACTGGCCTCATGACAGAGGTACGGGTGTAACTGGAGCGGGTCATCGATAACAGCTGTGTCAGGATCAAATGGTTTTTTTTCATATTGTTTTTGTTCATTTGCTTGTTTTATCTTTTATTTAATGGCAATAATAATAATAATACATACATACATACATACATTTATATATGGCTTTTTCCTAATGTTCAAAGACACAATGTCAACGAGGAGGGGTATTTTGAACTGGGTCTGAAGAGCAGCTTTACATAAGGAGAAGAGCGTTTCCAAAAAATTGATTATTTTATTCCAAGTCAGCCTAAACTGGTTCAGCCACCTCAAGGGGCCAGCCCGAGGCACACTCATCATTCAGCTGTGGTTAGATGAAAAGGACATAACTGAATAATCATTATTCAAAAGGTCGATAGATTTGTCTGTAAACAGGCTAACAAAAACAGAGTAACATACCGTAGGTCAAATCATTCATATCGTAAATGAATAAATAAAAGTGTAGGAAGAGGAAGGGGACCTTAATTGAAATGAGTTGCTGGGTGAGAGTATGTTGTATTGTCTGAGTGTGGCAGAACATGGGGATAAAGATGTATTGTTGTGTTTATTTGATAGTTGTATGAGGCTGACATATTCCATGAATCAATTATCTATTAAAAGGTTCTTCCAATATAAATGTTTTTGATTTCCAGTTTAAAGGTTTACTCTTCTTGGCGATAAACAGGACGGCGAGTTTCCAAAGTCTTGCGTAAATGCTTATTGCCCAGTGTTACATTTTTGTTTAAATGAACCGCATTTGAATCCTGCTCAACACAGTTCAGCAGAATTGCCATATTTTTTATGATTTTTAATTTACTCTGTAGTTTGCAAAAATGTTTTACTTGTGAGTAATAGAGAATATTCTCTACAAATACACAGTGCTCTAAATCGCTTTTCATCCCTGGTCTTGTATGAGGAGCTAATAAAAATACTGCTTTACTTCCTTGCTGACACACTTGTGTGCTATGACACTGCTCAAATAATGTCATATTGGGTCTTTCTGCTGAGGCACTTGAAAGGACATCGACCCCAAACTGGGGCTTTCATGCTTTGCTTTTCATTCTGAATTGTGAGAGCTATTGACTAAAAGGAAAAAGGAAAGAAAAAGAATATGATATGTGTGATTCATCTATCCTTGATTTCCACAATTAATGACATGACCATGAGCTTGGCATCCTTCCAGACAAAAATCTGATTTTCTATCTTATTTCCTTCTTCTGACCCACAGGATCAGCAAGAAAGCACAGCGCCTCTCATTGGTGTCTGCAGAATATCGCACAGGAATCAGTTGACAGCTCCGATGAGGAGTTCTTTGATGCCAGAGGTTAGTGTTACATTTTATTTCTCCATTTTATCCTGTCATCACCTTGTAGATTATCTGTCTGTCCAAAAGCAGTCACATGAATGATGTGAAAGTGTTTATGAGCATTTTAAAGTGACACTTTTTATTCCATCAAGCGGGCATACATGTGACTTTGGAGTTTAATGAAATGTAACAGGTAGTCATTTTCATGGATTCTGCTTTGTTTCCAAGTTTCTGGGATACATTTACGTATCGGCCCTGATTAGGAGTGGTTGAACAGTGAAACGTTAGTTAACTGCTACTTTCGGCATCTTTTAATATCTTGTTTTAACCTTCAAAACCTAAATATATTAAGTAGAAGAACCTTGTCTTGAATCCTCATGAGTCGCATTCAATTTCAGATTATGGGAATCCATATGTGACCGGTTATTCATTCCTGTGGCAAAAAAAAGACTGTAAGTGTCTTGTTTTAAAGCTGGGGAAATGACATGAACAAATCACAAGACTCAGCAACATTTAATGTTAATTTCCTTGTGGGTGGATGATATTTAAATTGATTGATTGATTGATTTTGTTATCACTAAACTGAGTGAAATCTGACTTCAGAAGAGAATCTGATTTCAGAACAAACCAGACCAAATGTGTAGCAAATGGATCTTGTGTTACCTTTAATCATTACTCATGATGTTGAACCGATTTGACTGTCCATTTCGCTGCTAAATCTTTTTTAAATTGTATGCAAGACGTCAGACTGACCAGAAATAGACACACTTGAGGACATATTTTCCACTACTAGCTTCTTCACAGTCCCAGAGGGAGTTAATCATGAACAACTGGAATATTTATCCCACCAATTATCCACTACAAGTGCTTTTCCCCCCAAGAGACTTAGAGATACGTATCAATTATGTGGTATTATTGTCACATGTTCTTATTTTACATTAAGTCAGTCAATAGCCAGGGGTAGGTTGAGAGATTCATATTTAAACAAGCTGAAAATAAGGCTCAGTGGGTAACATATTACAGGCACCGCTTTATTTCCACTGTGGTTCATGAAGGAAATGTTCAATTCTGCGGTAAAAAGTCCCATTTTTTGTTGATGGAATTTTGTTGAGTCCCAATTTTGTTGATTTATTCAAATTTCACTCTCACTTGTTTATCTCAATTCACTCTTCATGCGTTAACCTTTGATTCTCTTTCCTCTTAATTTAGATTTTACTCCTTTTCCCTCACATATTATGCTCGACAGAAAGAGGCATGCTCACTGCAGACTTCTAGAAAGCGTTGAATATTTATCTTTATCACAGCTGGCACTGAGCAGAGGTGTGTATTGCTCGAAATTCATTTTGTGAGATCGATGTTAAGGTGCCTATAAGTGTTGGAGAAATCACCAGGGAATAAGATATCATGTGCATTGGTTTTCCCTATGTACATACAGTGGAGGAAATAAGTATTTGATCCCCTGCCAATTTAGTTAGTTTACCCACTTACAAAGAACTGAACAGTCTGTATTTTTTATGGTAGGTTTATTTTAACAGTGAGAGACAGAATATTAAAAAAAAGTATAAAAAAAGATATAAATTAATATGCATTTCATTGGGGGAAATACGTATTTGATCCCCTTGCAAAACATGCCTTAGGGGAATGAGGTTATCAGCCAATATTTTATGATACATGGCCCCCTCCATCATCCCCTCGATGCAGTGAATCGCCCTGTCCCCTTAGCAGAGAAACCCCCCAAAGCATAATGTTTCCACCTCCATGCTTGATGCTGGGGATGGTGTTTTTGGGGTTTATAGGCAACATTTCTCTTCCTCCAAACACGATATGTCGAATTGATGCCAAATATCTTGATTTTGGTCTCGTCTGACCACATCACCTTCTCTTAAGCCTTCTCTGAATCATTCAGAGGATCACTGGCAGACTTCAGATGGCTTGTATACGTATGTGCCTTCTTCAGCAGGGGCGCTGCAGGATTTTAATACATTACGGCGCAGTGTGTTACCAAAACTTTTCTTGGTGACTGTGGTCCTAGCTGCCTTCAGATCATTAACAAGTCCCTCCTGTGTAGTTATTGGCTGATCCCTCACCTTTCTCATGATCATTGATGCCCCAAGAGGCGCGATCTTAGATGGTGGAGCCCCAGATTGAGACGATTGATGGTCATTTTGTGCTTTTTTCCATTTTCTAAAATCAAACCAGTTGTCTCTTTCTCACCAAGCTGCTTGCTGGTGGGCAATGCCAGCCTTGTGCAGATCTACAATGTTGTCTCTGATGTCCTTGGAAATTAGTTCCACCATGACCACAAGACCTGTCTCTGGTCTTCCCATTGTGGAGAGGTTGAAATCTGATTTATTGACTGTGGACAGGTGTCTTTTATCCAGGTAAAGAGTTGACATCAGGAGTACTTTCTTAAAGTGAGAGGACTTATTTAACTGGTACGTGGGAGCCAGAATTATGTTGGTTGCAAGGGGATCAAATACTTATTTCTCCAAATTAAATGCAAATCAATTTATATATATATATATATATATATATATATATATATATATTTTTTTTTTTATGTACATTTTTGGATTTTCTTTTTGATATTCTGTCTCTCACTGTTAAGGTAAACCTATAAAAATTACCGGCTGTTCATTTCTTTGTCCTCCACTGTATGTACTGCATCATCCTCACTTATACATCTGTTGCATGAAATTCCACACTCAGCTGTGAAATATCTTTACTGAGTGTGAAGGAGCAGAGATCAAAGAAGAGCTTTATCTCTTTTAATTAAATAGCACGGGAAGAGGCTGCACTCTGGGGCTTTTTGTGTCAGACAAACGCGTTTACATAATAAGATGTTTGTTGTGTGGTTTTTATTTTTATGTTATTTAGTTCAAAAAGTATAGTTGGACATTTTATGAAACATTCTATTGCAGTGGGAAAGACGAGACAATCAATACCACTCATGGTTGAAGAATAAAAGGAGATTTCCCCACTGTGGGACTAATAAATGATTTCTGATTCTGATTCTGAACTACGACCAGCCGCAGGGTAGCTTAGCTTAGCATTAAACTGGAAAGAAAACATTTCGCCTGGTTCTATTCAAATGGTATAGCAAACCCAGCTACCTGCATATTCTTTGTTTAATCCACACAAAACGTGTTTAAATGAAATGTGTTGCATTGTGCCAGGCAACCAGAAGGAGTCGTTGGTTTTTTTCCCCTCTCGATGTGTTAATACTTGTGAAATAAGTAAGTGCTGGTATGCATATTGTTTTTATTTTTTTATATATCAAGGTTTTGTTTTACAGACATATTGTTTATATCTGCCTCCTGTCTTTATGCTACGCTCAACTCACTGGCTGCTGGATGTAGTTTCATATTTAATGGACTGCCAAGAAAGCGTCATCAATCTTCACATCAAATTTTTGCAAAAAGCTAATGAACGTATTATTCATAATGTTGAACTATCACTTAAAAGCAGGTGTCTTAAATATGGATTTACTTTTTAGTTTTTTCACATTGTCACATCCCCATTGAGGTGGTCTGCAGGGATGATGAAAACAAAAGTGTAGCACAAACTGCGGTCAGAGAGTCTGACAAGCAGACAGATTTAAGTGGAGATATTGAATGTCTTCATGGCCGTCCACTTTCTCAGTCTCCACTACTATTGAGCATAAAACACCCCTTTTTTCTAGCAAGGAGAGGTAAAGGTCCGGTTTATCTATAATCCAGATACAGAAGCTCTCAAATGTGACAGAAAGAAAGGAGATGAGAAGGCATTTAAAGCTGACAATAAAAGAAGAAAAGCAAACTCTGGGTTACTCTTCTCAGGAAAAGGTTGAAATTTCAATTGTATTGGTTCACAGAGCAATTTTCTACCGTTGAAGTGTTTGGAGCTTTGTGCTCAAGAAGCCACATACAGAAACACGATGGAGCTTCATAAGTTTGTCTTTAAACAAGCCGATATTACAAAGGCTTTAAACCACTTACAATGACGAGCATCATGCTTTTATGTTCCTTGATGTTGTTTCTACATAAAAGAACCTTTTACTGAATTTGTTTTACACGTTTAAATATTGCAGGCTCTGCTCTCAAATCAATGGTTTTATTTTGCCAATAGCAACATTTTATCTCAAAATGCTCAGTGGAACTGAACACTGCAATTGTAATATTTTTTAGCAAGATTGAACCAGCCAGAACGTTTTGGCTCTGTTTTTTTGGTTGAGGATAACAGTGTCAGTTTAAGCGTGATTTGTGAACACAATATTTAGAGTTGTGTAGCCATGTGTGTTTCTATTCAAACGTTTTTTTTAAAGTTCCATAAAATAGCCCTTCTTGATAATTGAACCCTGTTAAAAGAAGTATTTTTGCTGATGATTGCCTCTGTGTGCCAAATGAGGACCTATCACTCTGTGATTTGTTATCTCATACACACGGTCATGTTTACAATTGATGCTTGGTGCTAAATTTAGATTTTTTATTCAAATCTGATTTTCTTTGTTTGTTTAATTTTACCATGTGGCAAATATCAAGTTTCAGTGTGAACTGATAAAGGTCTTGAAATCACCCGGATGCTCCAAAGAACAATAACTAAGATGTCACATGTAGTTTGCTGTCTTAGAGAAGAAAACCGGTAGTCCACTGAAGTCACTATTTACTGTGTCTGTTTACGGTTTCATTTATAAATGGGAGCCAGCTGCGTCAGAGATGGAAATGTTGTTTGAATTGCGATACGACATTCCAAACTTGGGATGCATCGAAAATAATAGATTCCATGTGATTTGTGGCACCTTTGCAGTCGAAATGCATATATCAATATTTCTAAAATGGATCTTTGACTACAGGGTTTTAGCTCCTTCCTGGCCGTTTCTGCCGGTGGTTAGCAGCAGTGGGAGGTATTTATGCAGTTTTGCTTTCACTTTCTGTTTACGCCATCTGAATATAAAAACCATACCTCGCTTCCTCCCAGCATACTGTTGGTATTAACTTTTACCTCACAACCCCTAAGCATCAATCAACCACCGTTTATTTCATGTGCTTTACAGCTACACACATTTGTGCACAGGGTGAAAAGACAGGTTTTTTTCAGGACTGAATGTGCCTTCAGGCTGCTTCAGGGAACGCTAGCTCAATTGTCACTATGTTCATTGATGTGAGCTGTTTACTTTGTGTTAATCCAGATTTGCTATTTGATGACATGAATTTAAATAATGAGGGGAGCTGACAGATTGAGCCTGAAAGGAAATTGATTTTGTTGGCTGCTCGTACATTTAAATTACATAATAAATTGCCACTGGAGCTCATTTACGTTTGTGTGCAAGTAGGGCATCTATTTAGAAATAATATTTAAACTTGTTGATACAAATATGTGTTCTCATACTTGAACAATATATCTATATATAAATATAAATAAAATATTTTAACCAAAAAGTATTTTAAATAGAATGCAAACGGATTATTTGTGCTTTATTATTTTACTGCTCCTTTTCTTTTCTTGTTTATAGTGTGAACAAGCATTTTAAATATGGCTGATTGCAGCATTTTATCCCTTAAACTCCAAAGACATACAGTCAGAAGATGTAGAAGCAGCACATAGGAATGGTTAAAATGCCACTCACAAACATAGCATTGGATTTAAAGCTGGTCCTCACACTGATGGAAGTATAAGAGCACATAGACACACATCTCATTCACCCATCATTTTGTCTGTCTGAGCTCTGGGTGAAATAATGTGTCTCTAAAGTAATTTAGTCCATTCCCTCGCCTGCCTTCACTGACTTTAATCCTACATCAATATGACTATCCATGCACAGCACCGAGAAAGAGTAAATGAAGATAGATTAATTCCATCTCCTTCTCAGAATTCTATTGTTAAATTTCTAAGAAACCTGTCTCATCAGATGGTGTATTTACTGAACATTCCTGTATCTTCTTGTATGCATGTTTTTTGACATTTTTGACAATCATGAGTTAATTTGTATGTAGTCGACCGGTAAACCTCTCTCGTTGTTGATTACATTTTGGCTGGGATCCAGACTTGGGAGTGTTTTAACCAGCATTATTCAGCTTTAACACTCTGGTGGTATTCCATCTCGTACAAGATTAAAGAGGAAAATAGATAAAGAAAAACACATAAGATATTTGGGAATATGCAAAGTTTGGTGTTTGAACAGTACATAGATTGCGTGTTTCTATCACTCAACATCTGCTTGAGTGGATTTGACCCACAGACCAATACATGTTTGATTGTGAACCGGTCCCTGCATGTAGCCATTTCACTGATTACACCTTCAATTCCCATTGAAAATGTGTTTATCAGGGAAATCAGTTGCTGCAGGGTTTGATTTGAATACAACTGCTTCACAAACAGACCTGTTTCATAAAAACAGCTGCACAACGACAAGCAAGGATAACACAAAGAAATAACACATAGAGAAAGCGTGTTAAAATAACTATGATTTCTAATAAATAGAATAATACAATTCACAGACAACCTGTGTGAAAATATTTAGGCCATATGCTGAAATGCAACATAAAATAAGCTGTATAAAATAAACATATTGTATATGAAGTGCTGCTCTTCTCAGGAGCAGGCTATAAAATAAAAAAATCAGTAACAGTGGGTTACACAATAGCTTTAATTATGTGTGTTGCCAAGTGGCCCATATGACAGAGCTCTAGGACAGTCTGTAAAAGCTTATGTAGAGAAGACAATATGTATGAAGAAGATATAGTCCATTTTTGAACCCATATACAAGGCTTCTTGCACCAAACAAACAAAACAAAAGACAAACCAAAAAAATGAGTTAAAAATCTGGTGTTATCAGAGTGTGTACAATGTCTTGTGTAAATAATCTTCCCTATTATTTTATCCAATTTATCCAATTACATATTATTATTATATTTGCTTGTGAGCGGTAGTCATGGTGTTTCCAAGGCCATTCATCATCGGGACCCTAGCCACCTAACCTGTTTATGCCATTTCAGAGGATAATCCTCATTCCCTAAGCAATCTTTTTATAGTGCAGCGGAAGTCGAGAGCCTAAAAACAAAGCCACAGGTTGTGTTGATAATTCCAAGGCTTTAACTAATGCATGATGGTAAATCAAGAAATGGAGAATGCTGGGCGAACGTTTTTTTAAGTGATAGAGATCACCTGAGGTCATTTTCTCATTGTTCAAAAATAGGAGCATCTTTTTCTCTTCATTCCACTTGACACTTACTCACGGTAAGCTGACAGGTTGAAGGATGTTTCCAAATCTCTTTTTTCTCTCCATCTGGGTTTGTGGCTGCAGGCAGATCTCACTTGTCTTTCTGTTCTGTTGTTCAAATTGGATTTTGCATGTATTCAAAACACAGCAGGCATTGTTGTTGCTGGCCTAATCATCTGGATTATTTCTGCATTTCATTTGTTTGTGTTGCACCTGGCTCTTTTTTTTCTTTCGCCTCAAACACATTTTACTCCATGAAGAGCTTATGTTGTGTCTGCGAGGTTCACCGCTCAGCTCCCTCTCTAGGAGATGACTCAGTAACCTCCATTTTTAGTGGGTGTATAAGCCTGCTTTAAATTCTCCTCCTGTCCAAACAGAGGCTTACTTACACCGTGCAACGCTTTGCTCCTATCCAATACTGTATGTCTGTGTTTTGTCTCTTTCTCTCTCTCAATTTTCTTTGTGTTTGTCTGTGTATGTTTGAATCATCAAGTGTGTGCACTCTACGCCCTCATCATTAATTACAGCTAGTGTAACATGTGGAAAGAGGGAAGAAAGTGCATCGAAGGTGGAGAGAAACAGAGCAGATAGGAAAAGACAAACTGTGACCGTAAGACGGACCGCTGTGTGATCCAAATGGACAGGCGGTGTAGACTCCAAGAGTGTCTTTCAGAGCTGCCAGGCACGAACGGTTGAGAGAGGAGAGAAGTCGTGTCAGGTAGAGGTAGAAGGTTCTCTCCCTGCATGACTCACCCAGTCTCAGACTGAATGGCAATCTGAGAAAAGCATCTAACACTTTTGGTCATGTTGAACCACTCTTGTCTTTTAGTTTTATTTTCTCCTCTACAACAGAGCAAGTCATTTACCAGGAAAATGTGGCGGGTCCATGTTTTAAGTTATTCTGGCTGTTTAGACCTCTGCTCAGGCTTAATTGTGTGATATATGAACACAAAAACAACACTGTTCACGTTGACTAACCTGGAATTTGTTTATGAACTCTTTCACTACTCCTGCTTGTTGTCCTTGTCCCTTTGAGAGCGAGGGTTCCATGTTCAGAGATAGAAATTAAACAACCTGATGGTGGTCTACAATAAAAGTATTGTTGTAATAAACCTTCCTCAAATATATCCTGTTGGGTTTTTGACTGTTAGCAGCACTATGGAGCAATATGTTGATCAGCAAGAATGGCCGTAGCCAGCTTCTGACGTTTTGACATATGTATTTTATGTACCAGAAAATCATTATATTGCTATCTGTGCTGGAGAGACTAAGTGGTAAAGATGTGCAGGGTTAACAGCAACTGCGGTGTCTCCAGTGACACATTTGAGTTCCCTGCAGTAATTTACACACAAGAACTATGAAAACTGAAATCTTGATGTGATATTATGCGATGGGTTATGCCCAGAAGTTATTATTAAAAATATCAGTATATATGAGCAGAATTTGATTTGAAATGTGAGTCAGGTTACATCTTTTACAATTGAAATGATGTCTCACCAGCACAAGCAACACATAACACTGGTACCAATGTTTATAATGTTGTTTATGTTAATCTATAAGTAGCCAAATATGATTCAACTTTCTACAATCTAGCTTCAGTTCAGCACCAGTCAGGTGGTATTTTTCTCATCCATAAATGCAGTAAATAAGGTCCATTCAAGGTGACAAAGTAATTTCTGAACCCTGGCTTGTCCTTGTTTTGTTTGTATCTCATGCTCTGCTATCGAATGAGGATGTGAGGAAGTGTTTTTTTACTATTTTATCCACAGTTAATAGCAAAATGGTAATAACTTTATCAATGTGTCCTCCAAAGATCCAGGGTATAATAATATTTTAAGCTCATATAACATGGACATGAACACCGCAGGTTTCATTTTATTATAAGGCAGCACATGGTGTCGCAAGCATGACTTTGAATTTTTATTAGCTAATAAAATAAAACAGCAGCTAGTAATGCGGCTGAAGATGTAACAATGCTTCCCCTGGAGAGAAGATAAACAGATATAAATCTGGTGGGCCAGCTTGATAAACATATTTTAGTCTTTAGTATGTAATTAACCTATGTCAACATTATTCTGGACACATTTACATGTTATCTTTGGCAAATGCAGCACAGTAGCTATTCCATTCGTGTTCAGCCATGACAAGCCATGTAAATGTTTACCATACGCTGCTGTTCTCCATGTTGTTGGGGTGTTTTTCTTGTATTGTTTACTTGCTCTAATTGAGCTTTCTTTTCTGATTTTCGTTATGAGCATTGTTTTGTAAGTAAGTCACAACTGGTCTTGTTTAAAGGTGTAAATCTTCAGCAACAACAGATTTCAAAGCTAAGTAAGGAAGGTGTCAGGCACCTCCAAACAGATGTATTCAGGCAAAACCAATCACCTGATTAACTTTCATCAGTTGGAGCTTCATGAACAATACGTTTCCATATTGTTAATATTCGGAGAACGATGTGTTTCTGTCTTGTGCTGCAATGTCTAACTTGTGTGTGTGTGTGTGTGTGTGTGTGTGTGTGTGTGTGTGTGTGTGTGTGTGTGTGTGTGTGTGTGTGTGTGTGTGTGTGTGTGTGTGTGTGTGTGTGTGTGTGTGTGTGTGTGTGTGTGTGTGTGTGTGTGTGTGTGTGTGTGTGTGTGTGTGTGTGTGGGTGTGTCTATGTGTGCCCCAGCAGATGTTATGGAGGGGAAAAGCGCCATTCTGCTGGGCATGAGTCAGTGGAACTCAAATGACCTGGTGGAGCAGATCGAAACTATGGGACACATGGAGGACCAGTCACATGGTACAATACACACACACACACACACACACACACACACACACACACACACACACACACACACACACACACACACACACACACACACACTCACAAATGTGTAATCATATTTATGAGTCACTGAATGATGATAATGGTGGCTACAGTGGATGAATTGTAGCTTCTATTTAAAGCTGTATTAAGTAATGTTGAATTCTAGGGGCAGAAAGAGTAAAGCAATAACTAAGAGGATCCTGGTTTAATTTATCGAGGTGTAATGTGTACAGGAAAATTGCTTAATTCAAACTGTGATTAGACCCACTATAAATCAACAAATTAACACTGCAGGGTGTTGTGTTAGTGTGTGTTTATTACTACAGGGTATGAGAGAACAGACATTACAAATGATGTCATCTCTGAAGACCTATCAAACACAAAGACTTGTATTCATCTTGGAGGTGCGATTTTCTTTGCCCGAATTTTAGCAATATGTATTTTCTTGGAAAATATATTTATCATCTTGATTGGTTTTAAAAATGAAGGTTTAATAAATTATTTTTTATTTTAAAAAAATTAAAAATATTTGCAAGCCGCTGTTGCACTGCAATGTGAAAAAAGCTGGGACAGGATCCACAGGACACCGTGTTATTGTCTGTTTTGCGTAGCATATCCAGCAGAAAAGAGCAAAATGGGCTTCCCATAACAGAAGTGTTAAAAACATTTTTCTTCATATTTACATGCACTTGTGCGATGCCTCGGTCAACCAAAGATTGGAGGCTCCATGTCTGCAAAGGGTGAACATTTAGTCATTGAAGCTTTATATGAGCCTGAATAAACAGTAGTGAGCAGCAGATAAACATAGTGGCTGAGATCTAAGAATGCAGATATGCAATGTGTTCAAGCTCAGTGCTCCTGCTCTGTGCTCGACGATGCCTGGGGAGGAGCCTGGAGCACTGAGCTCGAAACATGTCTCTCCTCTGCTTTCTTACTGCAGTGCATTTATGAGCATCTGAAACATCATTTGAAATAAAATTGTTGCAAGCAAATAGGTTTCACAGCTGTTGAAGGCTACCATAAAAATCCTTTAAACAAAACCTGACAAGATACAAAAGGGTTGAGAACAGAGATGTATGGATGCTCAGCTTCCCTTTGCTCTGCTTCTGCTTCTGAATCCTTTTCCTCAAATAGAAATTTGTAAATTAGGCACAGGAAAAAAATAATAAGGGAACAGTTTCTACCATGCTCATGATACAAAATGTCCTTATTTCCTGTTCAAGGTTATGCTCAGTGCTGTCAAAGAACCTGGAAGATGCAGTTCTTTATTTTCATCTCAGCTTGAAAGACTCTTCTTGAACCTTTCTGAGAGAATAATCCTCTCCCGTACACCAAACAACGTCTACATCTGCTTTGTTAGATTGTTCATCATAAGAAACAATAACATCGACAGATGCTGTGCCTGAACTAAGCAGTAGAAATATATTTGAAGCAAACGACAGCGGCAGGAGGATGATCATATTTCAGCAGGTTTTGAAATTAATTCTCAAAACACTTCACATTCAAATCAATAACGTTCTTTAAAACAAGAACATTATTTTATAAGGTTTCTGTATCATAGTCTCTGATGCGATTAATTGGCACTAACTGAATGGCATATCACCCAGAGGATTAACAGCACAGTATTTCTCATACATACACACAATTGTTTCCTAAATCAGATTTATGCAGATCAGTCATTTTTAATAAAATAAAGGGGAAAATAATGACTTACCGGTTGTCAGGAGCAAATTATTTTCTAGCCTGTCTGTCAGTCTCCATTATGGTTTGTGTGACAGATGAGTATTGCTGCTCCTGTACCTATCAACATATCATACACTTAATGATTTACCTTATTTTTTAAGCTATATCATTTCTTTATATTTCTTTTGCTGCATAATCCAAGATAAACCTCTGCTCCCCTATGTCACAAGACAACAGTGGATAAAAACAATGTGGCCTTAAATTGAATGGCAGCAAAGAAACAATAACCGTCAGTTTAATCATAAAGAGCTAAATCAATGATAATAACATGAATTCAATAGCAACAGTGCCTCACAGCTCCCCTATCATCCCTCTGCTGTTAGCATTAAATCTGTTTTAGGTTTAGTTTACTGACGGCTCTCAGAGTAAAGGTCAGCTCTGAGGTCTGACAATCTGAAGTGAGAGCTTTTAATCACTGGGCTTCAGTGTGAGTGTAGTCTGGTCCTGCAGAGATGAAAGAAACCGCTCCTGCAGGGATGCTGTACTAAGTCATGTGGCGGTAACTGGAGAAGTGGGCACACTGGGAATTTTTTACACCCCCAACACATCCCATTATCAAGCCACTCACGGAATCTAGGAATTACCTGTGAAGTTGTCCAATGCAGCGTCAGTACCAACCTGTCCAAAAAAAGGAAATAGCCATTCCTCATGAACAAATCATGAAGAGCTGCCCCAGTTGGTCAAGCATAGGTTATATTCTTATTTTTTTAAGGTGATATTCTGTGTTTTTTCCACAGAAAACAATAAAAAACAAACAATACATTCCTCCTACTAAACAAATATTGAATATTGCTTGTTATTCACTACTCAGATTTCACACAGAGATTCTGTAATCATTTCAGCAGTCTGAGTTGGACATACGAAGCGAATATCTTTCAATGTGATGGTGTCTGCAGTGCAATAAATGTGCAATTGTTTTTAATACCCCTTTCTTATATGTCAGTGTTAAAGCGAAGTGCAATTATAAAAATTCTGAATATTAAAATACAGATATATTATAGCTGTGAGGCAGTGCCAGAAGGTTGTGGGTTCGATCCCAGCCCTAGCAGTCAACATGTCGATGTATCCTTGGGCAAGATACCTAACCCCGATTTGCTCCCGATGGCACGGCCAATGGTGTATGAATGTAAGTGAAAGGTATTTACCTAGAGCAAAAAGTGTACTGCTCTGTATGAATGGGTGTGAATGGGGTGAATGACATGTAGTATGTAAAGCGCTTGAGGGGTCGAAAAGACTGGATAAAGCGCTATATAAGTACAAGTCCATTTATCATTTATCATAAAGCACACAGAGTGTGACTGACGAAACTGATGATTGCACATTACAGAAGGTTCATGTAGTGCACTGCTTCCTTGTGCCACGGTCGTCAGTTATAGTGGGTGACTTCGCTCCTGCGTCACATCTCCGATCACAAAGAGTGAGGGCTGGATCTGTGCGCCATTTATCCATTACTGACAGGGTGACAGAGCTTGTACGCATATCAGTTGTGCTTAAGAAGTTAAGCATACATTCACCCAATTACCTCAATTTGCATATTTATTTCCATAGCTTGCCTATCTTGCTTGCTCCACACTTGTAAGATACCAGGGAAAGATGCAATGACAGAGGAGTCCTTGGTTGGGAAATTGGACATCCTCGTTCACTAGAGCATCACATTTGAACAATGTCCTTAATTATAGCGTTACTAATGCATCACTGTAAGACATCCCTCATAGACCCACTGTATACAGCTTTATATGTACATTTTCAAGCAACTTGACAGGAAAACATTTTTTGAACAAAATATACACTTGATTCTGCCTTTAATGATCAGTGTACCCTCATGGAATACGTCTCTGATAATACTTTTAACGGTGACGTCAGCACTCACATTTTGTGCTTGTCCTATGATGGCTTGTTTAGCTGGATGCACATTTCGAGTTATGTAGAAATAACACTTACTCATTGACTGCACCCGTGTCCTCGCTTCCGTGGAAGACTTCTTTCTTCTGTTTCCTCTCTCCATTCTCCTTGACTCCTTCAAGTGCATTTAAGGAATTTAGAATTTCCCTAAAAAGCGTTTGTCTTGTTCGATTTCTGGGTCACGTAGGGCGTGGATTGGAGGATGGACATGAAGGTATGAACACTTAAACAATGGTACTAACACTTTAGCTCTGCTAAATTAGACTGGGGATATTTTGCTGTAAATGGAGGGTTTGAGGTACTGGGCTGTATATGGCGTCTGAGGAAGCTAAAATCCATCTGACATTAAAAGAAATTACTAGACTGCTGTTTCCAGGACTCTTTTATACCAATACACTGCTTTCGAGAATTCTGCTTGAACATTTTGAAGGACCTTCCGCATTAAGATAAAGATAATTATATTGGAATTCAAAATTGTTTTAACCAACAATGGCAGTTTCCACAACACAAATATGATGACATTCACGAAAAGGTATCTTTTTTTGTCACTGTTTGAGTAATTTGATCAATGCTAAAATACTGACAGCTAATGAAAATACACACACATTTACAGGGTGGCATGCAAGTCGTTCCATTTCTGATCTAGAAAAAGAAATGGAACGATTGGTGATTATTATCTTCTTTTTGTGATTATTGTGTTAAAGCTGTAGCATGTGGCTCATTTGAATGTTCATAAGTAGGCTCTATGTTTTGTATACAGAATTTTTACGTTTTTAGGTGACAGTCTCTGAAAGACATGGATGGAGCGTGCAGTGCAGTTCAGTTGGCACCACTGTTGTGTTACCATTCATCAGTGTGGATGCTGACATCATTATGTTACCAGTTATAATTAGAGTCATCGTTTTCCGAGTGGACAGCCCTTATGTACTGGTGATTGAATTCTCCCTCACACTTATGTTCCTGCACAGTCAAACTTTACCAAATGTGAAAATTCCTGCTGAGGTTCTTTAGTTGTTTGTTTACATCCTATACTTGCAGGGGCACATGCATTTTGAAGACATGAGTTTAGCTTAGTGAAACTTGGCATAGCAACAGCAATGAATACCTCAAAAAGCAACTACAAGTGGGGTGGTCATATCCTCTGATAAAGTAATGAAAGTGGAACATAAACAGAATCATGTTGTGTTGATTTAAAGCAGGAAACATCTGCCTGATGCTACTGAGAATTATGTTAATGAACGTGATGAGAATAATCCAAAACAGTACAATGGTTATTACATGTGCCCAAACCAAATGGTCATGGCAGCTTAAACTCCCCACATGTCCCCCACACATATTTGTTTATAGTGTTTCATTTCAAAAGGTGCATCAGCTTGTGTCGTAATCGGGAAACCTTAAAGGTGCAGCTAGACTACCTCAGCCTGTGAAGCATTTGAGCGGCAACATCCACTACACTTTCATCTCCATCTATTTGTCGGTTCCTCAAATGTGTCCCCGGCTTTATAGCCTCCCTCCCTTTGCTCTTCATTATTCCATCACCCCCCTTTTTCTCTTCAGCTTCTCTAAACATCCATTTGCCCTCGGCTTCGCTGCTCCTTGACTCTCCTCCCATCGCATCACCTAATCATGTTCTGATATTTCCACCTCTCTATCTTTCTACATTCTTTCCTCCGCAAGCCACTGGCTAGTGTAAACTCTTTCCCTCCCAACGGAGGGGAACATTGATGGTGACAGACAGGAATGCCTGGAGCACAACTGCTCCAATTTTTTTTCTGCTGTACTCTTTCTTCTTCATTTCCTCGAGGTGACGTTCTGTGATCTAAAATCAGCCGATACTCCTGCATCTTCCTGGCTCCCCATCTGTTCACTATGCAAACACTCTTATCGGCATATTTATGCTATGCTCTTTTTATCTCAATCTTTTCCCTACTTAATTCACTGATGCTGTATAGTTCTGTCTAACCTGTCTAAGCTGCTGTTACATAAGTAATCTTTTTTAGTTTGTTTATTGACCGACTCCATGATAAACTACTGACTCTGACTGCCGGCTGCTTCTTGGTGTGGGCTGCCAAGCTGGGATAATATTAACTGAAATGACTGCGTCAGTGGAATCATGCAGGGGATGACGTAGTAATAAGTCCTGCCACACAACCCAACACAGACCATACATAATATCCTCTATTAAGAGAATGTAGTTTCACACAAAGTGACCCGGAGAGAAATGTATTATCCATTCTCTATGGAGTGCCACAGCTTTCTCTTCTTCATGCACCCTGTAGCTCTATTCAGAAACACATGCAGGGGGAGGAGCGGACAGAAAACATACATTTAAGATAGAGACTCATCTCTATTCTGCACATCACCTCTCCTTGGTCATATTTAGCACAAGATCCTTGCAAAGGCACAATCACTGATGTTTCTTTTGCATTGCTGTCTCTTGAAAAAAAAAAAAGTACTTAAAAAGGCTGCAAAGACAAAAGCAATTTCTCAGCAGAATTATAAAAGGAGCCGGCACACCAAAACAGGGGTGAGATAATGATAACAAGTGGCTCCATGTCGGGAGTATCTTTCTGCCTCATCTTTTATGTTTACAGCCAATACCAGCCTTGGCAGTTAAAGACTCTTTCTCCTGTGTGACTGTTTCTATGTGCTCATGTCTGCGTTCATGTGTGTATTTACATGTGGTTCTGACAAGATATAAAGTAAGAAATAGTGTGTGTTACCACATTAAGAGCATACAATAACAACCAAACAACTCTGTTGCTGCCTGGGGCTCTGGAGGAGTGGGATGGGAGGTGGGGGGAAAAGAGGGAGCAGGAAGGGGAGGAGGGAAGAGATGTTTGAAATGAAAAGGAACAAACATGTGCAGAAAGCCACTTCTGTCAGCAAAAAGCTTTGTACTGATGGTTTACACTGCCCTTGACCCCTTTAGAAATGCTGATTGAGTGTTTTGGTCATAAGTGTTTATGTACTGCAGAACTGCCTTACAACACCGTCATTGTAGCAATTCAAGGTAGAAAAAGGTAAATTGTACCTTAACCCTTTCACAAGGTCACCTATTATGCAAGTAATGCATAAATATGTGTCCCCGGTGTGGAGACTCACAAAGTGTCCGAAAATACAACCCTCTCTCTTTTCCTCCTTACCCATATCTGTAAAAACAGGGGTACAACAAAGTTGATCCAGGTTTGCTGCAGACTTGACGTCATATCGGAAATGTGGGCTGGCTTTGCATTGAACTCCTGGCAACGTCCCACCCACGTGACACGTCCCAACCTATCGTCCGCGCCCCATATACAGTTGGCTAGCTAAATCTGTTTTGTTTTGAGCGGCTACCAGTCCTGTCAATTATTCACGTGACATTTCAGGGTACATTTGTCAACATATTCACTCCAGGGTGCTGGGTGAATATAAGATCAGCATGCCCCTTGGTACAGGCACTAAACAAGCCTCTCTTACCATCTTGCGACAGCGGTATTTGTGTGTGTCTAGCTGTTCTTATTCATAGTACTTAAATATACAAAAAGTAAGGCACTATTTTTCATATATTCATATACAGTATGTAGGACCTGCATTGTGGCCTCTAAACAAGTAAGGCGTATAGTTTAAAGAGCGTCTCAGGGAGGAAGTCTGAATGGATGGATGGGTAAAACAAAGACATTCCCCTCTGTGGAGAGCTCTGTCCGGGTCAACTTTTACTTATTTTAACCTACTTTTGTAATGTAACTACGATAAGAAAAGATAAGATGTACCTTAATTAATCCCTATGGGGAAATTCAAGTTGTTTTGCAGCAACAGAGAAGAGGAAAAACAGTATAGGTTCACACAGGGATATGAAACACAAATTTAAATGAAAAATGAAAAAATCTAAAAAAAGAAAAATATATATACAGATAAGTAACGAAAGTATTGTTAACAAATACACATGTATGTGTGCAGAAAGAGAGTGCAGGTCAAAGTTATTAGGTTTAGGTTTATGTGCAGTCCGGGTTATTGTCAGTCAGTCACATGGTTAACCCCTTGTTGTGCAGCCTGATGGCTACAGGCACAAAGGAGTCTTCCAGGCGCTTAGTGATGTGCCCAGGTGAGATGAGTCTGTGGCTGAACGTACTCCTCATTTTCACTAGCTCTATATGGAGGGGGTGGGAGGGGTTATCCAGGATACTGTCCAGTTTCCTCCTCGTTCTCCCCTCAGCCACCTCCTCCAGATTTTCCAGTTTAACTCCAACAACAGAGCTAGCCTTCCTCACAAGCTTGTTCAGCCTGTCAGCATCCCTTTTGTTGGTGTTTCCACCCCAGCACAACATGGCAAAGAAGAGCACACTGGCCACCACAGACTGGTAGAACGTCTGCAGCGGCCTCGTGCCCATATTGAATGACCTGAGCCTCCTCAGGAATAAACAGCTTGCTCTATCTCTTCCTGAAGAGAGCAAGCTGTTGTCACTCCAGTCCAGTTTATTGTTCAAGTGCACTCCCAGGATCTTGTAGGTGTTCACCACCTCCACCTCCTCTCCCCTGATGGTGATGGGGGTTAGAGACCTCTTCGTGCTTACGCCATTTATGTAAACTATGTAACACACATACTTTTTAAAAACCCAACCATAGTGTTTTCCTAAACCTAACCAAGTAGTTTTGTTGCCCAAACAGTACTTTAAAAGGCAGGGGATCACTCGTCTTGCTGCAGATTTATAAGAAAACGCACAAAGAACATTTTTAGCTTTTCGCAAGATGCAAACTGTTTTCTGAGGATTTGTTGAGTGTGTGTATGAGGAGATGTTGCAGTACAGCAGCATGTAGATAGTTTGCAGCTGGCATCTGTTAGGGACAGACTGTGTGTGCGTTTGTCTGAATGTTTATGTGTCTATGAGTGCCTTTCGCTGTGTGCATGAATGTGTGATTCAGCAGGTTTGTCATGCAGTGGAGCTGGTGGTGTCTCCTGGGGTCTTTTCGCAGTAGGGCAACACGACAGACCCTGATTCTAACAGCAGTGAGCAGATGGCTGAGTGTGTTAGCATGCCTGTACCGTGCCAGAGGTCAGAGGGGGATGTTTAGCCAGTCAGGAGGCAGCGTACTTCCAAATGAGATCCCTAACCTTGTGCTACTTAACATGACTAACTTTCCAGTCAAGTGATACATGACTTCTTCACCTCCCTTTTAACATGTGTAGCTTCCTAACAGGTACATTCTTTAACATTATTTGTAATATAGAAACGGTTATGGTCATGCTACCCATGTAATTGCCATGTGCTTGAGTTTTGTTTGGACTGGTGACCTCTCATAAGAAGGAAAAGATTCCTCAATTTTATATATTTTTTTAATAAAGGTTACATCCATGGAAACTCTGTATTTCTAGTGTCCACTTTATGTTGCTGATGAAGTTATGATAATATATGTTAATGGGCTTAGTAACACTTTGGTTGCTTCACATTGAGCTCGTCACATTGAGCCTTAACGAGGAGTCTTGTGTGCAGTGCTGGCTGCGCTAAGCATCTTTTGTTATGTTCTTGACTGGAGTGCAAATTGGATACGTCCCTCATTGAGTCTTTTCAAACAAGTGCTTAGAATCTTAGAGTCTTCAGTGATTGATTTTGGTTGGCAGGGACAGTTGTTGGTGAGAGAGTTGCTCCCTATAGGGCTGCAAGGGAAGGGCATTACAGCCATTTTAATTAAATGATTGGCATGGAGGCAAGAGGTGCTCCACCTCATGACCACAGCAGGTCATTTCCATAAAGATACTCCATGCCATAATGTAAAGAGCCTGGTGTTGTCTGATTACAATATGCCATAACGCCATATGGTTTAAAATGTATATTGATAATCATTCCACAACTATGCACTAGAAGTTGTTCCTAATCAATTCCCATAATTGAAAGGCCTTTCTGTGGAATTCAACTAAAATTAAAAGGCAAACATTATTTTCAAAGAGAAGTCAACACTTCTGTCTCTTTGTGAGACTTTCCAGGAAAACGGGTCATTCACTACCACGCTGTAGCTCTCTAATGAGTCAATTCACACTCAAGCAGGCAGGAAACTTTCAGGGAATTTATTCATGTTCATATTCCCTGGTAAGATCAATTTTTTTTAATGAATTCAGTCTTTTGGCTGTGGTCGAAACGAAACACATAATAAAAACTCTGCATGTTGCAAAAAGAGACAACCCTTGGTTTTATGAGGAAAAGACATTGTGCATCATAGTTTCACAGACAGAATGACATACAAGAGTAAACTAACAGACTTGGATCAATATGTCATCCTCTCATCTCTCCTTCTTCCATGTAGATCCTTTTCATCTTCACAACCCTCTTTCTGGTGTCAATTCTCCCTTTCTCTCTCATAGATAAGTTTAAACATATTTGAGACTGCAGTACATAACAGATGCACTGTGTATACCTGCAATTTGTGTGCCTGTCTGGGCTTTGGGCCACTGGAAATAGCCATCGGGCTGCTGAGCTGTGGCATTGTTGCCTTTCCAAGGGGTTCTCTCTAGGTAAGGTCAATTGTTTGAAAAGAATGGGGGCTGATAAAAAGTTGCTAAATACCGCTAAGAGTCATAAAGCACGTATTGATTGTCAGGAATTAACATCTCAGGGAAAGCACAAGAAAAAAAATAAAAGTAATAATAATAATTCTGATGGATTGTATGAATAGTTTTTTTATCAGCATTGAAACTGCAGGAAGCTGGTTTATTGTACTGAGCCACACCAACAGATATCTCCAATATAAGAGAAATGTCTTATTTATCGTTAGATCCACTAGCAGCTCAGCATGTGTGCTGCTCGGCTGAATGCAGTAGTTCGATACAGATGGGCAGACAGAACATATTCTAGTGAATTTCAGTAAGATTCAGGGATCTTCAAACTGACAGCGTTAAAGAGAGTGTGTTCTTTATTATGTCATTATCGTAGCTTCTCGTTTATTCAGGGAGAACATATGAATACATTTTTTATTGCCCTTAATTAACATGATTACTTAAAAAACAAAGGTACAACTGAATCATGATCCTTTAACATTATGCTCCTTGTCAGAAATCCACACTTTGCTGGATATAGCGCCGGAAGTGTTTGGTGTCACCAAAAGAGATATAATACTTTCCACTTTTGCCATTTCACACATTCACCCGTGTTAATTATTGTAGCTGCTCTTTAGGAGACAGCACACCAAAAGAGGGAAAGGTGAGATAATGATGAACTGTCCATGTTCCTCTCCCTCTGGTCCATCAGTCTCTTTGTTTTTCAAAATCACAGTAAAAATAACCCCCATTTTTTTTTTCAAACTTGTTTTTGAGGTCACTGTCAAAACCCATAACACAGTTTCCACTCTTAAATACTTTACAAGACATTTGGTGACATTTTTTTGCCCTACCTTGCTCTTTCAGAAGAACGAAAATGTACCTCCATTGATTTTCTTTTACTTTGTGACCAAAATAGTGCAGTGTGCCGAAGTCCCTTGTACATGCTGAGCTGTTCTAGACAAGCAGGCTGATGGAGGCAGAGCTGTGGGCTACGAAACAAAGTAGAAGGGATATGACAACGTGTGAGTCTGTGAGATCCTCCCATGACAGCCCCAGACGAGGAAGCCAAGTAAACAACAACTTGAGCCTGAAGAAAGAAAATAGAAAGAGAGACAGGAGAGAGAACAATATGACAAAGCTGTAGGGACTTCCGGAGAGGGTAATCAGTTTGGCAAGATACCCATGAAATATTGCATCAGAGAGAGAGAGGAAGTGAGAGATGCTTGTAGTCCTCACAGTTGGAATGAAAAATATCTTTCTCATCCTTAGTCTTTAGAAAATAACTTCAGTGTTGATCCTCCATCAGAGAAGCCACAATCCAATAACACCCGATGGCTATAGTTGCTGCAGTAGTGAAACAACCATGTTTACTCCCTGTATTGACTTCTGAATCTAATTTTTATGCCATTCAAGCCTAAGGGTACATAGACCCATCACCCAGTTTGGAGTAGGAATGAAGAGAGATGAAGAGCCATTAGTTATATTGACTAAATTCACTGATCAATATCCATTTATGCTTCTGTTACTGGTACATCTGGCTGAAGTGACTCCTGCAGTGACGCTTTCTTTCCCCTTTTCCCTCTCTTTATTTTGCCCCCTTTCCTTCCTTCCTTCCTTCTTTCCTTCTTTCCTGCCATTTCCTGATTCTTCTGTATACTCATCTAAAGCAGATGGTCTCTACCAGCTGGGAGGTCCGCGCTGTGCCCCTCAGAGCAGCATTGAAGGATTGGAGGATATAGAGGTAGGTTCATTATGCAGCCCAAAACCTATATAAGTACAAATAGTTCTGATTTCATGTAACTCTCCTTCTATTGTCTTTAACGCTACCTTAACCCTTTTGCAGAGAAAGTGTAAGACGCATGTGCTGCTGCTAGTGGTGCACGGTGGGAACATCTTGGACACAGCAGGCGGAGATCCGAGCACAAAGTCTGGAGATGTGGACACCCTGACCTCCGTGCTCGAGAAGGTGACACGGGCACATTTCCAGGCTGCTGCAGAACACGTGAAGATAAAGCTGGTGCCATGTCCTGCTGTCTGCGCCGAGGCCTTCTCCTTGGTGTCCAAGTGAGTGCTGTTGGCTTAACAGGGAGTCTCATTAGCCCCGTTCACACCTGGGTTTACAAGCATCTAACATGTATAAAATCAATACGGTTTAATAGGCTTTTGTTTACCTTAAGCTTTACACTCACATCCCCAGATCTGTCTTTTTCGTGAATGTGAACATTGTATTTTAAAAAGAATGATGAATATTCCTCTAGTGTAATTCTAAAGGTTTAGATAATCTAAGCTGCTTTAATACACTTTACTCTAGTTGTAGCTTAGGCCCCCTTCCACCCAATCCCTTGGTAGAAAGAGGATCACATTATCCCATTTAAAGTGTGACAGGTAGTGTTGGCACATCATTCATTTCCCAAAAAGTTTCAGGAAAAGGAGACACCTTTTGCCCACATAGACACACATTTATTAAAGGAATAACTGGTAGTTGTGTGCATAATTCACACAAGGTATTTTGCGATTAGGAATAAGATGGATAATGGTTATTTTCCTTTAAGTTGTCACCCATCTGTATAATTGTTTCCCTGAGCCAGATCTCAAAGCTGATAGCATCAATCATACTTTTCCTTTGCTGCATGCAAATCTGGGTAGGTGGTTCTGCTGAATCTTAACATGATAAAGGCCAGAGGAAATACAATTATTTCCATTCCATTAACCTTTAGCTGTTGAGTTTCCTGAAGTGCTTCCTTGCTGACTCTAAAGTAACAGGGAAAAAGATGGCTAATTTTAGTGTCACCTAAACTGCCATTATCAGCTGCCAGACTCTGTAAGTAACTGAAAAAGTTCCACTTACAGTTAAGTTGTGTGAAGCTTGGAGAGAGGATGTATTATTGCCTTTTGAACTTCTCTCAGAAGTTTAGCCAGAGACACGCCAAGTCATTTTTCATTTAAAGCAGAGATCCGGTGAAAAGCTTTGCTCTCTGAGGGAGTTTATATAATCCTGTCAGGGTCAAGGAAAAAAACACATGAACATAAAATATGAATCATATCAACAAAAAGAAAATCTGAAAACATAACAAGAAGGTAGTGTGTTAGAGAACAGCACAGATGTAATTAAGTTAATTAAACCTGGGGGAAATGGGTAATTCCACTTAGCTGATTCAGTTTTGAGATCCTGATATTGTGGCAATTATAAAACAGAGTTTGTCTTGTTTGTAAAACCTGTGCTTTGCATACCATAAGTCAAAATGTCTCCTGTGAAAATGTATCTTTTGACATCAGAGTGATCCGATCCACTCAATATGTATGAATTGGCATACTTGATAATAATTCTGTAGGTCAACCACTTGTTTTTCTGTGGTGTTTTTGTATTCAACCCACATTCTTACCTGCGTGACAGACAGACATAGTTGCTTGAAGCAGTAATGGTCTGACTGCTGAGGACTTTAATGTTACGGGAGGTATTTAAGGAATCTTAGCAGTATGAATGCATGCCTGCCAGAAAAAAAAAAGCCTGGTTGGCTCAGACAGCGAAGGTTAATTGAAGAAACATCTTGACCAAAGAACCCATAACAAACAGTGCAGTATTAATTTGTATGCTGATGACATTTCTCAGCCCCTGCCAGCATGTGGATTATTACTCCCAACCCTTTTAAGCGCTGTTGTTTTTAATTGTGAACTCTCCAGCAAGATGAATGGCTAAATGATTTTATACTGTTTCCTTGAGGCATCTGCAAGGAATGTATGCGGTTTCATATGTTGTATCAATTTTGGAGTGGGAGTTAATTGTGGATGGCCGTTTCTCAGTGATGAACAGCAGTCAGGAGATGATTCTTCCCTTATTATAAATCATACAGCATTATCTTCATTAAAACTCACAGGTCCTTTTCCTTGCGGGAAGATTTCTCCGAAAGGCAGAGAGTGAAAATATGTCTGCGTTCATGCTTTTGTTCTTTTTCTAGTCCTGTCTGCTGCCTGTGCAGAGAGTCGCTTATGCGTAACTAATGATTTCATTTCACATTTAATGCCACATGTCCCAGTGGTCACCAGTTTTATCCTTGACAGCGTCACTTAGTTTTCGCTGCTCTCCAATTATATGCTAAGGATGTTATTGTCTGAATTGTCACTAATCACAGTAGCTGAGAGAATGCGTTTGGCAGTCAAGTCGAGGCTTGTCTGGTTTTGTGATTGACATTAGCAGGAGCGAGGCAGTGACTGGAAGCAGGACAAGTGTAAAGAGATTTTAGTTCTGTAACTGCTCGACAGCTTGACGCCTGCTTAGCTTTCACCACACCCTGAGATGAAATATTAAAAACAACAACTTCCCACTGGAGCGAAGCATTGCTGCCTTACTGCATTATGGCAGCCTGTTCTTGCATGTGCACACATTACATTTAAAAGAGACCAACTAAGATGAAAATGCTATCTCTCAAAGGAACAAAACTGTGTCATTTGGAAATAAATTCATGATCAAATAAAATGGTTGATTAAGGAGAAATATATATACTAAATGCAACAAATAAATAAATAACCAGAAACAGGTTTTGCAATGTGTATACATATATATTGTTTTAAATGGTTATATTTACACTTTCTTTACTGCAGGAGGTTATTTTTAACCATAATACATTTAATCAGTGTTCCCTACAATTTCAAAGTAGAATCAAAGTACTGATATATTTTGCAAATATTTGTACACATATATATTTTTTATAATTCTTAAGAAGTCATTTTACTAGATAACTGGCCAAAACTTGTAAATTGTGTCGCCCACTTGGAAAGATATCATACCAGAAAATCACCCAGGAACCAGAGTCATATCAATCTGATTCAAACCTTGCTTGGCAACCCAATAATTTGCATGTAGAGTGGAGGCAATATTATGTTAAGATATTGCTATAAATATATGGTTATGTTATTGTTTGTTAAGGAGGAATGTGTTTTCCCAGCAGCATCCTTGTTGCTGCACAGATTCTTTTAGATCTCCCTCAAAAAGCAGTCCCTTTAAAGACAGTTCTGTAAAATGATTTGCTATCAATGGTAAATAATTGTGTCAACAGAATGTTGGTCTCTTCATTTGATCTTCTTTTCTTCTTTTATAAATCCTTTAAACATTCTCTCATAATGTTATTTTTCTGTTATAGCCAGACCAGATCTTTGAGGTGGATACATATATTAGTATTTTATTATTGATTTGCTTTATTAAAATCCAAAAGCTAAATACTGGTAGTAAGTCATTTCATTGTTCTTGTTACAATGTTTCTAAATGACCTCAAACCTAATGTTTGGATTTTCTGTACTGCAATGTCTTGCTACATATTGGCTGTATAACTGCACATAGATAACATACACTTACACATTTTATCTAGCTCTAATATCTTCACCATCACCACCATCAAGCGAGTTCTAAGGAACCAAACACTCTAACTAAAAATCTCTGAAAACAATGAGAAGTTAATATTTGTTTGAGCTCTCGTCAGTGAAATAAAACAAAAGATACTTATCCCTAAATGGCTTCAGGTCCTTAAAATATGACCAATGACAATATGTGCAGTCAGTAGGCATTCACACACACCCACACAGCAGCACAAAAAAACATTTATTCACCTTCAATTTGATCGGGCAACAGTGTTTGCTCTAATGAAAGCGTTAGACCTGTGGGTGTTTGGAGGCTCATTTATTTGCTTGCCAACATAAACAATGGAATGGCAGGCCCATGGGAAGGAATCACTGCTGTGTGGGTAATTTACTTAAATTCGGGGTAACAGCTTGGCAGAAAATCCTATCGCGGACTGGAGGTGGCAAAACCTCTTAGCGCCTCAAAAACAAACTTTTACACAAACAGGACACTTTAGTCGCAGGTCTTTATAATTCTTTATTTACAGTAGGATGTCCCCATGGAGAATGACATTTTTTTGAGCTTCTGTTGTCCTTGTTGTCCCGTGTTTGTGGAAGGCCTGCTGTGCTCAAAGGGGCTCCAAGCGCTCATTATTAGCTCTGCCTGCTAATGAACTAACCTAGCACTGCTGGCAAGTAGCTTGGTGTCAAGATAACAGACGGGTGCTGTCCATAAATACACTCGCACAAATACATCCCACACACAAAAACTAAATCCAACCCCGTCCAATTAACAGCAACAGCTAAAAGGCTCCCAAATTGATTTCCTATTACAGTTTGAAGATAAACAAATAATCTATTGACAACTTAATTTTAGCAGTAGGAGAGACAAATGAAATGGATTCATCTCTCATGATCTTTGGCATCATTTCCCGGGATTTCTTTTGACAAAGGAAAGCGTATGGATGAAGAGGACGTCCACTTCTCTTTGTGCATCATTAGTGACCTTAGGTTAGGAAGATGGAGACTCATTACAGTGGCCTTCGGCAGCAGGGGATGTGCTGCTACTATTTCTTGGACCTATCCCTAATTAAGAAGACTCGGAGCAGTGCTAAGCCAGCCATTAAAATATTGGACGCGCAATTAAGCAGGAATCTGACTTCAGATTTAACAGTTTGACATTATATGGCGAGAGCCAAGAGAATAGGGCAGCATAATAGAGTCTATCTCAAGGTTATGCTGCGTGAGATGAGGCTGATTGGAGGTATAATCGGCTCAGTCAGCCTTATCTTATTCTCACTGTTGTTAATGGATCACTTCATCATCACATTAACATGAAGAGGAAAAGTTCTGTAAATCTTACAGTTGGGTATTCTGAGTTTTACTGCTTTTGACATAACCACCGAAACATAACTCGGTCATAGAAGTTACAATATATGTAGTGTCTTAGAGTCAAGTTACTCGTGTTTGCAGGATAGTTTGTTTTGTGTGTAAGTGAGTGGTGCCACTCAAAGAAAACTCTTGATTGTCTGTAACAAAATCCATAACCTTTTCCTGGCCATCCAGCTCTGCATGTGTCTTTACCGGATGTGTTCATGAGAGCGTGCTGGGATCACTACCTTGAGATTTCATCATAGGCTCTGTGGTAAATTGCTGTGTGACTACAGTCGATCAAGTTGGAGCTGTGAAAGTGTAGATAAGGTTTGGAGCAGAACAACCACTGTGAAATAGCTCATTTCACTATGCAAATTTGATAACATTGGATGGTCTAGCAGAGATGTGCAATTAAATAATTATATACCCCTTCAAGTACAATAGGCATCAGGCTAAACCGGAAGTAGCAGGCCAGCACAGCAGTGCGATAGCCAAGTACTAAGCAAAAACACCACACCAAGTGTGTTATTTTTTGAACATTTTGAAACATTTGCTATATAGATCATTGAAGCTGTGTGTTTTTTTTTCTGTGCACGTTTGTTTTTGCTTGATCAAATACTATAAAATCCTGACTGTACAGCACCATCTGTTTCAGAAAGCTGATACCCAGCTTTCCAGGCATGGCTTTATTGATTACCAGCATTTTAGTGGAAACTATTGGTGGCATTATTAAGATTAATTAAAGTAAATGCAGAACGAATTTGGGTTGTTTGATCGAACAATATTTTTTAGAGCACCAGTTTGTATAGACAAAGATGTAATAGTTCGCCCAAAATTAATTAAGGTCCATTGATTCAGAACACAAAGTAATCTGTAGCCTAGAGGATGTTACACCACTGAACTGCCTTGCATACACATACATGTATGTGACACACAAAGAAGTCCTTTATGTGCCCCCCGTTGCATGGGAAACCGTGTCTGCTTCTTCAGCAATAATTAGTTTCTCACCTCACATTTGTTGAGCAAAGCAGCAGGTGGTAAACTTCTGTTTCCATCCTGTGTAATGTGAACCCTTTCCAGAGGTAGAAATGTTCGTCATGAATATTAATTTAGGATTTTTTTTAGCTCTCATTAAGCAAGTGTGTGTTTTGGGAGCAAGTGTGAGCAGCAGTTGTTAATGAGACTATAATAAGATCAAGGCCCGACGACTACAAAGCATTGACTAGACTTGGCTGGGATGTTGTGATTTTTTCATTTCAGTTCCTTATCTTAATAAATAGGCACCAGATAAACAAATGGTTTAAAGTGTAAGGACATCTGATGGTACTTTGTTGCAGAGAAAGTCTTCCACCTGAAGCACAATGATGCCCTGTGCTTGAATTTCCTGAGCTGAACATTTCCAAACACACTTTCCGGAGAGGTAGTGACACCTTTGTTATGCAAATGACTGTGTGCAGCGCCGTTTCAGTCACACATTATACATTACAAAGGTTTCCTTCGCTTGTTTTCTTTCAAATCTGCATGAAAGCAGCTCAAAATGTAGTCTGCCTTAAAAAACTGCCCTCGATAGCTACGTTTCCGACAGTCGTCACACAGGAGTGCTGTTTTGTTAAGCAGATTTTCCCTGCCTCGATTCAGTTTATGTTTATTGAAGTGTAATAATTATAATGTGATTAAGGCAATAAAACAAAGGCAGACTCCATGTAAACAATTGTATATTTTTATATCAATGTAATTCTTCATGCAATTAAGGTTGAATAATCATTATTTGAAGTATAATACAATGTTTGTACACCTTGATTACATGTATTTTTCACAATAGCATTTTAAACAGATTTTAGCTAAACTGGGATGACATAAAGAACAGAGAGCAACAGATATACGCCAACATACAGATACAGACAGTACAAAAAAAACTTTATGCTAGCAGAACAGGGGAACAGTCTGGCAGGGTTGGATTATGTGTTTGTAAAGCAGCGACAGGAGATGTGGACCAGCAGACAGTTCCCTGAGGATACAGATGACATGGGATCATTTAGTGTACAGATGTCAGTGATTTAAAGTGAACTGGTTACTCTAGTCAATTGAGAATGCATATATTCATATATGTACATGAAAAAGGAGTTAATTTTTTGTTACAATTTACCTTTATTCCTAAGGGAAGATTCTGCAGACTTTGTTTTTGTGACATCTCGTGGCACTTGGCAGCTGTAGCAGGCATGATGACATTTTTGCTGGTCTCACACATTATGTTTATCATCTGCTCCCATTTGATTTGTTGATGATATGCTGTGAACTGGACTTTGCTAAATTAATTTATTGCACAGAGCCGGTCAACGGTTGAAACTACATTTGTGAGTTGTGATTTTTTGTTTATATAGCTTTTACCAGCAAAACATGAATGTACAAATCTTGGTCAAATGATAACATTTTGTGTTTGGCTTTCCAGCTGGATTTTCACATATTTCTGACATTTCTTAATCCATTTACTCTGATGGTTGATGTAAATAAACGCCCTACAACACAGATCTGTCATTGTCTGCTATTATGTTGGCAGTGGGGTTTATGGAGATGGCTTTATCCACTGCATGTGATAGACTGACTGGTGAACACTTTGGTGCTGGGAGCACAACAATCACATCAATTGTCCCTTTTCTGCCAGACAGGTTTCACATGTTATTTTGAATCTTCAACGAGATTGTGTATGGCCGTTCTGACCATGTGATGGTGCATCTGAAGGCTGAATGATGATGATAAGTACATTGCTCCTGAACAAAGGACCACAAAGCCTGTTTGCTTTTGTATTATTATTTCTTATTCTTTAAACCAGCCATCCATTTATACATCTCTCTGTCTATAAACCATGTTGTCTATTTGGCAAAATACCATATTCATGCAAGCAAAAATGTTTTTGTTTGTTTGTTGTTTAAATGATGAAATGCATATAAAAACCTGTATTTCATAAATCTAATTAGAAAAAAAACTCATTCATGAAAGCGAAAATATTTAAATAGAATAGAAAATAGAAGGCCTATAAAACATATTCCATACATCCTATTATAACATTAGCAAACTATAATATTCATACACACACATAAAACAGAAACCAAACACTTGAACACTGCACACACTTATACAATACATTTTATTGTTTTGTTTATTTTAATGAGGAGATTAACACAATCATGCAGTCAGTGCAAGCAATCAAGAAACTGGCTGAATCCGACCAATATACACTGGGACACAATCAGTGAAAGAATATTAAGCTGCTCTGGCGCCAATCATTTGGAAACTGCAAACAAGTCATTTTCGAGGGATATCTTAACCGTGGCAACATACTATTTTGCTTCAAGTTAACAAAGTTCATCTTCAACTCAGAAGCACAACGGGCATGCTTAGTGTTCCTGGCATACCTAGAAATCTAAAATTGTGCCAATTAGCAGAACAAGAGCATTTTGGGAGATGTAGCGTCTATCTTGTTGGCTAGCATACTGTTAGGTTTCACCTGGGGCTTGTTTAGAGTTAGAGATGAAAAATGTTCATTCAGTTGTTGGTCGTTAGCTAATAAGCTCCAATGAGTTATAGTTTTGTGTTCAATTTTTACTGGTTTGTTGAAAAGCTATGTATCTCTTGCTTGTGTGACTAATATCTTTAGTTTGTACCCTTAGAATCAGAATCAGAAATCCTTTATTAGTGCCACAGCACGGAAATGTACATTTGTTACAGCAAAAGTGCATAGCAGATATAAAAAAAAGGCATGCAATAACACAGAGTAAGCTAACATATTAGTATATATAGGAAAATCACACATTAGTTATACTACAATAAAGTGGGTAAGTAAGAACACATCCACGGCAACAAAACTCTAAATTCAAAGGGTTTTTGGTCTTTCCATGCTTACCCAATTAATGATTATCTAAATCCTATTGAAGTTGCTGAGCCAGACTAAATATGTGACATATATTTTTCAATTGATTAAATGGAAAAGAGATTAAATAATTATTATTATTATTATTATTATTATTATTATTATTATTATTATTATTATTATTATCAGGGGGCACAAATGTGTCCTTCCAAAGTGTTGAATAATTATTGTAAAGAGGTTGTGCCCTTCTCTGCAGTGAGGTGTCCATGGTTGCTGACATATTTCAGCCTTGATGTGGACTTTGCTCTCCTTCCTGTAATCAGACTATCTGATGGATGATGACAGGGTTGGCAAGGCTGCGCAAGGAGAGAGTCCAGGGCAATGCCATCTTTTACAGTTCCACCAGCTGTCCCAAGAAGTGTCTGAAGTGCCTGACTTGCATCTGCTGTCTTTCAATTAATGTTTAAACAGCGATAAAGAAACCATGTCTGCTTTTATTTCAATCCTTGAGATAATATCCTTCTTCTCCTTATCATGCTTGAGTACTCACACACACTCTCAGACTCACACAGACACACATCCTTGCCTCTAATCAGATAGAGTACATCATGAACAGATTAGATGAGATATTAATACATTATGGAAAGTCAAGGGGACATTACTGTGTATTAGAATCTGATGGCTCGCCTTTTACAAAGTTGAAGGGAACACTACTTAAGGACTTCCTTTAGGCGTAAAAGGATGCAATGTATTATCATTTCTTATCCTGTATTACATCTCTTATTATTACCCTTTTCGCTCTTCCAGTCTGAACCCGTACAGCTATGATGAGAGCTGTGTGTCCAGCAGCGTGGACCACCTGCCCCTGGCTGCTCTTCCACTTCTCGCTATCGTGTCACCTCGCTACCAGGATGCCGTGGCAACCGTGATTGCCAGAGCCAACCAGGTCTATCGCAGATTCCTGCAGTCAGAGGATGGCCAGGGATTCACGGGTCAGGTCCGTCTCACACTTGTTTTGGTTGGAGAGGCGAGGAAATGTCTTTCACCCTAGTCTCTCATCTTAAGTGTAATTAAAAAGGCAGGTAAAGCGCTCTGGCCGTGTCTAGAATAATTACTGTTCTTCTGCGGTTGATTTATTTGATCAATTAGCTCCTGAAGTTAAGCTGCTATAGCGCTTGTTTGAAATGCAAACCCTCAATTTGTTAAGTATTTAATTCATTAAATCTTTTTCTTTCCATGTAAGGCAATTACAGTAAAATCATAGGAGAACTGACAGAACATACAACCAACCACAAAGCACGTTAGTAAAGCTACTGGTCAATACAGTCATGATGAGACAACGAACCATAAGAGACAGACACTCAGGAGGTTGAGGTTCACAACCCTACAGGTATAGAAATAAATACACCAGCACTTGTTATTGCTGATTTGCTATTGCCAAAAGTTGTGGTTGCAATAGGTTGATACAGTCAATTTATGTTAGAGTTAGTATACGAAGTTGATATGTGATATTATAAGTTGTCCCCTTCCAACTTTATTTCTTTGACCTGAGCATTGTCCTTAAGTGGATGGTTATTATGTTTGTAATGTTCATCTGTGAGGATTTTCATTCTTGATTATTTAGTTTGGCTTCGGATACAGTAGTAGTCATATGGATCCACACTAGGAACACCTCTAAACTAACTAAGGAATTGAGGAAAAAAACATACTAATGAAGAATCCCTGTTGTGAAGAGAAAGGGAAGATAAGAAAAACACTACCGGGACCCTGTGAGATATTAGAGCTGTCAGAAAATCACATTATAACTTATTCAGAATTACAACTCAGGGTCCAATAAGAACGGTTTCCCACATGGCTGCTAGTAATTACAGTCTGAATAATATGTTGGGAAAGTGGCAGAAAAAAATGCTTGATTTGTGAGCTGATGATCCCCCACAATGCACCGCACAAGGAAGAGTCTGCTCACCGATGCACAACATTAAATTAAATTGTGTTGAATTGTGATGAGCAACTCTAGAATGTGTAGAAAAAAACAAAACAAAATAAGTATTGCAAGTTTAAACACAATTATACTCGTAAGTAACAGCACATCTGTATCCTAGTTATATATAGTCTTGAATTGGTAAGAAATGTTTTTTTGTATTCCTTTCATATAATTGTCCTCCTTCCCTGTCTGTGTGCACCATACTGTGTTGGGAGATTCACCTAATTATATATATTTCACGACAGGTATGCCTAATGGGTGACTGTGTGGGAGGTGTGCTGTGCTTCGATGCTTTGTGCTTTAGTAACCACCAGAGACCTGGAAGCCCCAACAACAGCAGCAAGGACAACAGCACTGAGAGCCTGAAGGTAGGAACTCACTGTTAAAGTTATAACATGATGATAATGGTGATGAATATGGTGATGCACTGGCTTGTACGAGCTTTACGAATCTTTTAACTCAGCTTGTAAAGCAAATACCAGAGTGCCAGCAAACAAACAAATATTGTAGAGTGTGTTAGGCTTTACAGAAGGTATATACTGTCCGTCTTCCTCTCAGGATAATTCGGGTCTACTGGGGGAGTCTAGCCTGGGTCTGAGTTCTAGCAAGAGGCTAAGTAAGAGCAACATCGATATCTCCGCCCCAAACGAAGGACACAGCCAGAGCGGGCCGCCACTCAGCCGCAAGCAGAGCGACTCGTATGACGGAGACACCTCGTCCACAGGCCAGCACAGCTTTTTTTCCAGGTAGGACCGTAGTTATGAAAATACCGCAGAGTTTGAAAATACAAGCCATTTTTTTTCTTGATAAATATTAGGTAAATATGGCTTCTTCTTTTTTTAATCAGGCAGATTTTTTTTATTTTTAGATTTTCATGAATGATTTATCCTCATTGAGAATACATACTATTCAAGTATCTCAATATGCAAATAGTAACAGATATTCTTTTGCTATATTTCAGTCATCATATTTCACATTTTTCTAAACTGGTGGCGCAACACATTCAGTGTACAGTCATGCACAAACACACACACACACACACACACACACACACACACACACACACACACACACACACACACACACACACACACACACACACACACACACACACACACACACACACACACACACACACACACACACACACACACACACACACACACACACACACACACAGGCCTATCATTTTAATCAGACTGCTTTAACACAGTAATGGTTTTTGCAGGATGGACCACCAAAATAAATCACATTTCACAGTTAATATTATATTTTTGGTCCAAAAGCAGTGTTCCAACTTCCAAACCTAGGAAAAACAGTAGACATTCTTTCATCCATTTCTGTCAAATACCATTGTTGATCACAAATGATTTCAGGGGATCAGATGAACTCCAGATTTCCAGTGTTTCACCCTGTCTCACTCCCGCTCTTTATCAATATTATCAGCTTGACTGCCCTTTCTGCCTACCTGTCTGTGATGGACTATAAATAGCCTGTTTTTGCCTTTGCCAGCCAGTTTGCTGGGGGGAAATTCAGCTGGCTGGAGGGGGTATATTTCCACATTTACTCACTTCATGCAACCAGTGTTCCCATTTCAAATCACATGCTCCACTAGGCTCACACCATCACAGTAACACAGGCACTGAAGAGAGAATCACATACTGTATATTCACAGTTACACCATATTGTGCTCATACTGTGCACCTCCTCTACCCTTTCACTTCTTGTTATAGCGATTAATCACAAGCCTTCCTTTGTGGTAGGTAACCTCCACTCCTGGATAAGCTCTTTTACCCAACTCCCAGCAGATATTCCCATTGAACATGGGGGCTTATTAAAGCTTGTTTTTACACACATTATCCCTCCTTTAGGACAGGCTTCTAGGATGGCTGTCTATCTCTGGTTTCTCCTTTTCACATGCATGTTTACTCTGCTTTGGCCCCGGCTGGGAATTGGCTGTGAGATTATCGCAAATGAATTTGACTGCCCAATCCATCTTGGTTAGGGATGTGTGCTTTGGCTAATTTCACTGATATTTAAACAAATGGTAAATAAAACTAACTTCCTATGTTGAGGAACCGACATAATTGTCTAAATGTAGATGTCTATTTAGTCTAAAATGATCAAAAAAAGGATTATGTGCACTCATAGCTACTAATAGGCTTTGTGAGTCTAATACCCATCAGGACTTACATGTGCAATGTTTTAGCTAAAAAGGTAGGCATCAGTGTCGGAGCGGGCGCATTTTGATACACATCATGTTTTCATTGCCGTTATCTCTCATAAAACCATGACAACCACCTCAACAATAGTGAGCCATATGTCATGTTTATTTAACATATTGGTAACCATCTGCGGTTAAATGACAAGTGCTTTAGTTGCTAAATGGAAATTTAGTCCATCCAGGCAAAAATCACACTTTACTTTCTATACCAGCAGGAAATGTTTGCTGAATGAAAAGTCCACTTGTTAAGAGAGATTAATAATTTGTATTAATTAAACATGTCAACATGGGACTTGAGTGTATTTAGTACAAAACATGCAGTTGCCCATACTTTTATTGTGCAAGTTCACTGTTCAAGATCAGAACTACTCGTACTTTCTTTGACAAAATGATTACATCAGAGGATAATTAGCAGCGGTAAAAACATTTTGGCAGACCAACAGACTAAACATTTTTTAATGGCATGGCACTAAGGTAGTAATAAGTGAAGCAGACACATCACGGAGGAGAGAAGACAAAAAACAAAATGTAAGTGGAAAGCAATCAAATAACTATTGATTTGGCTTTTAAAGATGGCAAGAGACTGTTGGCTTATACTTTCTCCCCATGCAGGACTTAATGGGAAATGTTGGCTCGCTAGATACCACAAAGATAACGTTGGACTGGCTCGGCTTCAAGGCTGTAGGCATGATGCCGCCTATGTCGGCTTAGTCATAAAGGCCCGGAACTGACAAAAAACTGAGAGTGTTGAAACTATCCGACCAAACATTTGTTCAAAAACAAAGCAAAAGCATCACTGACTCATCTGTGTAAACATTGAGACTTTCACCTTCCCTATTCCAACATACACAGTAATGTCAGATTCCCCCTTAAATAAAAGAAGTGTGTTTTCCTTTTTTTAATTACCTGAAGCATTTACCTTTTACAATCTATTATCACGTCCCAAAATACTTATCAAAGGATACTTGCAGTGTAAATTTGTAATTGGAGTCCCAGTTACATACTTAATGTCAGCGTTAAGGGAAAAAAGACCCAAGTGCAGTAAGGAGGAGGGATTCAGGGTTTAACAAAAAGCGAGCTTTATTCCAGTAAAAAGCTGTTAACAAAACACAAAACTAGAGTAGCAGGCAAAGTAAAAACAAAAGGTAAAAGTATTAAAACAAAACTATAACAAACCACAAAGGCGAAGTTGGATAAGGGAGGGCAGACGTTAATGATCAAGACATGACATGTAGTCCAACTCATGGGAAGAATGACGGGGGAAAAGCGATGACGAATGAACTAGGAGTTAAAGGAAAGACAAAACTAAATACACAAGGGTAATCACAGGACAAGACACAGCTGAGGAGGGGAGGAGAAACACAAGGGCAACAGGTGATCACAATGAGACAATCAGACACAGGAGGGCAAACACAGGAAGTGACACCAGACAAGACACAAGGAGGAAGATACATTTCAAAATAAAACTAACAAAAGCCCTATAACCATGACACTTAAATCGTTAAGACAAGTCAACTATCACTACATTATTGTTAAAATATTTACTATAAGCCAATAAGGATAGCGACTGACTGTCAGATCAAGCATCTGAACTCGATAAGTAAACAATTGGACTGGTAGGCCATGGGAACATACAAATAACATGCTACATTTTGTGTCCCCAGCCTTATGAAGGAGAATGTGGAGGTTCGTGGTGGCAGCAGCAGCAGTCTGGTGTTGAATCCTGGTCGATTCGACTTTGAGGTGGCAGACTGTTTCCTGCTGGGCTGCCCTTTGGGCCTTGTGCTGGCCATGAGACGCACTGTCCTGCCTGCCGTCCAGGGTGAGACACAAAAATGCATACCGTTTATTTAATTCTATGTTCTTATTATTAATGTGAACTTACCTGAAAAAAGTCTTGACTGCAATAATATGCAAAATCAGTGAAGTGACATACTTTAGCTGGATTGGTTTTTACTGAGAAATGATTCAACATTTTTCAGGATAGGATCAGTTGAAACAGATTTTCCCTGGAAAGAAATACACTTCATGATTTACAGTACAAGAAAATATTAGTATGTTTTTCCGCTCTACTTAATGTAGCACACAACAAGGTAACTGCAAGAAGGAACACTCATAGAGACATGGAGAACATGCAAATGAAGTGTTTATTTTGTTGCTCTCAAAGCAATAACATTAAAACTAAAAGTATTTTTCACCTGGAGATTGGTTCTGGTGTCTTCTCCTGTTTCCAAACCCCCTTTGTCATAAATTGCTTATGTTACACAGCTACAGTAAAAACTTCCCAATGGCTTTACCTCTCCATTGTTTTTTCTGACCCACAGTGAGCCAGCTGCATCCAGCCTGTTCTCAGATTTTCAACCTGTTTTACCCTTCGGACCCTTCAGCCTCCAGGCTGGAGCCGCTGCTGCAGCCTCTCTTCCACAAGTTGCCACCCTTTGCAGTGCCGCGCTACCAGCGCTACCCTCTAGGAGATGGACGCTCAATGCTCATAGGTAGGACGTGTGATTCGACCCTGGAAATCAAGATTGAGATCAGCGCCTCTTGAATATTTTATTGGTTGATCCATCTTCTGGTATAATTGTATTGCCATATTAATAAGCCTGTGAATTTTCTATTTCCAGGCTGCATGAAATGAATGAATGCATGAATTCTGTTGAGGCTAGATTCCAGCGGTTTAGAGATTCTATGATTTAGTAATGCGAATTATTACAGGCGCACAGGTGCAAACAGAGCATATATCCCATCTGTGTAAGCTTGCCCTGCAAAGGCAGAGCTAAATCCTGCCCCAACAGTCTGAAGATGGAAGTAATTATACTTCGATCTTCTTGGTATGCGGTAACTTAAGCCTGCCACATCTCTTAGATGATCCAGCACATTATATGCCATATTAATCTGCTAGATATGGCACCATACTGCTGTAATCTGACTGGAGGGCCTGGTTGAGTCTTTAATGAGCCAGTGATTTATTTATGCATGTTTTAGCCCACTTTTGGGACTTAGAGACCCGCTCTTAACATCACATTGCCTTGTTCCCCTGTGCGCCTGTGTCAACCTTCATCACTGGGAGAAAAGTAGGGCAAGAACTGATCGCTTTAATTTACAGTCTGCATGCCTGAACTCATTTTAGAAAATGAGACTTTGTGGGTACAAAAATCTGTATAACTAGAGTATTATTTTTTAATTTTATATAACTCTCAGACCAATACTTGGTGACTGTCCAATACTGCAGTAAAGGTGATGGAGTGTAAAGGCAGACACACAGTGTAGGCTTGCAGCTACACCAGGTTTTAATTACGGTCTGGAGTTCTTTTCCATTGATCGGGCATGGAAGCTGTCAAGTTCTGTATTAATTCAAAACCAAAGACAGATGCACATGGACACTGCAGACATACAGTGCAACAGGCTCACACAGAAGAAACAGGGGCACACATCAACCATCTCCTGCTCTGTAATATAGTAATTAGTTGTTATGAAGATCTGGAAAGCCAATGAAAACAGGCCCCTGTGGGTATGAAGTTGACAGCTTTTATTATGATGAATGCTGCTAATAGAGAGAAAACGAGCCCTCTTCCTATTGATTCCCAGCTATGGTCCAATGGGAAATATGATGGTAAAAGACAGAAAATGCGCATGAAGTTATTGTCATTTTTACCAGTATTGATCACAAGGTTAACAGTGCTTTAATGTTAAGATGGTGGTGTATTTTTTGCTCATCATCAAATTGTTTCCAAATAGGTAGCTCGTGTGAGTGGAGGCTGAGAGCGTGGCGAGGACAAGAAGGGAGGGGGCTGGGTTAAAAGTGTCTCTCCGTCTCTTTTAGTCACAAAGACATTTCAAGGCACCAGTGCAATCATCCTCCCTTACATTGTGATTTCTGTTGTCATCAGCTGTTTACCTTTCACCTTTAATTACAATCTTTATGTTTTCATAAAAGCCATTTCCTAGGCCTTTTTCCTTTTTAATCTATCTCTGTCAGCATTTTCCTGCTAGCCCTTGCAGTTTATTGATGCCCCTTATTCTGTCTCACCAGCATGACTTTTGAAAGTATATGTGTGTACAGTCAGTGGACCTTTCTTTCCTTCCCCTCTCTCTCTCTCTCTCTCTCTCACTCACTCACTCACTCACTCACTCACTCACTCACTCACTCACTCACTCACTCACTCACTCACTCACTCACTCACTCACTCACTCACTCACTCACTCACTCACTCACTCACTCACTCACTCACTCACTCACTCTCTCACTCACTCACTCACTCACTCACTCACTCACTCACTCACTCACAGAACATTTTCTCTACTTATTGTGCTGGGAAAAGCATCCAGAAACCGAAAGAGCATTAAGCCCGTCTAAGAGATAAAAAGCAATGCTTATTATTAATAACAGGTGTGTGTGTGTGTGTGTAGCATTGTGTTCTCTCAATACAATGCAAGGTCACCTTAAGAGGAAAACAAACCAAAACAACTTATTCTGCCTTTTGATTTATATATATTTTCTTCCCTGATTTTTCCTTAGATTTGATCAAAGTTAACCAAAGCTTTTTCTAACTGAGAGTATGGTGTGGGCATGACATTGTAATGTGTTCTTTGCTGTTAGTGCAAATAAGTGTTTTTAGTTTTTTTGTACTTCTATTTCTAGGTTGAAAAGAGAAAAAAGAGAAAAGAGAAATATGAAGCACACAAATTGTGATATTGTTATAGTTTTTCTTGGTTTTCTTTTCTGAGATTCTTGATTATTCATCAATAGGCTGGGAAATATATTGATAATATATCAATATTTTTATGTGAGACTAAATATCTTCTTAGGTATGTAATTGTCTTACATTAAATTTATGTCATTTTTGTTTTATAATTTCTTTATGATATCTACATAACACGTAATGATATATAATATTATATCAAATATACATAATGATATATAACAAAATGTGTGTAAATATTTTGTGAGAGCACACATAGTGAACCCTAAAATAATGTTGCAATATCGGTATTGAGTTATTTCATTAGAAATATGATGATATCCAATGTTCTTTATATCGGCCAGCCCAACGTATTGGTGTTGATTGTGTATGATTAAGGAGTGTGTGGCATGCATTGCCTTCAATTACTAAGAAACCTGAAAACTATCTTTGCAAAAATAATGATAATGATATAATAAATTAACCTGATTTATATTGCTCCTTTCAAATAGAGTTACAGAATGATTTACATAAAAACAGACTGCATTTAAATACACACAAGGAAGGAAATGAAGTAGAAATAAGCCACTTAGAACATAGAAAAACAGAGAGTAAAACAAACGTAGTAGTCATAAAACATAATTAACTTAAATTAATATACATAAAAACACAAAGGAATCTCAAAGAGCGGACAGAGTTTGCTGCCCTGATCTCCTCAGGAGGTCACTCCATGATCCAGTAGCTCTGACAGTAAAGGCTCTGGGTGGTTGGAGTGACCAATATCACAAATAATTCTGAAATAGCTTTTGTACTTCAGAGCAAGCAACTGAGTTTTTCCTTGGTAAGTCAAAATAAATGAAGAACATAAAGAACAAAGAGTAGTCCATGTTCATACTGTGATTGAACGCAATTCATTTGAACTTGCAGAGGAAAATAAATTACACAGTACCATCCTTGTTTATTTTAGAAGATAAATATTTTCACACTATTTAAACAAATTTAACCCTAAGCAAATCACTTTTACCCTAACCAACAAAATACTTTCTACCCCTGAACAGCAGACCCATTAGATGAAAAACATCCTCTCTAGCAATACTAAATCGATCACTGCGTGTCAGAGTCCATAACCTCCATCCTTACAGTCCATATTTATTGACCACACCTGATCTCACGTCTGAGAGGTTGGCTCTTAATCTGTCTTCAGCGGTGGTTGCCAACCCTTCACAGACCAAACACACAACATGTGGCTCCATCTGGAGGTTTATTTATAACTTATCCAGCAGGAAGCTGTGAAAGGGTTAATCTGCCAATTACCGGCCACTTCATGAAGCAAAACTGACTATTCTGGGTGATAATTGGATACATGCAACTACAAAAACACACCCATTTAAAAATGTTGAATGCAGGCAGGCACATACATCATCCAAGAGTGGAGCCACAGTCTGTAATGCTAATGTTTGTGTATAGTGAGAGTGGAAGTCATGCAAACACAATTGTGTGTGTTAAAAGACTGGTGCAGCACAATCCTCCAGTCGTTCAGGTAAACATTTGCAGGCACACTTATTTCATCTTGGCTCTCCCTAGCCTGCACCTGTTCCAGATCCCTGTACCTACCTTATATCCACTTGGTCACATCAGAAGACATCCCAGTGGATTGATACATATTGCATGCCAATGCAAATGGCATGTTGCTGAAGTGGGATCACAGGCAAATTGAGTCTTGGTTTGTTTATGACACACATACAAATATGTAGAGGCAGGGATGTGTTTTCTCACTTGTCACTTGGGGTAATTGGTGTGTGTGTGTGGGCGGAGCTATGTATGTGTGTGTGGCTGTGGGTGTGTGTCACTGGGGCTGAGTGATTGCCTAATGAATACCACCTGCATCTACCGGGGAATCTGTTTTGTTTGAGACAGGGAGAGAGGAGGCAGGGTGCTGACATTTCTGTTGACCGCTAAACCGCTAAACTCTTTCCACCATATAGTCCAGTACAGCAAGTCACTCAACAATAAAATGTATGTTAGCATGTATGTTTTATTGCAAGGGAAATAAAAACATCTTCAACTGCAGTACGGCTTCAAGTTTCCTCCTTGGATTCAGCGTGTCAGGCAGAGCCCTGTGTTCCCCTCTCTGTGACTACTTTAGCACTTGATAGTCACTGAAAAAAATATATAGATTACATTACTTTTACGCTGTGCAACACAGTGGTAGAATAGAGTGGCTCATTCAGAGATGAGTCAAGAGCCACAGCAACAACAAGGTCTTGGTAACAGAATAATGAGCACTCTCTAGAGTCTGGCTAGAAGAAACACTGAGTTTCATAACACAGGTAGGAAGAGGGAGACAGTTAGAGTGTTCTCAAAGAAAGAGAGTGACATGATGACACATAACTTAAAAATATACATACAACAAATAAACAAGAATGATATCCACAAGTAGACATTTTAAATACAGAATAATAATATATATAAAGAAATACAATGCCGAAACATACATTTCCATTTCTACCTATGTGATTCTGTATCAAAGGGAATAACGCGTTTTTCCATGATGTGTGATGAGCAGGTCCCTAGGGAAATGTTTAATTTTCCTACAGTGTTAGCGCAAAACAAATAAGCAGGAGATGTGTCTGGATGGTACTGCGGCAAAGAGAAACCTCTACAGATAAATGATTCTACCTGTCAACAGAAGCCACAGCAAGATGTTTTTCAGGACTTCTGCAGTCAATACAATTGGATTCAACCCATGGAGCGTGGGAGCAGTTTTTATCGTTGTTATGGTGCTTGTCTTTTGTTTTCCCTGATAAATAGCAAAGGAAGTCAATACATAGCATCTTATTAGGCAAAACAACAGCATTGATTTAAAGACCTGTTTTGAGGCCAGTTGATTGTTATGTGATCAAAGCATTTCCTTATCCTCCTTTCTGTTTGTCCTTGACTTTTCTCTCCTCCTCTCACCCTCCCTAGCGGAGAGTATCCAAAGCCATCCAAATGTGTTTTTGGAAGGTGGAAAAACTCCTGGAGGTCCAGCTTCACAGACGTCCTCTGAGACAAAGCCTGAGGGAGGAGAAGAAGAGGGAGGTCGTAGAGCTAGCATGACCAGTGTCGAAAGTGAAATGTCAATTTGCTTCATGGGCCAGCTGGGAAACACCATCACTAACAGTGAGTGGGAGGGAGAGAGGGTGAGAAGCTGCACTGGCTTGTCTCATGTATTCAGGTTCATGAGGTTCCACAGCTTTTAAGTTGACCTCATATTTTCACATGTTTATGATTGTGTGTGTGTGTGTGTGTGTGTGTGTGTGTGTGTGTGTGTGTGTGTGTGTGTGTGTGTGTGTGTGTGTGTGTGTGTGTGTGTGTGTGTGTGTGTGTGTGTGTGTGTGTGTGTGTGTGTGTGTGTGTGTGTGTGTGTGTGTGTGTGTGTGTGTGTGTGTGTGTGTGTGTGTGTGTGTGTGTGTGTGTGTCAGTTTCCAGTAGCTGGTGGGGCTCCAAGAGACTCGATTATGCTCTGTACTGCCCTGATGTGCTGACTGCCTTCCCAACAGTGGCTCTGCCTCACCTTTTTCATGCCTCCTACTGGGAGTCCACTGACGTAGCAGCCTTTGTTCTTCGGCAGGTGGGAAAACCTAGTTAACACTTATTGTTTTTTATCACAGATTGAGAAATGAATGTCTCAGTAATAAGTTTGCAAAAATTAAAAAGTTATTTTGTGAGCATTCTGAAAAATATTAAACATTTACCAAAACAATTGAACCATTAGTGTTGTGTAGGTGCTGTTCGAAGAGAGAACACCATGGGTTCAGCTACTATCCATGAGTCATGTAATGTGAATCTACAATGAAGAACACACTTTGTGATAAAGGCCCATTTACCTCGCCTATTTTAGTCTAGATAAATCATGTTCAAGATTGTGAGGATTGCAGTGGTCTGCAAAATGAAAGGAAAGGATCATGATCAAGAGGTCTGCATACTTTATCAAGTGCAAATATGTTTAGGATTCATCTCATGCTTCACAGCTGAGCCTCATAGCAGAGGGAGCTGTTTTTTTCATAAATGTTTGATTTTAGGACTGAAATCTGAACAAATCTTACCAGGATTAGGAAGTTTATACTGGTTTATATATAATGGTATGACTAAAATCTGCTAAATTCAGAGGTTAAGAAGTTCCAACTCTTTTACGACTGGTTAGCATTTAAAGCTACACATGTCGTCTGAGCTAAGTAGTTAGTGTTACATCCACCATGTGTCTATAGCTGCCATTATCCTCAGAAACTAACATGGAGCAGGCCAAAAATAATAAATAAATAGGACCAGTGTATCACGTCATTTCATATAACAGCCCTTTAAAACATTGGCTTTGATCTTGATTATATTAAAACAGAGGGACTAGTGAGAGGAATAAAAAACACATAGAAAAAATAAGCATTATTGACGCCATCAGGAAAGCCAGATCATCATTTTGGTTCAGTGGTTGGCAGGTCCACTTGACGCTGATTCATATTAAATAATCATCTTGGAGTTTAAGGGCTGCATGGAAAATAATTTGTTAAAGCTAATTATTTACTTTTCTCACAGTTCAAACTTACTTTATGTGAGAAAATGTCTTCTAATGTTATGAAACAAATAGCCTCTGTATTTCTAAGAGTGGGGAGTGATATGCATGGCTTCTTTCAAGTAGAGTAATTTTATTCAAGTACTCCAAATCCCTCTTTCAGTCCTTCAAATGTGCCGGTGTTGCTCTAGTCACAAAAGGTTTCCATTTGATTGTGATTTATGATCCCTGACACAGGTTTTGGTCCAAGGCTTAATTTGGTAAAACTTATATGTTATAATTCTTACGGAAATGGTACTGACATGAGACTATTAGGTTATTACTTAAAGAAAAATAACTGTTCTGTGTGCTTAACTGAAGGATGTGATCTGATGTGTAAGGGGTTGTTCTTCAGTGGAGATGTAACTAAATACTGTATATCCCTCCAGTACAATTTTGAGATACTTGTAGCTAGCTTGAGTTGTATTCTACTGCATCTGAGATACAGATATTTGTAAATGTTTGCTTAGCCACATTTATTTGACAACATTATCTCAGATTCATATAAAATTAAATTGATCAATACTAATGCATTAGTTATTATAATCAAGGAATATAATATACTGTACATTATTCTGCAAAATGAGCACTTCAAATATTAATACTTGATGTTTATTTTGATGTTGTTACTTTTTTACACTCAGTTGCGTAAAATATTTTCAACCCAAAAGTTTGCTTGTTACAGGGTGTTGCTGTCTGTAGGTAAAATATAAGTATTTCTTCTATCCCTGCTGCTCTTATATATGCATGTGTTTATTTATTGACAGCTCATGCGATCTGACTGCTCGAAGACCCAGGAAGCGGACAGTTTGGGCTCTGCTCTGTTCTCTCCCTCCAGCCCACGTGAGAAATGGCTCAGAAGGAGGACACATGTCAAACTTAGGGTAATGAATTATTTTGCTGAATAAACTTTTGACCCAGTTGACTCTGCTAACAGCAATATGAATTTATGGCTGCTCATTTAACTTTTAAAAGCTGATATTCAAACCTTACGTGAAAGAATATATGAATAATTTAACAAAGCACTTTACACAGCCTCAAAAAAAATTGTCCCTGAGGTGCCTCTCGTTCTAAGAATCACACCCACCCACACAGAGCCGAACACCAGATACTTTTCGTCTGCCGCAATGGCCTTGCATTCATTTATATCAAAATAGAGGTTTCTTTCACTGCCGAGGTTGTAGTGTTATACTGAATTTATTTTAAAACTCCCAAAATTTTACCTTGAAGCATGCAGATACACACAATTACTTGATGCGTCGGGGCCATACAGAGAGGAACAATCCCAATCCCATCATGCTTCACAGTGTTCTTTTTATCTGCCTTCTTCAAAAGGCAAGCATTTATTGACTGCTTACTTTTCATATTGCTATTATTAGAACTATGTTACCAGAGTGACATGGAAAAATGTCTGTATCTGAGTCTGTGAAGGTCTTTCTCAGTGTCTTCTTGCCACAGTGACGTGTTTCTTATGTAAGAGCTCAAAGAAAACAACTCTGAAAAAGTTGCCTTTTATTGTATTTGATTGAGAATGTGGAGCTTGAAAGATGCTGCATGCTGATTCAATCAGGGCACAGCCTGCTCATCTCATGCAGAGTGATACTATTCAATGAGACTTGGCTTCTTTGTCTGATGTTACTTGACTTGGCAAGAAGAAGTTTGTCACAGCTGTAGAGGGACCACTAGTGTGGAAGTTGCTTCATATACATGCTGCTCTCTCGCATGCGGGTATCCACACCTTGTTTGTGAGTGGATGGTAACACTGATGCGGATGTAGCTTACCTGTATGACCACCCGGAGTGAATTGTTTCGGGAAACTACGTGTTGAAAACTGCAAGGACTCACACAGTCACACAGTAGCTGTGATGTTTTTTGTATTTTGTTTGGATGTCCAGGTATGTGCATATATGGTTTGCTTAGTCTGCGTGCTTGCTATCAGTGAATCAGTAAGTAGAACCTCATGCTGGTAACAGCTGGAAATGTTGAACTTCTTTGGTGGATGTCACATCCATTCAATCAATTATCATTAGCCAATGTGGTGAAACAGTAGAATACAAACACAACATGTTTGATCTCATCAGCATATCTTAAATAGGAAGATGCTCAATTAAGTTTCTAGTGATTGTTGTCGATAAACTGCAGTGCATTTTCAAGTCAACAGAATATCATCGCAGGATCCAATAAAAATCACTGCAAAAAATATAGATACCGTTATTTTGTTTATCATTTATCACTATATCCACAGGAAAAAAAAGCACATTTTAAGTTGCGATATTGCTGTATTTGGAAGAAAAAGCAAGGTGTTGATTAAGATCATGTGTGTCAAGCAATAATCTCAGGAAAAAAGAAAACAGCCAAATGAAGTAAACAGCAAAGAATTAGTGGGCTTGTAATATGTTTTTTTTTTAAATGCAACCTTTTCAGCATGAAGAGAGAAGAGTAGTGTATCTGCTTGTTTATCAAAGAGCTCAACAAACGGAGGAAGAACAGAGCAAGACAAGGGAGCTTTATAGAGAGTTAACACACTTGAAGGTCTTACCTCAGAGGCATTTGATTGGAAACACTCTACAACACACACACCACGTATTGTAGTGATTGATTGCTAAACATTTGCTGATTGATCGCGGCTTGGTTGTCGAATCCTCTCCGACCTTTTGTCAATAGATTGCTCACCAATCAATCGATTTGTTATTGATTGGTGATAATGGATGTTCATTTTTTAACTTTGGATCATAATGTGTTGAAAGAAAAATCAAAAACTCAAATTTCACACACTGTCAACATTCTCTGTTTCCTAACTGAATTGTGTTTTGTGCTCCTTTTTTGTATTTACTGCAGAACGTCACTGCCAACCACAGGGTGAATGATGTCATTGCGACCGAGGATGGGCCACAAACGCTGGTTGGTCGCTTCATGTACGGCCCCTTGGACATGGTCACTCTGACCGGAGAAAAGGTGAAACGCAGCACATTGCCCCAGATACACTTATCTATTGGTATAAATGTTTTTTAATCTCCAACCTCTTGACTCATCCTGCCTTGTTAGGTGGACATCCTGCTAATGACACAACCTCAGTCTAGTCGCTGGGTGCACTTTGACACCGATGTAACCAACAGCAGCGGCAGAGTGACATATACCATACCCAAGAGCAAGAAGCTGGGCCTAGGAGTATATCCAATTAAAATGGTTGTCAAGTAAGCATTTCATAGCATGTCATAGCATTGAGGAGAGCATTGTCAAATTAGATCCTATATTTGTGCCCTATTGGAGTTTGGCTATAGTGAAGTTTTCAAGGCCATGAAGGGAGTTAAACTCGGTATAGCAAATGCATTCTCTCTTTCTTATTCTATACAACAGGGGCGATCAAACGAGTGCAGAGGCCTACCTCACTGTGTTGCCACGGGGCATGGAGTGTGTGGTCTTTAGCATTGATGGCTCTTTTGCTGCTAGTGTGTCAATCATGGGCAGTGACCCCAAGGTCCGCCCCGGAGCTGTTGATGTCGTCAGGTAACAAGCAACCGCCGCCGTGTGTGTGTGTGTGTGTGTGTGTGTGTGTGTGTGTGTGTGTGTGTGTGTGTGTGTGTGTGTGTGTGTGTGTGTGTGTGTGTGTGTGTGTGTGTGTGTGTGTGTGTGTGTGTGTGTGTGTGTGTGTGTGTGTGTGTGTGTACATGGGATTCACATTTTCAGAGATGGACTGAAAGGTTTAGAGAGATATGCTTTCAGTCGCCCACCAGCAATTATTGCATTAAGCATGTTGTGTTTGTTATAGTACAACAGCCGATCAATGGTGAACGCTTTGACTTGTTTGATGTTTTGTATTCACATGCAGGCATTGGCAGGACCTGGGATATCTGATCATCTACATCACCGGCCGCCCTGATATGCAGAAGCAGCGTGTGGTATCCTGGCTCTCTCAGCACAATTTTCCCCACGGGATGATCTTCTTTTCTGAAGGCCTGGTTCATGATCCCCTGCGGCAAAAGACCATCTTCCTCAAGAACCTCATACAGGAGGTACTGTTCTGAGACAAACAGTTGTACTGAGCACGTCACCTTTCTTACAAAGCATTTAAAACAGTTTAGTTCTCTGCCCTAAATAGATTTAGATTTCTGTCTTTTCACATTACTCTTTTGCAAGCTAACAGGGCTGTAACCCTGAGTCGTGGTAATTCGAAATGCCATACTCTGACTGATAATTCCTTCTGTCACCAGTGTCACATTAAGATCAACTCTGCTTACGGCTCCATGAAGGACATCTCTGTTTACAACATGCTTGGCCTCTGTCCCTCACAAATTTATATTGTTGGCAGACCATCGAAGAAGTACCAAAATCAGTGCCAGGTATGTCAATTTCTATCTTATTTTCCTTTTTACACCTTCATTGTTTTATAGCAATTTGTTGCAATTCTTCCAATTTCATTTGAAAGTCTTTTTTGTCATTTACTTTAATCTCTCCTTCTGGTTTTTTAACCCTTTTTTGGGGGGTATATGTAGTTCCTGAGCGAGGGCTACGCAGCTCACCTTTCCACCCTTCAGTTTGGGCACAGAGCCAGACCCAAGAAATCCCCTTCAGTTCGTATGGTCCTGAGGAAGGGCTCATTTGGTCTCTCAGCGAAGCCTGACTTCCTGTGTAAGCGCACCCACCTGCGCAGGACCATGTCGGTGCAACAGCCAGACCCACCCTGCACATCCAACCCCAAGCCTGAGCGAGCTCAGAGCCAGCCGGAGTCAGATAAAGACCACGGGGGAGGAGGGGGAGGAGGAGGTGGAGGTGGAGGTGGAGGTGGAGGTGGAGGTGGAGGTGGAGGTGGAGGTGGAGGTGGAGGTGGAGGTGGAGGTGGAGGCGGACTAGGACCATGGGGACGGCCCTCCATACATCGTGGAGACACAACCCCCTGACGTCAAAAACGAGATGGAAGGATTGAAAGAGGGTAGACGAGGAGAACAAAGAGGTCATAGTGTCCTGGGCCAAGGTGAGATTTTGTGTTTAAATGTTGAGGATTTAAAGAATATTTCCAGGTTCTAAAAACTTTTCTTATTATAGTTATTTTGTCCACCATTCTTAACAAAGAAACATTCCTTTGCACTCTAGCATAACCAAATTCAGACAGTTGATCTTGTACTACAAGAAATAACCACTTAAATGTTAGGTGTGCAACCTGTGATCACCTGTATCTGCACAGTATGATGTGTCTCAGAATCAAATTTAAATTTGCAAAAAGAACACAATTCTAATATTGCCTGTAAGCGATGTCAATGTGTGGTTGATTGTTTTCCATTAAAGAATAACAACACCTGTTATTTTATTGCAGCCTTTCTCATTTTACTGTACTGCATCATCTGTTAGGCCTTTAAGGAGCTCGATGCTCCGCGTAGCTTTGAAACAGATTGATTTAATAAGTCAATAAACACCCACCTTCATTAGATAATGTTTTTTGATGTACCTGATACATTATAGTCTTTACACTTTAGTCACAGAGCTTTTTTGTACTTATAAGGTAGGGTCTAATAGTGCAACATAAACAAGGAAATGATGAAGGAAGCACTGCAGAGAAGTAACAATGAGACATTTTTCTGGGCACCTGCGTAAAGGAATGTTATTGTAAGCTGCTCTCTAGAAGGACAGAATGTAGATTTGCCTATGATTATGATAACGCAAGTTCTGATGAGCTACAATACAATGTTCTCCCATTCTTGAAATTGACTAGAGTTGGACATAATGTCTGCGCAATTATGAATATTAAAGCCAAGTCACTGTGAGAGCATGTCTGAACAATATGCTGATGCACAACACCCCAACAATAATGACTATTATTTTCTATATTATTTGACAGTGTCACCTGCATCTACTGTACATTGGATCCTCTGCTGGCATTGCTCCTAGCTCAGCTTTACCTCATGCTTGGCCCTACACTCTGCCCTTTTTTATGACCTGCTTGGTGGATTGTCACTTAATGTTTGTGTTTGAGCAGTGCAGGGGACAGCAATGATGTTTTGCAAATGTGTGTTTTGAGCTCAAAATGTGTCTCTTTGTCAAATCAAAGCAATGTACTTCATATTCATTCACACACACAAGCTTCAGAGGATGAAATCTGTGGAGACGATGATGACTCTGAACCCGTTGAGTCTTTGCAACAGAATATGGGACATCTGTGCTGACAGGCGTTCATGAAGACTGACTCCGGTTCCTGCACTGATGTGAATACTCAACACATGTCATCCCTGTGTGGGCCTCTGGACACTGACATTTAGGTTCAAGCTGCGCACAAGCTCTGCAGTTTTGAACCCTAAAGATCTGACCTCTGCCTCTATTTCAATCCCACTGTTAGATTTCTCCCTCGCGTTGTGGCCGGCTTACTACCCCCTCCCGTCCCCTTGACCAGTCTGGCAGAACAGGCATTTCAACACCCGCCTATGATTGGGTCTACAGCTGCTGCAGCACGTCTCTGCCCCTGAGGTCGCATTTGCACTATTGAAGTGGTTTCTCAATTTAGCTGTGGTAATTGCTTCAAAACAAAGAGTTGTATTTGTATTTTATCGTATTTGTTTTTTCTGCAGATTGTGCACTGTTGGTTACTCTAACTAATAGAACATTTAACTCAGATAGTTTGTAGGAAAGTGTTGGTTTGACCAAAACATGTTTACAGATTGATGGATGTAAAAAGTGATCAGAACTTGTTAATGACAGTGTAATTATCATTATTAACGACAGTAGTTTAGTTGGTTTGTAGTTGCATTAGCTTGTGGGACATTGTACAATACGTCGTAGTTCTACAAGGATGTCTTTGCATCCATTTACTGCAGTGGAACCAATAGATTTGTGATGAAATCTGATCCTGTCCAGTGGGCGTGGAAATGAGTCTTACTGTGGTCATGTTAAAAACTCTTTGCAAGTCAAACTTATTTTTCTATGAGGAAATATTGTAAATACAAATATTTTCAATGTATGTTTTTGAACCTTTTTTTTACTTTACAATTAATTTTTGCCTTAAATTGTATTTGATGTTGTGTAGAGATTTAAATGATTTAATTTGTTTGACCAAAGCATCACATTTACTGTTACTTCATGAAAAAGTGCATTTAATCTAGTTGATTATTTACTTCCAAATGTTTTAGACAATGTTTATGTGTGTGTACGTGTGAGTGAGTGAGTGTCTAGGTAATTGTTGTAGAGTTGTATTTACTGTGAGCATAAAGACAGCTATGACACATACACACACTGCAGAGAAACCAGAGGACATAAGAGGCCAGTGTTAACATACCTTTTCTTTTCAGGGCTGAGTGTGTGTTTTATAGACTTGGATTGAAGCAGTGCGTGAGATGATTACTTAGTCAAGGTTTTTATACCTGCTATGAAAGGGAAAAAGGCTGATGAGTTCTCCGGGTGTGTTTAGCCGAAAACCTGCACAGCAAAGTGGAACGTGCCAGCCAGCAGAGAGCTTTCTTACCTTTTTATTTCTTACCTTGCTATCTTCCTTTAGAGCTGCCCCTGTAATTTTAGTGCATTATTTTGTTATTATATAATATTGTAGAAACAATACTGACATACTTAACTTCATTTTGTTTGGGAATAAGATTGTTAATAATGAACCATTGTTATAAAAGCATCAATATGGTCATTTTCATTAATGCAACTTTAAAGTGGTTAAAACAAATAGTGATATTTTACTGCCATGATGATAACATTGAGGAGTTCACTATTAAAGCTGGGCTGCATTTTAGAACAACAATCTTAGCAAATGGCAAATGATGATCTAATGGTTAAATTGATGATAGTTCTGTGCATGTTCATTATTGGATAAAGTTAAGTAATGGCAATCAATTGTCATCTTTGGTATAAATTGTATACCATAAAGTACCATCAATTCTACCAGCAAATGTTGACTAAATGCACATCAGTAATTGAATTTATGATAACAAGCTGTTTTTTCAATGTTAAAAATACTATAAATTATATATATATATATATATATATATATATATATCGTTATTTAAGATTGTGACTTTACCTCTTACCTTTACCTTACACATTCACTCATTCTCATGGGAATCATATTTATTCCAGCTTCATCTTGATACTGACGGCAAATAATCAAAATATCACAGAAAATAACTGGAAATATCAAACAATTTAAAAATATTGCATTTATCGAGAGATTGTGTCACTAAATGATTGTCTTAAAATAAATATAACAAACCTCTATTTAAGTACTGATAGATGTTTTCAACTAGTATTCACCATTCATGACTTAACTATTAGGTATTGAAATAATTTGCCATTTGTTAACAGTAGGTGTAACTATAAGGATTATTAAGTCAGTTGACTAATATTGTGTTGCAGCATTTATAAGAAAACGTTATATTTTTTTGTGTGTTCTTGTGTTTGGTATTAGACACTGGCCAATGAAGAGAAAACTCCTGGCTTCACTGCTGCAAAGTATATTGTTTTGTACAGATCCCCTAGTGACCAATATGTTATTGTGTTTATTGGACTAAGTCCATCTTTATTGCATAAATAAAGATATTTCACAGTTGAAGAATTTATTTAGCTCCAGAGCTTTGTGTTATTATTCCTTTTACATTATTGATATCTGGGATTTAAGCTTGATTTACTTCAAGACCAGAGTTCATATGAGGACATCGGACTTACTGTAAGTATAATAATCTTTTTATGTGGACATGCATTTAAGGGCTTACTGGGTTGTAGAGTCACATTAAGAAAAACTCAATCAGATTTTGTTTTTTCATCCTGAATAAAATGACTTGTTGATCAGCAGGTCTGTACTTAAGCTGAATGTTAAGATTAGCGTGTTGGAAAGTTATCATTTGGAAATGATCAGTTAGCATGATGCATACTGTAGCTGATTTCATGTAAACTGTCTGTAACAAACACAATACTTTTATGATATCATCGTAAAGGTGTTAAATTAACACCGGGGCATTAACTCAGTTTGTAAAATAGGTAAGTGCCAGAAGCATGTTGAGTCTTCATCTGCTGAGTTTGCAGCTTTTATATAAATGCCCTTTATTGAACATTATACTGAACAGATCCTGAACATATGAGCCATTATATCCAATCTTTGCATTGCCTTAAACGCAGTTAGGTCACAAGGACAATTACCTTTATCTTGAATCTGTATAAAACATTTTTCCTACCATATGCATCTGGTTTAATGAGCTGGAGCTGGAATTCTGAAAGAAACATTTAGACATCATTGGTAACATATGGTCTGGGAAAACAGGAGAATAAATTGCTCCCATGGGAGAGGAAGGACTGCTATTTTCTGATACTGCAGGCTTCTTTATTCGCATGAGGATTAGAGTCAGAGTGATGGCAGGGATTTAAGTGATTAATATTTAGCAACCGTTACTGGCTAAAAGTCCTTTAATTTGTGTCCCTGTGCTCCCCGTTGTTATGACCGTGTGCGAACGAAATCAGTGTAAAAAAGGCACTATCTTTGTTTTTCTCTTCTAATTTGTTCTTTCCCCCTATGATTCACTACTTAAGCTGATCAATATCTTGAATCAAGGACATTTTCTTTTGAGACTCTTTAGTAAGAGTGTACTGACGCTATTTTACCAATCAAAAAGGCGCTCAAGTGCCTGCTTCCTCGGGGAGTGTGCTCTTTATTGTGAACAGCATGATTAAGTACAGGGTCTTCTTGTAGCATGTTCGTCACCACCACCTTAAGTTCTGAACAGATCCACCTGTCACACACATATGCCTACATACTATACATACACTTACAATCATACACCTTGTTATCTGTATATCAGTGCATACACTGTACAATCGTGGACCCGTACACAGTCTGTTGTATCCGGCTGATTTTATCCTCAATCTGGTGTATCACTTTGTAAGCCTCTGCAGGACAATATATACATTATAAAACCTGTATATTTGTATAGTCCCCTTTAGTAAATTAGATTACATTGATACAGTCAGCATCTATATGTACTGTATGTCTCTATTGGAGCATCCCTGATTTCCACGCTTGCTTTTATAATGCTTCTTTCTTTATGAGGTGCTGCTGCTGCAGATGCATGGCAAAACATAGCAGGCAGCAGTGTTCTATAATACATAAAGTGCCCTCTATTTAACATAACACCTGTGAATTTGGACTACTGTTCAATGAGTACAAACTGATGCTTCAATATGAAAGAAACCATCATCCTTTCTTAGTTAACTCAGTTTATCCTCTGCCATATAAAACAAGTCAGTTACCTAGCAGCAACGTAACACTTACCATGACCTCTAGCTCTGCCTGGCAGACACACCACTGAATCAGCCCTATTGTCATTCCAAAACAGAAAACAAAGGTTTAATTTGTCCTGTGATCTGGCAGCTGATGTGAATGCCAGGGCAGCGATGAGGAAAGCATTACAATCTGAATGGATGAACAGGCCAGAGCAGGGGGGGGGAGAAGAGAGAGAGAGAGAGAGAGAGAGAGAGAGAGAGAGAGAGAGAGAGAGAGAGAGAGAGAGAGAGAGAGAGAGAGAGAGAGAGAGAGAGAGAGAGAGAGAGAGAGAGAGAGAGAGAGAGAGAGAGAGAGAGAGAGAGAGAGAGAGAGAGAGAGAGAGAGAGAGAGAGAGAGATTTTGATTTTGATTTTTCAAACCACTTTTATTCACAGATAAATTAAACACTCCACATTAGAAACAAAAAACAATTCAAAACAAAAAAACAATTCAAAACAACTTCAATTCAGGAATTGATTGAAAACCAGCTCATCATTCTCCACTGAAACCAAAGCATTTTTAAAGCACCACATGTTTTGAAACTCCCCCACATTTTCTGTCAGACGAAAATAATTGAAATCAGTTTTGACCCTCGCTCTCACCATGCATTTGAAAATCAGTACAGCATTACAGGCCATCGAGGCCCCAACTTTATTTCTCCTGCTGAGGTAGATGGCCATTTTGGCCTGGCCCAACAAAAAATTCAGGAGCTGACATTTCACCTTTTGTTTCTGGGTGTACCTGTACCCAAGGATAAACACTTGGGGGGAAAAAACCTCACCAAACAAAACAAACATCTGGGTCAGTAACTGAAAGAGACAAAGGAGTCGATCACATTCTGAGAAACAGTGGAAGATGGTTTCCCTTTGGTCACAGAACGGACAGGTGTCAGAAACAGCCGGGTTGATCACTGAAACAAAGGCATTGACAGCAACCGCGCCGTGCAGAATCCTCCACTGTAGATCCCCCAGCCTCTTTGTCAGCGGGGGCTTGTACAGCGATCTCCACTCAGGCCTCTGAGTCTCAGTCAGGGCCAGGTGGGCTCTCCACCGGGTGTCCACTCGGCCCTGCAGTCTGCTCTGGTTTAACACTTTGGTCATTAAATAATACATCCTTTTGTTGGACATGGTGCTAAACTTAAAATCAGTGACATTATTAAACCTTAACAGAAAACTATCACATGTGACGTCAGGAACACAAAGTATCTCTGGAAAAGAGTCATTTTCATTTGGTTCAGTAAGTCCGTTACAGAAAGCAACAGCCAGTGCCAGTTCTGGGTCGCTGAGCTGCTGTTTCCACCCACTCAGCAGGAGGCCGGTCACTCGGACTGACCTGATGCCCAAACGTGCCGCCAGGCCCGCAGCATTGTCCAGGCGAGGGCCACACACCTCAAGCACATGTCCCAGTGTGAGGATCTTCTCTTCACAGAGTCTCTGCTGTAGAGAAGGCCCTATTCCACTCAGAAAACGAGTCCCGTGGACCACCGGCTCTTTGAGGAGCCAGAATAAAGAGGCACAGTTCTCCGTTCTCTCTTTCCGGAAAAGCCCCCACACCTTGAAAAGTCCCTTGTAGAAGCATGAGAGGTTGTCCAAGTGTACTCCTTTAATGTCCATTAGGAACAGCGACTCAGCCAGGCCCAGCCCTCCACAGCGCTCCAGTACAGCACGAGCCACGGGTCTCCATACCAGGTCAGCAGGTCCAGTCAGGAACCTCTGGACGAAACGGAGCCTGAACGCAGCCCCTCTGCTTGCCAGGTGAACCAGTCCATGTCCCCCTTCTTCCTTTGGCAGGAAAAGGACGCTCTGCGGGACCCAGTGCATGCGGTCCCAGAAGAAATCCACCATTAGCGCCTGCACCCTGGACAGCAGGTTTACAGGCGGGTCTGAACATGCCAACCGGTGAGCCAGCATGGAGGAAACAAGGTTATTCAGAATCAAAATACGCCCCTTAAAGGAAAGTTTTGGAAGGATCCACTTCCACTTCTTTAATCGGCCTTCCACCTTTTCCCCGAGCCCGTCCCAGTTTTGTAAACAAAAGGTCTCGTCACCGAGATAAACACCCAGGTACTTCAACCCTCCCCTCTTCCAAACAAGGCCCCCAGGTAAAACTAGACCATGAAAGTGGCCTGCCCCTACTGCTAAGGCCTCACTCTTCCCCCAGTTTACCCTAGCAGAAGACAACTAGCTAAACACACCCACAGTATCTGTTAAAGCATTGATATCCTGTTGAGTTTTTACAATGACAATTACATCGTCTGCATACGCAGACAATTTAAGAATGTGATCGCAGCCAGGAAAAGAAAACCCATGTAGCTTGGACCTAAGGTTGTGTAGGAGAGGCTCTATGGCCAGGGAGTACAGCATCCCAGACAAAGAGCAGCCCTGTCTGACTCCTCTCTCGGCTTTAAAAGGAGCACATAAACTACCGTTAATCTTCAGTACACTCTCAATGTCCCTGTACAAGACCTGGATCTTGGCTATCAGACCAGAGCTGAACCCAAAAGCCTCCAGCGTCTGCCACAAGTACTGGTGCTCAACTCGGTCAAAAGCCTTTTCTTGGTCCAGAGAAATCAGACCAAGCTTACAGCCCAATGAACTGGAGAGGTCCAAAACATCTCGAATCAGAGTAACGTTGTCAGTTATCAACCTGCTGGGTACACAGTATGTCTGGTCTACATGAATGACATGCTCCATCACTTTCCTCAGCCTCGTCGCCAACACTTTGGAGAGCAGTTTGTAGTCGGTACAGAGAAGGGATACAGGACGCCAGTTCCCAAGCTCCTGCAGGTCTCCTTTCTTGGGGAGGAGAGTGAGCACCGCCCTCCTGCAGCTCAGAGGCAACCTCCCCTTACTGAGACTGTCCCTGAGGACATCCAGCAGGTCATCACCCATGACAGGCCAGAAAACCTTATAGAAGTCTGCAGGCAGGCCGTCTATGCCAGGAGCCTTCCCACTCTGCATGCTCTGCAGGGCCTCCTGCAACTCCTGGGCTGAGAGCTCAGCTTCCAGGTCTGCGCTGTCCCCCTCAGGGACCTTAGGAAGGCCTTCAAAGAAGGACAGCACTGCCTCTGGTTCTGCCTGGTAATCTGACCTGTAGAGCTCTTTATAAAACCTGACAGCACAGTGTTGAATGTCGGCCGACTCCTGAAGCAGCTGCCCAGTGTCTGACCGCAGGGAGTGCATTAGCCTCCTCTGACCGTTCCTGCGCTCGAGACCGAAGAAAAAGTGAGAGGGAGCATCCATTTTCACGATGTTCTGAAACCGGGATCTGACCAGAGCACCCTGAGCAGAAAACCCCAGCAGGTCGGACAGAGCTGCATTTCTACTTTTGAAAACCTCAACATGTTCTCGCTCTCCTGTGGAGTCTGCCAATCCCTGCAGCTCCACCACTTCCCTCTCCAGAGCCCTCAGAGATCTAGCCATGTCCTTGGTGACATTGAGAGTGTACTGCAGGCAAAGCTGTTTGATTTGGACTTTCCCCACATCCCACCACTGCTGAAGACTACTGTACCCACTCTTACAATTACGGTAGTTTTGCCAAAAAAATTTGAAGACTGTTTTAAAATGATTATCAGCCAACAGAGAAACATTGAAGTGCCAATACGCACTATTGCACTTCACATAATTAATAAAAACTGAAACCTGAACAAGGGAATGGTCAGAGAACCCAACAGGACTGATGGAGCAGCTCCTGCTTGTGTTCATGTGGTGGTTAAAGCAGTACACTCGGTCCAGTCTGGCTAGAGACAACAGATTGTCCCTACAGTGCACCCAGGTGTACTGCCGCTGGCCCGGGTAAAGATGCCTCCAAATGTCACAGAGCTCGAAAGACTCTGTGATCCTCATTAAAGCACTCCTAGAGGCAGCATGCGGTTCCCAGTGGTTCCTGTCCAGCACAGGGTTTTCTGTGCAGTTAAAGTCACCACCCAGGAACAGATACTCCTCACTACTGCAGGTGCTAAGGGCATGCTTCAACTGCTCAAAAAATAAAAGCCTTTCAGAGCCCACACTGGGAGCATAAATATTAATAAAACATATTTTAACCTTCTCGAAAACAGCATTTAATTTCAACAAGTGACCTGGAATGACGTCCTCAACAGTGCAGGAAAAGGGTGTGAAACCTCTGGCAAAGAGAATAGCCACCCCTCCACTATTGCTGCATTTATGGCTGAAGAAGCCCTCCCCACTCCATGCCCTCCTCCAGTCACTCTCATTGTCAGCAGTGCTGTGAGTCTCCTGGAGAAACGTCACATTTAGACTCTTACTCTCTATCAAAGAAAACAAAGATGCTCTCTTGGCATCCCCTCGAGCACCGTTAATATTCAGAGAGCCCAGCTTTATGTCACCCATAATGAAAGTATAGCTGAATCCTAAACAAGTCAAAACGATAACTGAAAAAAAGGAAAGGAGAGAAAAGACAAACAAGGTGTACTTAATCATGACTTTCAGCAGTTTCTTCTCGTATCTTCAACAGTATTTTCCTCAGCCTGTAGATCTCCTGTTCGCTAAAAGTAAGCTGCCCAAGGCCTGCTGTGCGCCGCATGAGAGCCCTAGCAGAGTCATGAAACATCAGCTGATCAACAAAAAAATCCTGCACCCTTACCGCCTTCCTCCCTTTAGTATCCTTCAGGAAGCCTCTGATCCTCTGGAAGGAATACTCCTCACCCCTGTCTACCTGCATACTTTCACTGAAAGCCTCCCTGTCACTGTCACTGTCCTCCGAGTCATCTGAGAGTCCCTCTGGCTGAGAGGAACACAGCGACTCTGTCTTCAACACCTTTTTTGTTTGGGCCACGTTGTTGTTGCACACCTCTGCACTTTTTCTTTTAACCGGTAATTTGAGCAACTCCTCATCCATGATGACTTCCTCCAAAACAGATTCAGCCACCCTGGCTGCAGTGTGCCCACTGTCCCCGAGTGGGTTACTGAGGCCCCGTGCCCACGACAACGGTAACGACAGATAAACGTAGAACATTTCGACAGATGTGCCTATCGTGCACACGGCGACGGCGTTTTTAGGAGTTGAAAACGGAGAAAACGCAAACGCCCCTCAAAGTGGAGATCTTGAAAACGTTCCAGTCTCTCGTCGCCGTAGGAACAGTTCAAAACGCAGAAGTGCGTTTTTTGCACAGGTTTTTTTTTTGCACAGGCATCTGGAAGTGACGTTCTAGCGCCAAATTTGAGCCTGCCCTTTGATAAACATGGATGAACGTGTAGCAGTAGCCGCGTTGAATGGTATGCATGCAGGCCAACAAATGGCGAGACTCTTTACCGAGAGTCATTTAGACCATAGGAGACGATACCAACGGATATTGGACATTATTGACGCACCGGAGGAGGAGACACGACGAAGTGAGAGACGAGTGTGGACGAGGCCAGGGAGAAGCTCCGAGTGGTGGGAGAACTTCGTTAATGATGTGGTGTATTGTTGCTACTGCCACCTACGTCCGGGGCGTGCTTACTTCATCGGCAAACTGCGAGTATTATGAGTTTTATACGTTTTCCCTGTTCCCATGGATAGACAGATATCCACCCCCAAAACGCTCGTGAGAACGCAGATAAACGCAGATAAATTGTGGAGGGGAAAAACGGACATCTGCGTTTTTGCTTCAGAGCGTTGTCGTGGGCACGTAGCCTGAGTGAAACGACAGCCGGCCCCGCCCCCTCCGCAGCGTTCCCAGCCCCCACCACAGCGACGGGAGCAGCGACAGGCGCCACCGCCACCGCCACAACAACAGGCGGCACCGCTACCGCTCCAATGACAGGCGGCACCGCCACCGCCCCAACGACAGGCGCACCCGCCACCGACCCAACCGCAGGCGGACCCGCCGCCGGAGAGGCGGCAGGCGGACCCGCCGCCGGAGAGGCGGCAGCCGGACCCGCCGCCGGAGCAGCGGCAGGCGGACCCGCCGCCGGAGAGGCGGCAGCCGGACCCGCCGCCGGAGCAGCGGCAGGCGGACCCGCCGCCGGAGCAGCGGCAGCCGGACCCGCCGCCGGAGAGGCGGCAGCCGGACCCGCCGCCGGAGCAGCGGCAGGTGGACCCGCCGCCGGAGCAGCGGCAGCCGGACCCGCCGCCGGAGCAGCGGCAGCCGGACCCGGGCCCGCCGCCGGCGCAGCGGCAGCCGGACCCGGGCCCGCCGCCGGAGCAGCGGCAGCCGGACCCGGGCCCGCCGCCGGAGCAGCGGCAGCCGGACCGCCACCCGCTCCCCCAGGGCACGCGCGGATCAGATGTCCCTGAGCTCCACATCCAAAACATCTAAGCGTATCAGACGTGACATGAACAGTGTAGGCGAAATCGTCAATACGAAAACTAAGAACCAAGTTGAGTTCCCCCTCATCCTTCTTTAGGATCATAAGCACCTGTCTCCTGAAAGAAACCACGTGCTTAAGGTGCGGTGACTTGCAGCCGAGGGGGATCATTTTTATTGGAGACACAAGCTGCCCGTGCCGAGCCAACTCTCTCTCCAACAACTCGTTCCGCAGAAACGGGGGTACATTTGAAATTACCACTTTTTTCGCGGGAGTGGCAAGGGGTAGCACGGGTAGCAGCGTCCCTTTAACCACTATCCCGCTCTCCACCAGCTGATTAGCTTTCTCAGTGCTGTCCAAGAAAATAACCACCGCACTGTTCATCCGTGAGGCAGATTTCACCCTGCCATATCCCACCACCGCACCCACAGCCAAACTACACTCCTCTACCGAAACACCGCCAGGTGGAGAGAGCTTGACGGCGTGCTGGCGAGTCAGCTTCTCCAACCCGGAGCTGCTGCCACGAGACGCCATGCCGAGCCGAGAGGCTGCGGTAGCAGCCGCTTGGCAAACAAATCACCAGTGCCACCAAACAAACCCACCAAACCCACCAAAATTCGGTGACGTGATGCACAAAGTTATACACAATCACCCAGTGAAAGAAACAAATGTTTAAAAGGGTTTGAAAAGTTACGAAACCGATAATCACCACTCTCCGCTATACTCACCGATCCACTCACGATCCACTCAGAGAGAGAGAGAGAGATTTTGGAGTCAGGCTACCTGGTTTTGTACAGCAGGAATAGCCTAAGATGGTATAAATATCAATATACACAATCTTAGCCAAAGCACATTCCTGAGGTCAGCAAGGAGACAAAGGTGGAAATGTTGTGTCTCGGATAGGCTGGCATGGCAACACTGTTGTTTAGTTTAAGCCTGTTTAAATATTACTTCTTAATACATTTAAATCTTTCTTTTTTTTACATTTTGTGCATGATTGTTTGATTTATTTTATGTCAAATAGTTACTTGTTTGTGTCACAATATCGGTTATGTGACTTTATCTTTTCCTCTTGGTTGTCTGCAGCCGTGACAGTGGAGTAAATGGTTTAGCTGTTTGGTGAAAGTCTAGGAAATGACCAAAAGGATGAGGCAAGATTAAAAATAATTCTGGAGAATACAGCACTGGCTTAAAGCATGGTTGCTTTGATGCGTACAAAATCCCTTTATATTAGCCTATAACACACGGCTCTGAATTCAGTTGTGGGTCACGAAAAATTATTAAGAATGTGGGAACCCACTGCCTCAAAATATTTTCAGGGGGCGAGGATGGTAGGTGGGTGCAGGGAAAGCAAATCTGTAGATTGCATTTGAGAAAGCAATTACCCAAAATGCCCCCAGGAGGATAAGGTCGGATGCCGGAGCAACATGTCACGGCTCACAGTGGCATCAGATCTTACAGGCTCTGTCCCTTCGTTCAGAGATCACATCTTTCTCCGACACGTTAACCAAAGTCATCAATATTTAACTGGTCTAAACGTTCTGACTGCTCCGGGAAGGGATAAGCCTTTGTGTTTTTGTTTTATTGTATGTGTTGTTTCTCTGCTTAAAAATGTCCTTTTGAATCCAATATGGTAGATAAAGGCATCTCCATCTGAGTAAGTAGAATAGAATAGAATTGTATTTGCAGTGTGAAAGACAAAATGAAGGTGTCATGGCATTGGAATATTTTGGGGTTTTAGCGCCACCTAGTGTCTTTCTAGTGAGGAAACACTCATTATTAATCCTGCCTTTTATTTTGATACTTACCTTCAGCAGATGTAACTTCCTGTGATGTCAAATCTAGCTAGAGTAGGAAGTTCATTACTTCAGTTGAGTCAGAACATGCCAAGGTGAAGAGATGCTCATCCTTGAAGGACGTTCTTGCCCTTGTTAAGGCTTTGCGTGTAAGTCAATGTTTATGATTTTGTGTATGAAGGACCAATTTATGCTTTTATGCATCTTAAGTTAATTTGTAGTCAAATTAATGGCAATAAATCGTTTTTGTGTAGATAGAATGTCTGAAGAACTTCTGCATGTCATGTAGAGCGAGCAAGCTAACTAGTATGTTATTTTCCTCACGTGATTTCTATGCTACACTGTGTATGTATGTAGAAGGATGAAGCAAACACTCTTTTATGTACATTTCTGTTTGTTTATTTAGTTTACGAAGGAGAAAAGGAAGAATTCTGTAAACTTGAAGGATGGAGTAAATGTTCAAAACCCACTTCTGCCTCAGAAAGTCATTCCATCGTTCTATTGTTAGATAGATGAGGACAGAACAGTAAAAAGCATCCAGCACAGCGGGCAGAACTACTCAAGGAGAGTCATCTTCAATTGTGTCCTACTTCTCATCATCTTCAACACTGCTCACACCCGGCTCACAGCATATCTGAATGATGGATGGGAAAACGACAGTTGAAGAGTCATCTCAACACCCCGCAGTAGAACCCAAAACGGCACCTAAATCTACTATGGAAACCAGGTCAGTCGCTTGTACGTCTTCCGGTAAATTTGCATCAATCAAATCATCATCTAGCAGAGCCAAAGCTGCAGCTCATGCTAAATTGGAAGCAGCCCGCACACGAGCTGAATTTGCCAAGAAGGAGTCAGATATTCTGATTGAGAAAGCACAAATTGAAGCTAGATTAAACAATCTCAGACATGAAAAGGAGGTGATGGCTGCTTTAGAAGAAGCTAACGCACTTGAAGCAGAAGATGAGCCTGAAGAGGTTGACGATAAATCACTCTGCCGAGAAGTGGAAGAGAGAACGCGTGAATATGTTCAGCTACAGTTAACAGAAAATGTTAAGCCACCTGTACGACCTATATCACCAATAATTCATGTGCTGAAACCTGAGTCTCCCCCGAGACAGCGCCTTACTGAGTTCACACTTGAAGCTCATTCTTCTAAAATGCCCAACCCTACCAGACCAGCACCGCAACCCACCAAGTCTATACCTCATCACACATCTCCATGGCAACCTACAGCTGGTGCAGGACAGTTCTCACCTCACAAAAGTGTTTCACAACGGCCAGTAGATGGCAGTCCAGACATTAGCGATGTAGCTAGATACTTGGCACGCAGAGATCTGATAACCTCCGGCCTCTCACAGTTCGATGATTCTCCTGAGAACTATTGGGCGTGGAAATCATCGTTCTTCAACGCCATTATTGGATTACACCTCAGCGCCAGTGAAGAGCTGGACCTCCTAACTAAGTGGTTAGGGCGAGAATCTGCACAGCACGTCAGGAGAATAAGAGCTGTGCATGTAAGTAACCCCTCTACGGGACTGACCAAGGCTTGGGAATGCTTAGAAGAATGCTTCGGTTCCCCAGAGATCATAGAGAAGTCACTCTTCGACCAAAGTAACCGGTCTCTTGCAAGACCCGACTTCTTTGACATGTACAACATCAAGGGATCAGACTCGCCCTTCACACTGGGTACATGCGCTGGGACAGCAGAGATGACGGGTAGAAGAGCCACAGGATTCATTGTGCAGTCACTAGATGGAACTACAACGCTCACCTTGCCCAAGCTAATAGAATGCAACAACATTCCAAGCGACCGTGCAGAGATCCCAACTCCTGAAGCGGCTTTATACCACCCTCACCTCAAGCCCATAGCTCACTCCATCCCACCACAGGATCCTGAAGCCAAGATCCTCCTGTTGCTGGGTCGCGACATACTCAGAGTCCACAAAGTGAGAGAGCAGCGGAATGGTCCACATGATGCTCCATATGCGCAGAGAGTGGACCTGGGATGGGTCATCGTAGGTGACGTCTGCTTAGGGAGCACTCATAGGCTTGCAGCTATTCAAACTTACCGCACCAACATCCTAGAGAACAAACGCCCTTCCTTCTTCAGCCCCTGTCCTAACAGGCTTCATGTCAAGGAGAAGTTTGGGTCTCTGTCTGAACAGACAGCCGTTCCAGACATTCACAGATCGTTTGAATGCACACTAGGAAGCACAATCTTTGAGACAACCAAAGATGACAACAAGATAGGACTTTCTGTGGAAGACAGACTGTTCCTAGAGCTCATAGATAAAGAGATGTTCATGGACAATGCGAACAGCTGGGTTGCCCCACTGCCATTCATAACACCTCGCGAATGCCTACCTCAGAGTCGTGACCAGGCACTCACGCGGCTGACTTCTGTCCAACGCACTCTGGAGAAAAGACCTGAAATGAAGAAGCACTTCGTCACCTTCATGCAGAACATTTTTGATCGTGACCACGCTGAGCAGGTTCCTCCTCTCCCAGCTGGGAAAGAGTGCTGGTATTTACCCATCTTCGGGGTTTACCACCCGCAGAAACCTGGCCAAATCAGGGTGGTCTTTGACTCAAGTGCGAAGAGCCATGGCATATCACTCAATGATGTCCTGCTGTCTGGACCCGATCTGAACAACAGCTTGGTCGGCGTTTTGTTGCGGTTCAGACGTGAAGCCATTGCAGTGACTGTGGATATAGAACAAATGTTTCACAGCTTCGTTGTCAGGGAAGACCATCGAGATTTCCTGCGGTTCTTCTGGCACGAACAAAATGATCCCGCCAAAGACCTCTGTGAGTATCGCATGAAGGTTCATGTATTCGGCAACAGCCCTTCTCCTTCAGTTGCCATATATGGACTTCGGCGCGCTGCAGCTCACGGCGAGGAGGAATTTGGCTCAGATGCACGCAGCTTTATTGAGAGGGAGTTCTATGTGGATGATGGACTTCTGTCACGACCCACAGCCAGCGAAGCCATTGATCTACTGAAAAGGACACAGAAGATGCTTGCCATATCCAACATCCGTCTCCACAAAGTGGCATCCAACAGCAAGGAAGTCATGGAAGCATTTCCTGTCGACGACCGCGCCAAAGGGCTCAAAGAGCTTAACCTAGATGCTGATGCTACACCTATTCAGCGGAGCCTAGGCCTGAGATGGGACTTAACCAAAGACACTTTTACCTTCCAAGTGACCGACACAGTGAAACCTTACACACGGAGAGGAGTCCTAGCCACCATCAACGGACTATTCGATCCACTGGGGTTTGCTGCGCCAGTCTCAATCCAGGGAAAGATGCTGCTGAGAGAGCTTTCAAGCAAGGCTTTGGATTGGGACTCTCACCTTCCTGCAGACAGGGAAGCTGAATGGAACACATGGAGAGATTCTCTCAGCGATCTTCAGCAGTTACAGATTCAAAGACCTTATGCTGCTACCACAGTTTCATCGGCAACAAGGAAAGAGCTACATGTATTTTCAGACGCTTCAGTGAAAGCTATTGCAGCTGTCGCCTATCTCAAAGTCATTGACGCAGAGGAGAAGCCTCATGTCGGATTTGTGCTGGGCAAAGCCAAACTAGCTCCACAGTCTGTGCACACCGTCCCCAGATTGGAACTGGGAGCTGCTGTTCTAGCCGTGGAAATCGCAGAGGTCATCGCCAGTGAATTGGACATCGATCTGAATGCTGTTGAATTCTACACAGACAGTCGTGTAGTCCTCGGATACATTAGTAACCAGACCAGGAGGTTCTACGTATATGTTGGCAACAGGGTGCAACGTATCAGAAGATCGTCAGAACCTATGCAATGGCACTATGTCTCCACAACCTGTAACCCAGCCGACATGGGCACTCGGTCTGTGTCTGCAGCCATGTTGAGTGACAGCGCCTGGCTCAAGGGGCCTGCATTCTTGTCACATGCCAGCAAAGACCCAGACACAGAATCCTACGACCTCATTGACCCTGATTCAGATGCGGAGGTACGAGCAGCCGCCACTCACCTGCTCCCTGAAGGGTCTTAGCTTGAATGTCAGAGGTTCGAGCGGTTTTCTACATGGAAGAAGCTGATCAGGGCCATGAGCTTGCTAGTCCATATTGTCCAATCCGTCAAAAACAAAGCACAGGATCAGACATGCCGTTCATGGCATTACTGCAAACAGCCACGCAGCGTTGAAGAGCTGGCAAAAGCAGAAAACATAATCATCAAAGGTGTGCAGAAAGAGGCCTTCAAGGAGGAACTTACCTGCATAGCCGCTGGAAAAGACATCCCCACACATAGTCCTCTGCACAAACTCAGTCCCTACTGTGATGAAGAAGGAATATTGAGAATAGGAGGACGGCTCAGACATGGCGATCTAGAATTCAAAAAGAAACATCCTCTTGTTCTTCCAGGGGGTCACGTTGCGAAACTGCTCGTAGAGCACCATCACCAGCGAGTGATGCACCAGGGTCGAGTTTTCACAGAAGGAGCAGTGCAATCTGCTGGATATTGGATCATTGGAGCAAGAAGACTGATCAAGCACGTCCTGCACAACTGCATCACCTGCAGAAAACTCAGAGGCCGAGCAAACACTCAGTTGATGGCAGACCTACCACTCGATCGCTTGAGCATGGAACCACCCTTTACCTTTGTGGGCCTAGACGTATTTGGTCCTTGGTCAGTTGTCACACGGCGCACCAGGGGAGGCCAGGCGAACAGCAAGCGGTGGGCTGTCCTTTTCACGTGTCTTAGTACACGCGCCATCCACATTGAGCTGATAGAGTCAATGGACTCCTCCAGTTTCATCAATGCCTTCCGGAGGTTCATCAGCTTGCGTGGACCTGCCAAACAGATTCGATCTGACTGCGGTACCAATTTTGTTGGTGCTTGTCGAGAGCTGGGGTTCCTGCAGACAGACCCAAACCTGTCCGACATCAGAAGGTACCTAGGAGAAGAAGGTTGCACGTGGGTCTTCAACTCGCCTCATTCCTCTCACATGGGAGGCAGCTGGGAGAGAATGATAGGGGTATCCAGACGCATCCTAGATGCAATGCTTCTCCAATCCAGCCACGTTCAGCTGACACATGAAGTGCTTTCCACTCTCATGGCAGAGGTAACAGCCATAATCAACGCGAGACCACTTTCCCCTATCACGACAGACCCAGACTCACCTTTCCTACTCACGCCAGCGATGCTTCTCACCCAAAAGGTCTGCACTCCTCTTCCTCCCCCAGGAGGTTTTGACGCAAAAGATCTGCACAGGCAGCAATGGAGGCAGGTGCAGCACCTCGCAGAGGTGTTTTGGAACAGATGGAGAAGGGAGTATCTTGGGACACTTCAGAGCAGAGGAAAGTGGCAGGCCAACCGTCCAAACCTCCAAGTTGGAGATTTGGTGCTGCTGAAAGACCAGCAGGTGAGTCGCAACGACTGGCCAATGGGGCTCATCAACAACACCTTCCCAGACAAAGATGGTAAGGTCAGAAAGGTCGAGGTCAAGATCTTCAAGAACGGAGCAGCCAAGACCTACCAGAGGCCTATATCTGAAACAGTGCTTCTCATGTCCCACGACAACTGAGAGTTACAGGACTGTGCTTAGAGACTGTAATTGGTGTGTTAGTATATATAATAATATATATAATATAATATAGTTTAAAATGATAGTGGTATCTCGCAATACCAGGCGAGGAGTGTCATGGCATTGGAATATTTTGGGGTTTTAGCGCCACCTAGTGTCTTTCTAGTGAGGAAACACTCATTATTAATCCTGCCTTTTATTTTGATACTTACCTTCAGCTGATGTAACTTCCTGTGATGTCAAATCTAGCTAGAGTAGGAAGTTCATTACTTCAGTTGAGTCAGAACATGCCAAGGTGAAGAGATGCTCATCCTTGAAGGACGTTCTTGCCCTTGTTAAGGCTTTGCTTGTAAGTCAATGTTTATGATTTTGTGTATGAAGGACCAATTTATGCTTTTATGCATCTTAAGTTAATTTGTAGTCAAATTAATGGCAATAAATCGTTTTTGTGTAGATAGAATGTCTGAAGAACTTCTGCAAGTCATGTAGAGCGAGCAAGCTAACTAGTATGTTATTTTCCTCACGTGATTTCTATGCTACACTGTGTATGTATGTAGAAGGATGAAGCAAACACACTTTTATGTACATTTCTGTTTGTTTATTTAGTTTACGAAGGAGAAAAGGAAGAATTCTGTAAACTTGAAGGATGGAGTAAATGTTCAAAACCCACTTCTGCCTCAGAAAGTCATTCCATCGTTCTATTGTTAGCTGTCTGTCTAGTCAAGTGAATGGGCGCCTGGTGAGGACAGAACAGAAGGTGAACAATTAAAGCAGTACCAAATTTATAAATAGTGCTTCCTCACAGATATGATTTATTCAAACTTGTATCATCAGTTGAATAAATTGCAGAATAAAAATGTGCTCCTGATCCGTTTACCCCCCTGGAAACCAGAGGCAGTCTAGTTTGCACAGTAAAACATATTTTTGTGAAGAAGCAGGATCAAAATGCTGAAGCTCAAATAATGTTCAGCTGAGATAAACTCGTGAACTTGTCAGATTAATTTTTAACTTAGAAGTGATACCGTTGGGTTTTCAAAGCGTCCTTTGTTTTTGGACTGTCTAACTTTGGTTAGTGATATGGGGCAGGAGTTTCCTAAAAACAACAGAAAGAATGGAAATGGTTCTTGTGGTTATCCTCGTCTCTGTGTGGACACCTAACAACAGTATGCTCTGTGCTGCTGTGTTTTTATCCTTTTCTTATGTTCTAGTTTTTATTCCTGTGTGAGACAGTGTTTTTTACAAGTCGCTGGTTGTCTATCTTTCGATTTTCATGGTATGTGGTTTTCCTCCCCTTGTTAGTGTCACAGATTGATTTGTATAGCTACACAGGGGACGACAGCACAATGTCAACAAGCATAGTCACAGTTTTTTTGCTGGCTGACATGTGGAGCTGAATATAAAGTTCAAACTGTGCACATAATGAAATCCTGATATTTAAAATACATTCTGGGATATATGTTTTATCTTTTTTTCCTAACTCTTTAAGAAATACTTGACATATATGCCTAAACTGATGAATGTGATCCAAAAAATAAGCATTGGCTATTTACTACTTAGAAAACTACTGATGGGCAGCCATACAAATATTTGAGTAATGATGCATGCTTTCAATAAAATGCTGAGTTTGTCAAAATCAGACATATTATACAGTTCAGCATGACTCTCCAAAGGCTGTTTTCCACAGAAAGTACAAACCACATATCGGGCATTAAAATGGGTCACAGCACACGCACAGCCTGAAACTGTTTTCAGACGGCAGTTACAAGGGAATTAACTTGACCTCCATACGGGTGTCCACTTGAGTTTTTTTTTTAAACAAATAAAATGTATATTTACATTCAGTATTACTCACAAAACACATTGTGTCTGCCAGACATAATACATGGGTCAATTTTGTTAACCTTTTGAAACAACATTGTTAATATCCATGTTTGTGTTAGCAGTCCCCTTCTTCACTGCCTTTTCTCATGCATTACTGTCATTTTGAATGCTTTACTGGAACCTTTAGGTCAGTGGAAAGTGTGAAGACATTAGCAGGATTGTTGCCATGTCTCACTTCCATATTATGTTGAGTTTATATTGTGGGACACAAGAAAGATTACTAAAGCAGAAATGATACATACTGTACGGTCTATTTGTGTATTGATGACTGTTATGCTCCTGCAATGCAATACACAAAGGAAATGGAGAAGCATCTTCTCTATGAAAGAATATACTGAATTGTGAATGTTGATGAAACAGCTCCACAAACATGCCCCTCAAAAGATGCTAATGTATTTTCCTATTTATATAAGCAGCATATAAACAAAACTAATTTCATCCCTTCTTTAAACCAATTAAGACATTGGGTTTCATTGTATCCTAAGTTGCATCCTTTAGACACCTTTGGTTCTGATGCCAAAATTATAACCGTACACATATAAGCATATGTCAAGAACATTATTTATATGGTATTGTTGGTGTAGTTTTTACTGAGTCAAGTGATTCAAATGCGAATACTTTCTCACACACAAATCCCACAGAGCATCAATGAACAATATTTCATATCAAGATGAAAATAAACATTAAAACAATTTAAAAGTATACAACAAAAACCTCTTAGTCAAGAATAGTCAGAGTGTGAAAGTGAGACTAAGAGAGGGAAGCAGAGATATGAGGTGCCATCTGATGGACTTAGAAAACGCAAAGGCAAGAGCAGTGTTACGGAAAATAACAAGTGACAGATACAAATCACTGGAGCTGCAGCACATGGTATCTGTCATTGCAACAGGCTGATTGATTCAACCAACCTAAAGCCCAGGAGCCTGCGGGATGTCACACTGAGGGGAGCTCTTTTCAGTCTGAGAGCTGAAATGTCACATTAAGCTTCTCCTTCCCTGTTAGCAGAGGTGCATTTACAGCCAGAAGTCACTCACCTATTGCACTGTTCCACACATCATTATTATACTGCACCGTCATTATGTCCAACCTAAATCCTCAATGTTTGCTTTTGTGAAGTTGAATAGAAGGTCTCAGAGATGAAAAAGGGGTGGTATGACTTTCCAATGTGACTTAAACAGTGGGTGTGAGTGTGAGTCTCTTTGGAACACTGTATACCAAGGATGGGAGGCTTCATCCTTAAGTCAGCTTGTGTATGGAAATCAGGGATGCACCACTGAGACTCATCAGTTCAGCACCTCTCTGTTTTTGACAAAAGCTGAATCACACCAAAAAAATTTCCCTACTACAGTTTAGAGCACAGTTATATTTGGGAGAGCACTTCTAGAAAGCCTGAATTAAAATCAACAAACGTGTATTGTGTGCTATCCCTCTGCCACAGAAGGATAGTTGAATGTTTTTTTTTTGTGTGCCTGATATCAGCAACGGGCTGCATCACATTTTAAATTGAGCCAGAGCTCTGAATTGTTAACCTTTACTGTGCTCCAGTAGGATGCATACCCACATGACATGTTAATGTTTTATATCCCCACTTTAATGAACATGTCAACCTGAATTGATGGAGACGGAGTGGCCTGATTTTGCTTCTTCAAAGGAAACCTGTGCCAGTCATTAATATGCAAGGGATGTTCTTGAATATTAAGGCTCTCACACCTTCTGTCTGTTCACATATCATATTTGACAACACTGAGGTAGAACAAAGGCGGGTTATTGTTATTTAATATGCTTCCCACAAGTGCATCTGTGGCCATAATCATTCAATCAGAGAAGGGATTGAAACACAAAATGGCATTCTAACTGCATTTCAATTTTAGATAAAATTGCTTATGTCATTTATGTACATCCCTGGAATCCACACCGTGGGTCATAAAATGAACTCTGTAATACATAATATATCGTTTTTATTCTTTTGCCTCCCATGTTGCCATGTCTAACCAAAAAATGCATTTGTGAAACTAACCACAAGCAACTTAATGAGTTACTATTTAAAGGTTTTGAAATACTTTGTACAACATTGATGAATTCTGTCCCTGGAGGGCATCGAATACAAGTCCACAACAGAAAAGACCAACGCTGTGGTGGATTAACCTGCATGAATGTCCGACTGTGCAGACATGGAGGGGTCCAGTGACAAGCTTTTCTGCTGCAGGTGGTTGCGTAACAAGGTTCTTCTGGCCCACAGAGAGGAACTGTACCACATCCTGAGGATGATAATGCCTCTGGTAAGGATTGTTTGGAATTTTGGTTTTAAATGTAAGGAAATAGCGAAATTTGTGTCTTAGTTTTAGACAAGTCCGAAGCATGGCTTTCAAACATGCTAATTATTTGCAACTTGTTTTTACTATATTTGTTACGAAGAGCGAAGCAGGCAGGACCCAAATGCAGGGAAGACACAGGGTTAAACTGAAAATATCTTTATTTCGAGGCCTTTAGACTAAATCTACGGATCGAAAATCTCTTCTTGGATAACACATCAATCAACGGAGGATCTAACAACAAGTGAGGGAAAAACAGAACTTAAATACAAGAACAGTGATCACAAAGACAAGACACAGGTGGGGAGGGAGGAAAAAAGGAGAAGCACCAGGTGAACACAATCAGGTAATCAAACAAGAGGGGAAGTGCACACTTTTCAAAAATAAAACCCAGACAAATCGTAACAATATTGTACAATGTATTACCTGTGAGCTATAACTGCATCAATTGAACCATGGTCGATGTCTGTCTTACTAGCTGCTCTCTCGAATCCTCAATTACCTCTTGCCATTTGTGGTGACAATGTTCTGTGGGCGTCTGGGAAATGAAGTGATGGCTGGCTATGGATTAGCTTCTGCTGTAAGTGGTCAATTTTATGCTCTACAGACTTAAATTGTATGCTCTACAGACTTAATGAAATGTGTAATTTCGAGGTAGATATTAGACATTTTAGAACTATAAACAAAAACAATTATCTCCAAACCTGATGATTTAATCAATATGTAATATAATTACTTGTATAACATTAATATTGGTCACATAAGAATCCTCAAGTGTACGATTAATTCAGGTATGTTTTATTTTAATTTCAGACCATTAATGTCACAACTGCAGCAACAGGATGTGGGCTGGGGCTGGCGTGTGATACTTTGGTGTCTCAGGTTTGCCCTGTGATTATTTTCCTCCAGATGCCAACTGTTTATCACACTCTTTTCTAAATATTTAACTTGGTCTGTTCTGTTGTGCAGACATTTGGTGGTAAGAACCTGCGACGGGTGGGAGTAATCATGCAGCGGGGCATCATCATCTTGCTGCTGTTCTGTCTGCCCTGTTGGGGTTTGCTCATTAATGCGCAGGCCATCCTATTATGCATGGGCCAAAGCCCTGAGGTGACCAGGTAACTAACAGCACCATACATGGAAAACTCACTTACAGGAAACCCCATTCAAATCAAATCTGGTTCCCATAGACCAGCCACTTTTTCAATGTTGCTAGGGTTAACTGTATTGTTTGTACTGTTTTATTATTTATCCTTAAAGGGAAACCTTTTATTGCAATGAATGCCTTTTTTTCAAACATGTATATTACCTTGAAAATGCCCTATTATGCTTTTTGGAGTTTCCCTCGTTTTATAGGGTTATTTTGTATGTAAATGGTCGGCAACTGCTAAAATCCCAAAGTTCCCTCCAGAGGGAGTTTCTTTCCCACATTAATGTCCAACTGTGCAGACATGGAGGGGTCCAGTGACAAGCTTTGTCTCTGAAACTCCTCATTCGTCATCCTTTGTTTAGTTCCGTAATATAATGACATCACTATGTAACACTTGTGCTTCTACAGAGTAGTGCAGTGATCCAGGAAGTTTAGTATTTTCATTAATTCACTTATTAACTTTTGATGATTTGATGACACAAAGAAGCTTCAGAAATTAACGAGCAAAGTATTTGCTGGCATATTTTATGTCGTAGAACAGAATTTAATCCCTTCAGCTTTTGTTAACAACATACCTTATTTCAGGCTTCTAACCACAAACACTTTAAAAAAAAACATTGATTTCAAGACGAGGGAACCAAAAAGTAGTGAAACGCTTAGTCTCTTCAGTGTGTCAGTACTCATTACTGCACCACTCTATTGGCTGGCAGTCCAACATATTTGAGTTTTTAAGTGGTTGACCAATCACAACAGAGCTGGCCAGCTAACTAATCACAGGAGACTGGTCTCTGGTTTCCGACAGAGGGTGAAAGGAGGTGTTACAGCATGGGCTGAAAATGAGCATAATATGTCCTCTTTATTATCCCAAGTGCTGACAGTGCATGCAACATAAGCCCAACATCTCACAATTGTTTCCAGCCTCGGGACCTGTGTTGCATGTGCTACTGCATTTAGAGTCTTTGTCTCTTCACTGTCTATACACTTTTTGATTTCAGAGTAGCCCAGCTGTATATTACAGCCTTTCTTCCTGCCGTACCAGTGAGTTGTAATGTTTCACCTTTATGGGAAAACATCATACATTTTCACTGATGAAGGGATACTATTATCCCTCAAATCCATCAAGAGAGTTAAAAAATGTGTTTTGTTTTTTTGTTCTTATAGGCAATGTTTCTCCATCAGCTTCAGGTGTCTTATTTGCAGAACCAGGTGCACCAATGTTATTTGATTTAAAACAATCAAAACATGTTCTCTTTTTTATTGGCATTACTGCAGGTAAAGGTATAAGTGGTTATAATTGTATCATCTGCTGTTTGTGTACTCAGGGTATAATACTGCCACAAATGTACACTGCTGCTTTGGCAAACATAGCAAACTTGGTGACAAACTACATCTTCCTTTACTGGCTGGATCTGGGTGTTAGGTAAGTGCCTCACATATTTCTGTTTGAATCTGACTTCAACTATTACACACAGTGATATCACCATGTCTGTGTGTCTTACAGCGGATCTGCAGCGGCCAATGCTCTGTCTCAGATTTACATCTGTGCTTTTCTGTTTGCTTACATTTGGTGGAAGAAGCTCCATGTAAAAACATGGGGAGGTGCGGATTTAATATTCATTATGTCCCCATGCCGTCATGCATCACTCTATCTTTTTCCCTCTTCATAACTGAGTTTCTCTCTCCCCCTGCAGGCTGGTCTGTAGAATCGCTGCACGAGTGGGGCTCCTACATGAAACTGGCCATTCCCAGTACATTGATGATATGTTTCGAGTGGTGGGTTTATGAGTTTGGTGGATTTTTTGCAGGTAATGCAAAAATATTAATAACTACATTGAACCTATTTATTTATAAGTAAACAATGATATTTCATAAAAGCCTTTGTCTTTGTTTCTTTTGATCAGGAATGGTGGGTGAAGACGAGCTGGCAGCCCAGCATGTTGTGATTATGGTGGCTTTCATAACTTACATGGTACTAATTACAACTTATTAAGACATATAAAGCATTATATTCTTACTGTTAAGCACTCACAAATCAAAGTTGTATAATATTTGAACACTCTCAGTGGCCAGCTGTTTTGTCTATCAGTATTCATATTTTCTGATTCATAAATGTGTTGTTGTCATGTTTTTGACCAACAAATAAATCCATAGTTCCCTCTAAGTATTCAAGCTGCAGTGTGCGCACGAGTGGGAAATGCTCTCGGTGCAGGAGATACTGCTAGGGCCATCCTCACCAGCAAGATCTCTTTTGCTCTTTCAGGTCAGTTATAAAATGTACTTTTGCTGAAGCCTAAATTGGTAAATCTGCATTCATTTCTTCAACATTTCACTGTTTGACATATTTCATTGCATCTCTTTTGTAGGTAGCATTGCAGTTGTGGAAGGTATTGTGCTCGGCTCTACTAAAACAGTGATTGGCTACATCTTTACCTCTGATGAGTGAGTCTTTCCAAGTGAACTCACCATTTAACAACTGTACATTATAGTTGATAGGGTACGTTTCCTGCTTGAAAGATACAATCTCAATTTTCTTTTCAGGAAGATCATAGGTCTGGTCTCACATGTGATGAATGTTTACTGTTTCCTTCAATTCTTTGATGGTCTTGTGGTGAGTCTTCAACCCTGCAAAACAGTAGCATGATTCCAAAAAAAGTCATATGAAACATGAAATGTTGTTTTCCCTCATCTTAGTGTGTGTGCACAGGCATCTTCTTGGGTACGGGAAGACAGAAGATACCAGCTGTGGCCAACTTTATTGGATACTACTTTATAGGACTTTCACTGAGCGTTACTTTAATGTTTGTTGCAAAATTAGGAATTTTAGGTAATCATATGAAGTTATTACTAATATATTTAGATGGATATTAATAACAGGTTATTATAAATCAAGCCTGTTTTAGCACTAATTTGTATTTTTCTCAGGTTTTTGGCTAGGACTGCTAATTTGTGTTGTCATACAATCCACATTCTACATTACTGTCATCTTTAAGTTCAACTGGAACCAAATGACAGAGGAGGTATGCAATTGACTTATAACTTTTTCATAATTAGCTGTTTAGACATGCAGAAGTTGTTTTAGCTCTACTGCATCAGCTGCCAAGACATATTGGCAGTTTTGTTCTTAATATCTGCTTGTCGTCAGGCTGTAAAACGAGCTCAGAAAAAGGCTCACATGGCATTATCAGACCTGTCAGACAACGGGACGAGTAATGGAAATGTAAGTTATTATATTATTAACTATTTCCTATAGGAAAGTTAAGTCCAAGAAACCAAATATCTGAATAATTCCCTTTAATTTTCACTGTGCTTGTTCTCTATGCAAGTCAATTAAATAAATGGGCAATGTCTTTCTCCAAAGTCAGTGGACTACATGCCTGTGAGCTCCGGTTGCCAAGATGGGAACACAGAGACAGAGAGTGGACATGTGGTCCGGCAGCTGAAGGGTGGCCGTCTCTCCACCACACAGTTGATCCTCAGGCGAGGCCTCGTTATGTTTGCAGCAGTTTCCCTTCTGGCTGCGGGAGCAAGCGTGCACTTCCTGGTGCCCTTGCCAGAGACGCTGCATTCAGAGGACAACTTTACTTTGGACTCGATCAATACGACATATTCCACTGATCAAATGTTCTCCACTGAACTAGTCCCAATAGTTGGTAGATGAGGCGGCCATATACTGGGGTTTGATCCCCATGCGGTGGACCCAGGTTCAAATCCGGCCTGAGTCCCTTTGCCGCGCGTTTTCCCCTCTGTCTCCCCGTTTCTGACCTGCACTGTCACTGTATTCAAGGCACTGGTTGCCCCAAAAATTATTTTAAAAAAAAAAAGATCATTGATCATAAAATCATTGTTTGTGCATAAAGCATTGAATTTAAGACCAGTTATCTGTGACGGTAAGCAACTAATACAGTGGCAGATTTGAGGAAAAATTAAGTGAGTGAATAGTTGAATTCATATTTAGCCTTTAGTTATTATTTGTCTTAATGATTTGATAATAGAAAATAAAAATAAACATGTCCTTGCATCTACAATTGTCAAACTGTTATCCGGCTCTTCGTGATAAATGTGGAACTTAAGTAAACAAGTTTTTAATGGCTGTTATGACCATCTCTCTTCTTATGACAAAATAAAAGTGGTGTGTATTGAAATGTTATATGTTCTATGTGGTTGAATAATTAAGTTTCAGTACATACCCTTGGAGTAAAATAAGTCAGAGTAACGTACTGTAATGTTCCACATAGGAGTCGGAGACAGGAGTGTTGTTCTTTGGTTTAATAACTCACTCGGAACTGCGCAGAGAACCTCCAATAAATGCATAACAGGTCACAACTGCATCAGCAGCACTAAACTCTTTAACGTCAACATCAGACGCTGGTCAGCCCTCCCCCCTCTACTACCCCAACCACAGGCCTGCACACTGACCAGCATTACTGTGCACCTCTGTGATTGGCTGAGAGATGGGAGATGCTAGACACAGCACCCTTTATAGGTTATATACTGTACAGGGTTGCTACAATACTAAGTGTTCCCATCTTAATACTAAAAGCTTGTACTTACAGTGGCTGAAAATATGTGTTTCCAATTTAGATTAAAATGGTATCTCATCAGAGCTCTGGGTGAGGAGTATAAAAAGAAGTCCATATTGTTGGTTGCAGCTTAAATAATATGTCCCCGGTGATTTCCAGGATATGCTGCAAAATCCACAAACACAATATTTGCCTTACATACCTTGAAAGCATGCACACATGGCACCCCTCCCTTTAAATTAGAGCCGTATTTGAGCTAAATACAGACTTATAAAGCAAAAACAGCTCATTGCTATAACCACATTCCAGATCCAGGTTCTCCCCATACAAGCAGGAAATCACATCACCCTCCACAGCAGGGAATCTAACAAATGGGTGACCTGATGATTGAGGGTCGGGTCCTGATTTTCCCATGCTTCAGAGCCATGTCCCGTCACACACAGACAGCCAAAGTTAATGGTTATCTTTAGTGTCATAAATGATTTTCATCTTAAAGGTTAGCACACTTTTACCAATGATAAGAATACGAGCCTGATGACTGGCCTGTTTGCAGAGCAGATAAATCCCTAAAATGAGAGCAACAAAAGCCACAAATCCAAGTTGATTCTAGATTTTGCAGGAAACAATGACTAGAGCAACTGGTTACCTTCATCATCATCAAACAGCACAGCAAAGACAACATAAATTGATACCAAAACTCTTACTTTGCCCTGCCTGGCTCTCCAACGACAGAAACGCCAGCTAACAAAGGACATAGTAAAACAACAACTAAGCTAAACATAGCATAGCATTAGCACTGCCACAGCATATGGCTAAGCAAAATCTTTTCACTTCAACTGTGATGTTCTGATAATAACAGGACCCCACATCAGACACTGGCACATGTAAGGATTTTAAGGAGTTTAACAAAAAATGCAAACAGATAGAAAGGCAGTAAAGGAGTGGAGCTGGCTGGTATCAGAATGAATCTCCTGTGAGTAGAGAAAGTTTTCCCAGAAAAACCACTAGAGGATCTGGAGTCACAGGGCTTTATGCTGCAGAGCAGCCCCTCTGGATCATCCAACAACATCTAATTATCTGGCAGAGTGAGGAATGGGCTTTTAAGGAGCAGGTTGATGAGGTGAGTGGAAACAGGTGTGCCTTATCTGCAGCCAGGCGAAGGCCAACCACGCCCCCTGCCACACCCAAGTCCTGCAGAGAAGGATAACAGAGAAGGGATGCGGGAGAGAGCAAGCACAAAGGCAAAAAGTCAACAAAAACAATGCAGAAATATAACATTAACTAAAATGTTAAAACGTTTTATTGTTGATTTTCAGTTTGTATTCATGGTTTGGAAAACCATGAATACAAACTGCCTGATGTTAGTGTATGCCTTGAACAGATCCACAGACTTGCATGTAAAACAAACCATATTTGCCAGCTCTGCACAACTATCCAACACATTGTCACTTACATTATGAAATAGGTTGAAAGCTAGACTTACACAATTTGGAGAGAAAATGTAATTTGCCCTTATTAAGCTCTCTGCTCGGACAAAAGAAACCCTAACATGTTGCAGACGTCCCAGAGGCCATGTTTGAAGTATTTTCGTGTTAACCGTATGATTCAATAGGAAATCATATTAATTTGGATTTTTGAAGATTAATATGAGTGGACAGGAAGGTGAGGGTTAGTGGGAGCAATGATTCTCAACTGGACACCCATACTTTTTTTCCTTTTTCCCATTTGCATTTCCTGCATAAAGCAATATAAGAACAACAGGGCGAAGTATTTAGATGCAGTTATGTTATTCCATCTTGGATTCTGCTCTGTGGTTGACTTTTTTTAAAAGTGATCGGGAACCACAACTATGTGTTGTAAAATTATGATCCATTTTCCTTCTACTATTGTACCTCTGTGCATCCCTAAATATAAGTCACTGTTGAGATCTCATGTAAAAATACTTTTTACTATTGAATGATGTAAAAAAATTGTCACGTCCTTCCTATCTCCCCCCTTTCAGCCACATTCCCCCGTTCATTGTCATTCTCTTCCTGTCCAGTTTTTCTAATGTCCAAATCAGCTCCCTCCCACAACCAGCCGCTCCCTCCTGAAATAAATCATTACCCTCCAGCACCTGTCACATGAACTTCCCTGCCCACCTCCTTATAATTCATAATCATCCTTTTTTCTTTAATCACTACACTGATCCTGTCAGCCTGAGTCATTCATACGCATTGGCAATAAATCATTGAACACTAACACTCTTCCTGCATTGTTTGTGTTTGGGTCCAAGGTACCAGGGTCAGATACTATAGGCTAAGATAATGTCATTCATTGTTATTAATAACTGTTTGTGTTATTTATTGACCTAAAGACAATATAGTAAAGAAAAAAGAAAAGTTATAATAAAAGGGTGGGGTTTTAAAAGTTGACCATTTAAAGTGTAATATAGCTCTGCATGGTCTCAAAATGTAATTATTTAAAGTGATCATTTCTAGGAAAACCATATACATAAAGGGGTGGACCTTAATATACTATAATTATGTTTAAATGCAGTCCCCATTTTGTCCAAAACTTAACAGATTCATCAAAACAGTCTGAAAGACAGGTCTCCCAAATGTCTTTTACAATTTTTGTCTCTACTTTTGACTCCTGAAACTCTTTTCTTAAGCATAGTTTGATCACATAAAACTATTATCAATCTCTAATCTCAAACTTCATTTATGTTATAAGTTTCATTTTATTTAACTTTTAGATATTTACAAAACATGTGAAAAGGATTCATTATCCCATTGTCTCCTTCAATGCCGTCAAAATCATCTAGACTGCCAGTTTGAACATTGTTTATCTTTGGATAAATGGTAAACCTGAGCAGTGAATCATTGACCCAAACCATACTGTAGGCAGTGAATTGTTTTTGATTTGTTCAATCAAGGTCAAAACATTCTTGCTTTCAAGTCTTAGACTTTGTTTCAACTGCTAGCTTTGTTCTGTTTTTTCACAATCAGCGTTGTTTCAGCTTGCCTTGGCTTGATTCCAGGGCAGCTGAGACCACGCAATATTTATTTTCTCTTCAACATCCTGGAGAGCAACTAAGACAAGACAAGACGGACAGAACTGACAGATACTCCAGCAGAAAGACCTGCATTAATGCCAACAGACATGGAGGGGTCCAGTGACAGGATTTTATTCTGCAGGTGGTTGCGCCACAGGGTTCCTGCGGCCCACCAAGAGGAACTGTACCACATCCTAAAGATGACAGGGCCTCTGGTAAGGCACTGTTTTTATAAATTTTTCTGTCTGTAAGGAATTGTGTGGATTGAGGCTGTTTTTGAAACAAAAAAAATTGAATGTTGATGAAAAGATTGATGAAAGTTTTTACTATGCCAAAGAAAAGGTTAAAATGTCAGGCAAACAGCTCTGAGACTGAGGAGTGGAAATCAATTGGCCTGAAACATTGTTGGCAGGTTTTAAACAGAGGCTGAGAAGTGGCTGCAAGATGCCAAAGTTTGTTTGCTCATTTGCCGAGCTTGGTCTGAGAGCCATACTAATTAATTGTGACTTGTGTTTACTGAAATTTACAAAGTATCATCTGTGAGCTACTAAGTGCATCAACTGAACCATTGTCGATGTTTGCCTTTCCAGCTGCTCTCTCGAATCCTCAATTACCTCTTGCCATTTGTGGTGACAATGTTCTGTGGGCGCCTGGGAAATGAAGTGATGGCTGGCTATGGATTAGCTTGTGCTGTAAGTGCACATCATGCTTGACTTGTGCAGGTTATCAATAGAATAAAACAATAATGATTCAATCCATATGTAGTATTTTTACTTAAAATATGACTCACATCAGAGTCCTTACATGTACAAAAGACTAATTCAGGTATGTTTTGTATTAATTTCAGACCATTAATGTCACAACTGCAGCAACAGGAACTGGTCTGGGGCTGGCGTGTGATACTTTGGTGTCTCAGGTTTGCCCTGTGATTATTTTCCTCCAGATGCCAACTGTTTATCACACTCTTTTCTAAATATTTAACTTGGTCTGTTCTGTTGTGCAGACATTTGGTGGTAAGAACCTGCGTCGGGTGGGAGTAATCCTGCAGAGGGGCATCATCATTCTGCTGTTGTTCTGTCTGCCCTGCTGGGGTCTACTCATTAATGCCCAGGCCATCCTATTATGCATGGGCCAGAGCCCTGAGGTGACCAGGTACTGTAACAAACAGCACCAAACATGCAGTGATACTATTGGTTCTAACATAAGAATCTGTTAAACACATGACCAATTGTAAAGAGTAAATATCACAGTTGAATTGCACAAATTATTTTAAGTAGTTTAATGTAAGAGGTTTTAAAATGTGTCTTTAAAGCTCATCCTATTAGTGGCATAATATAAATTAAATTTGATGATGTTGATCAGTGCAATTGATTGAGAAGTGCTTGTTTGTTTTTTATTTGAATTAAAGTATCTTAATTTCAGAATAGCCCACGTATATATTACAAGCTTCCTCCCTGCAGTACCAGTGAGTATGACCTTTTCTCTTACCTTTCAGTGGAATATTCTACATGTAAAATAAATTAGAAACACTTTAATGACATCATGTTTCTCTGTAGGCAATGTTTCTACAACTTCTTCAAGTGTCTTACCTGCAGAACCAGGTGCATTTATATTTTGAACTGTGTATCATCCTGTTTCAGTTTATAAAAACATAGTAAATCTTATTTAGTCCTCATTTCATCAACTGCTGTTTGTGTACTCAGGGTATAATACTGCCACAAATGTACGCTGCTGCTTTGGCAAATATAGCAAACTTGGTGACAAACTACATCTTCCTTTACTGGCTGGATCTGGGTGTAAGGTAAGTGCCTCACATATTTCTGTTTGAATCTGACTTCAACTATTACACACAGTGATATCACCTTGTCTGTGTGTCTTACAGCGGATCTGCAGCGGCCAATGCTCTGTCTCAGATTTACATCTGTGCTTTTCTGTTTGCTTACATTCGGTGGAAGAAGCTCCATGTAAAAACATGGGGAGGTGAGGGACAGTTATATTTAGTAGATAGTTGTGGTGACCTTATGATCTCATGGACAAATTTGTTGATCTTCCAAGTTTTTTTCCCTCTTCACAACTGAGTATCTCTCTCCCCCTGCAGGCTGGTCTGTAGAATCGCTGCAGGACTGGGGCTCCTACATGAAACTGGCTGTTCCCAGTACATTGATGAAGTGCTTTGAGTGGTGGCTATATGAGTTTGGTGGATTCTTTGCAGGTAATCCAACTAATATATATTAGTAATGTGATTTTATAAAAAAACAGATTCAACTCTTAAATTGTGATTGTTTATCTGTTAATCAGGAATGCTGGGTGAAGACGAGCTGGCAGCCCAACATGTTGTGATAATGGTGGCTTTCATAACCTACATGGTACTAACTACAACTCAAACAGCAAACATTTCTGTAAACATATCTGATCTCAAGGAATATTCAATTTGAGTCAGCGTACTTCCGAAGACTCGAAAGAGCCCACTACTTTAATACTTTTTCATTAAAAAATATTTTAATCCATAGTTCCCTCTAGGTATTCAAGCTGCAGTGTGCGCACGAGTGGGAAATGCTCTCGGTGCAGGAAACACTGCCAGGGCCATCCTCACCAGCAAGATCTCATTCGCTCTTGCAAGTCAGTTACAAAAATGTTATTTTGTTAAAGCCTATATTGGTAAATCTGCATTTCATTGCATTTGTTTGACAGATTTCACTGCCCCTCTTTTCCAGGTAGCATTGCAGTTGTGGAAGGTGTTGTGCTCGGCTCTACTAAGACATTGATTGGCCACATCTTTACCTCTGATGAGTGAGTCTCTTCAACTGCACTCACTATTCAATCACTATAAAACTAAGTTGTTTAGCCTGCTTTTGCTACTTCAAATATTGTCCAAGAAAAACAGATGTTAATTATAAAACCTTTTTTCAGGAAGATCATAGGTCTGGTCTCGCACTTGATGAATGCCTACTGTTTCCTTCAGTTCTTTGATGGTCTTGTGGTGAGTTTGTATAAGTAGAGTATATTTGCATTGACCTGCCAAAAGCAAGCAGAACAAGTCAAATATAACTTGTTTTAGCTGTCCTGAAAATACAATATGGCGGCCAATGGAGAGACTGCTTAATAATTTGAGATATGTTTATTTATATCCTAGTGTGTGTGCACAGGCATCTTCTTGGGAACAGGCAAACAGAAGATTCCTGCTGTTGCCAACTTCATTGGATACTACTTTATAGCACTTTCAATCGGCGTTACTTTGACCTTTGTTACAAAACTTGGAATTTTTGGTAATTACATGAAGTGACCTTTTAAGTTTCTGAAAAAACATTAACTTGAAACCTTCTCTTCCAATAACAGACAATTTTTTTCTCTCCAGGTTTTTGGCTCGGACTACTCATATGTGTCATTTTACTATCCACCTTCGATATCATTGTAATCTTCAAGCTCGACTGGAAGAAAATTACAGAGGAGGCAAGTTCAGCAGCCCCTCATAGTTTGGACTCATTTCAAATTTAGCATTTAAAACCTATTTGTTGCATGAAAGTTTTCAACAAATGTAAAGTTTTTGTTTGTATTTGTTTGCAGGCTGTGAAGCGAGCACAGAAAAACCCTCCCATGACTTTATTAAGCACAGATGCCCTGTCAGACACAGCGGGTAACAACACTGATGACCAGAGAGCGAGTAATGAGAATGTAAGTTGCCAGCTACACCAAACAATTCATCTAACTGTATTTTTTTTCAAAGCCTGCTAGTAACGGGCAATGTCTTTTTCCAAAGTCAGTGGACGGCCACATGTATGTGGGCATCGGTTGCCATGATGGAAAGACAGAGACAGAGTGTGGACATGTGGTCCAGCAGCTGAAGGGTGGCCGTCTCTCCACCACACAGCTGATCCTCAGGCGAAGCACCGTTATGTTTGCAGCAGTTTCCCTTCTGGCTGTGGGAGCAAGCGTGCACTTCCTGGTGCCCTTGCCAGAGACATCGCATTCAGAGGCCAACTTTACTTTGGACTGGACCAATACGTCATATTCCCCTGATAACATTTTCTCCACTGCACCAGTCCCAATAGAAGGATAACCTTATGATCATTAATCCCAAAATCATTGTTCTCACTCGATGCCATAAAATACTGAATTTTAGTTTTTGCCAATGGTTTAAATAATGTTTTCCTTTACGCAATTAATGTATTAATGGATAATTAAATATTTATGTTAAATCTGCTCGTGTTTCTAAAAGTGAAAATAAAATGTTGATTCCAAGAATACCACGAAGCTTTAGTTTATTAAATTAATTACAAAATGTTTGGGAATATCTGGTGTTTGACTCTATCTCTTTGACAGAATGTGGTTGTGAGCAACCGTTGTGAGAGGATTCACTAGAAACACTAACAGATTAAAAGGGGAATCTAGTTACGTAAATAAGAATTCATGAGTTATGTATTAGAGATAAATGTATTTATTTCTGCTCGTCTGCACCTGTGACTATCTTCTGCACGTCCTGCTGTTGTATCATGTCATACAAACATCTGTATCAGATTGTCCATCAGTGCCTAAGGGGTAACTTCAAATTCTTCGGGTTGCTGAATACAAAATACTTTGCTCACAATGAATTAAACAAGTGATTGAGCAGCAGATTAATAACGATTCCCGCAGCCAGGATAAAGAGCATGATAGCCAGAACCAGGCCTCTGCGCAGAAGCAGATTTCTGAGAGATAGCTCCTCCTCCCCTGGTATCCCTGCGGGCCCCGCCTCACGGTCAACCAGCTCCATGGTGTCTGTTCCTGCACTGTACTGTGAGTCCCCTGGATCACATGGTTTTGGACCTGGACATACAAATGTCACTGTTATGTTACATGTTTCACTGCAAAATAAAGACTTTCAAACTCACATCTTTGTAAAAATGCACGATTATAGTTCCAACGTTGTTAGCATGAACATATGTTAAAAGTATTCATTCCTAAGTTACAGTAACTTCTTTTGACATTTATCAAGCACGGATAAATGACTTTAACTATTTACTATTATGTATATTTTTGAAGATGCCCCCTGCACCTGTGACTTTAAGCATGTTTCACAATTTTCAAAGTAATTTCTAGTTTAAAAAAGTAAACACTCAGAACGGTAGGCAGGGAGATTCTTGCAGTGTTTTGTGGAGTCTTACTTGTCTCTGTAGAGCTCACACACACACCTGCTCTGATTTGAGCCTGCAAAAAAAAAAACAATAATGTTTTTTCAGAAAGACCTTTTACAATGCAAAGACTTCTTTGACTCTGAACGTGAAGACTATAATTCCTTACCTCTATTGTAGTTTCCTTCCAGTTCATTCTGACCAAATAAGCAGATAGGAATATGGTCTGCATCAACACAGAGATAAGAATGCCTATCCATAGACCTGAGGGAATAAAACATTTCTCATGCACAGACACAAACACTTTAAAATAACCAGTTAGCATCAATGTGGCAACAAAAAGCTGAAGGCTCAAAAACATGCTGTAAATCTTACCAATAATTCCCAATTTGGCTGCAAACATCAGTGGCACACCAATGGGAAAACCAATACCATAAAATCCCAAAATGTTAATGATGGCCCCAATCTTCTGTTTACCTGCTCCTTTTAAAATGCCTCCCACGGCAGCCTAACCACGCAAACAGAATCAAGAGGTGGTGAGACATAGAGAGTAAAAAGAGCACCTGGTATTTTGAAAATGTAATATATAGGTTTATCATATCATATTTTTTGCATGAAATGTCAGTTATACTTACAAAGATTGGTTCTACGAACATGAATGGAACAAATACAGTCAAACAATCATCAACCCTTTGCCGGATTTGTCTGAAAGTGTGGGAGGTAAAAATTACTTTGTGAGATGTGATTGACATATTTTAGCATCAGGACACATTATGTTATCCTAGTACCATTGACTGAAGAGGAATCAGTAATTTTGTCATTAATTCTAGTAACTGTAGGCAACAAAAAATGCTTCACAAACTGGTCATTTTTTAGGTATTGGGCTATTTTTTACTCCATAACATGTGTTCCTTTAGACTAAATTAATGAAAACATCAAAAAACACATACTGTATATACTCTACATGTTTTTTTCTACTCTTTGACTTATTGTAAGAATTTTCCTTAAATTGCATTAGATAATGTCTCATTTTCACAATCGAACATAACATCTCAGAAAACATGTAATATTATATTTTAAAAATGGATTTTTCTTGACGTAAGTAATCAACCAGGGAAGTTTATTCTATTTTAAATACAATTTTAACCCTATTATAATGTAGTACTTTGCAAAATGCATGACATTTCCTTAACATCAGTTTTCTCAAAATTAGTTTTTTCTAGACTCTGAGACAGAAATCTTCACTTCAGTACATGCGCTGATACTTTCCAGCTTCTTTCGTACTTATATTCGGAAGGTTTTTAAGGAGGGGTTTCTTTCATAGCCTGATTCAAAATTTATTCCTAAAAATAGTAAATAATGATTTTTTAAACTGGTGTTCATAAGAAGAGATAATCGAAAATGTCCTTGTTAAAAAATTGCTAATATGCAGTGGTGAAAAAAATACTCTGGTCCTTTACATACTGTGGTTTCAAAATACTCAAGTTAAAATCCTGATGGAAGTATGGAAGTTTTATCAGTAACATGTACTTTGAGTTTCAAAAGTAAAAGTACTCAGTACACAGAATGGCTATTTCTTACAGTCTTGTAGAATAATATTATTCTTATAAATTTAAAATCATTTTAATAATGAAGTTTGGCAAAGTGGAGCCATAGATACTTTTTTAAATAAAATAAATAACATATTGCATCATGTGTTTTCATTTGTACCAAGTATTTAGGAGAGTTACATGTAGTAGTTTGAAAAGTACAACATTTGTCTCTGAAATGTAGTGGAATAAGTAGCATTAAATGCAATACTCAAGGAAAGTACACGTATGATAACATAAATATAACTTTAAAACCTTACAATTCGATGTTGAGTCACAGTGATGCTGAGCAAAACCTTTATCTCAAGATAATATTTAAAGAAATATGTGGGCAAAGTTCATTGTTTTCTATGTCAACAATAAATGTTATAATAGTGAAAAGGTTATTTAGGAGAAATAAACTGACTGTATGTGTTATTTTTTAAACGAAAGTAGATAATATGGTTGTTGTTGTTGTTGTTGTTGTTACAAAGATGTTTGTGTTTTTACTCACTCATCATTTGAAAAGATATATGAGATCCTGTCCTTCAGGCTGCCAAGTAAAATTATCAAACACAAAGCTATGAACCCTGTGTTAAAAAGTAACAGATGCAAGAATTATATTTTCTGTAAATAATTTGAGAATTATGTGGCAATTATTAGCTCTTCTAGCACTTTGAAAACATTTTGGCTCAAGACATGCTATTCCAGGTCTAAGATACCCTTGCATTAATTTTATTAGTAAAATTACAGTTGTACATAAAATAATTATAGTATAATCTTGACATAAAATACATTTTAATAAGATATTGTAAACCACATAAATAGTGTTGTGGAACACACTGACCTGCATATAATATTGTCAGTTTAGCACACAGCTTAGCGTGCTTTGTGTCTCCAGCTCCCAGCGCTTGTCCAATTCTTACAGTGCCAGCTACACAGAAACCTAAGGGTAACTAATGACAAAAAGACTACGTTACAATGCTGTGACATTGCATGTAAAAATAGGTAATTCATTTAACACCACAACAGCTTATGCATATTCAGTAATTTGTAGAGGACAGATGACCTGATATAGAACAGTTGCCACTTGGAACACAATGGATTGAGTCCCAAGCTCCGTCTCACTTATTAGACCTTATAATGACAAACATCAGTTAGACCTCTTACTGAATTTAGTTACTAAGAACACAAATGCTTTAAACCACAAAGTGGCCTGTATCATTACCTGCCAAAATGGTTCCAATCTCATACGACCACCACTCAACACACATCATGAACATACTGGGTATGGCCAAGTGGAAGTATGCGCTCCAGTCCTGCAGGCACTCTTTAGACCAGCCTGTGTGGTAAAATAACAAATATATAATCACTCAATCAATTCATCTATGAATCTGTCTGATCAACTCTGATGTTAATTATCCTTACTTCCAATAAAAACATTTTTCAAAAAGAAATAATTTGGAACAAACAGCAATACACAGTAAAGGGTTACTTTGCAGTATGCATAAAGGCTAAAATACTAAAACAGAATAGAAAAAGTCTAAATGCACTTGCAATGTTAACGGAAATAAAAAAAATCTTTATTCAGAAGTACAATTGGTTGTTCCTTAGCCCATATTACAACCTCCCATCAAGTCTTATGAACATCATGCCAGTAGTTTTTCTGCAATACAGCTGACAAACAGACAAACATACTCAACTAAAACATTTGGTTATGTTATATGTTAAAACATGAAAGAGTATAAAATACAGTTTGAATAGCTAACCCTTTTCTAAAACAAAGAAGAGAGTGAAAAAGGGCTCATAATTGTTTAGTTCAGACTTTTCTTCATAAATTAAAGACCACACACACCTTCACTGTTTTGAGGTTGTCAATAACTGTCACAAGATGTTTCTGATGCACGTTATTGTACATACAGCCTTGAATTTAACAGAATTTGATTTTTTTGCTTTCTATTTATTGTAACATTAAAAGAAATAAATGCAATAATCATTATTATTTCCAAACTATGTTTAATCTAACACTTGATTTCTTCTCAGCTACAATCCTCACACTTTGAGATTTCTTCAACCCTGGAATAATTCATTTAGCCTGGTAATACCAGCCTGTTTGACTTTGACTCCGGCATACAGTCTGGAACAGCGTCATTGGATTTGGATTGCTGTAATGGGTGGAAACTTTGTCTGAAGTTTAAAATCATTGGAGTTCCCTTAACCAATCACTAACGTTTGGTAATGACGTATGTTATGCGCCGAAGGGCAAGCTCTGACCTGACGCTTCCTACTTCCGCTTTCACAGTAGTAAACAAATCGCTACCTTCAAGCGTGGCTGTCAAAATGGCTGTCAACGACATGTGTCGATGTTGTCAATGTAACCTAAGGATTCAGGGGACAACTCGTAACTCGAAACAATTATTTGAAAATGGAAGAATTCCTTCAAGAGTTGAAACTACCAAGCGGATAGCTAGTAGCGTCTCTTCCTCCGTCACCATTGTTGAACTCAGTGGTGGGCCGTCAGGGCCAGCAAGGCCTTCTCTGCTGGCCTAAACATCATCAGAATATAAATTAAATTTTGATATATTTTTTCCACAAATACGTATTAAATTATTCCCCATAGTCTATTCTCTTCATTTTATAGCGTTCGTCTTGGCTGCGCTGCTTCCAGCCTCAGAACGAGATTTGGAGGGCTGGCCTTTATGTTAGAGCTTTTATCCAATCATATTTCAGCCATAATGTGTTGCTAGGGTCAAAGAAATCTGCCCTTAGGCCTTCAGAATCAACAGTGCGGGCGGCTGTAAGCTTAAAGTGAACGCAAACAAAACTGTGGCGTTAACCAATCAGATTTCGAGGTGGCGACAACGGGCCAGCTAGCAGGCGTACGCTAACGTTAGCACGTGCACATCTTCTGATTGGATACGCACTATTGAGAGGCAGAGCTAGGCAGTAGGCAGAGCCATACAGTCTATGGGCAAAGCTAGCAAACAGAATTAGAACTTGAGCGAGCTAATTTGTGTAGATTTCTACAAGCTATTTTTTTCAACCCACAATGGCTGAAGGAGGAGAAGAGATCAATTTGGTCGAAGATATAATTACAACGCCATTTTCAAAACGAACTTTTCAAGTAAAGCTACACATCTTGAAAAGGGAACGACCAACTCCAACGCTAGCGAGCCTAGCACAGCAGGGAAACTACGAGCGGTACCCCTGGCTCACAGCCTCCGAGAGGCACTGCAAATTGTACTGCCGGGAATGCCTGGTATTTGCAACTGATCGATTTGGTGTTTGGAGCCACACTAAATTTGCAAACTTGAGTTGTCTAACCAAGGCAGCAGCGAGACACCAAAGCACAGCTGGGCACTTGGAAGCACTGGTGCTTTTGAAAACCTTTGGGGACACCCGAGTGGATCTACAGCTCAACGAACAAGTGCGCAGGGAAACGGAGCTCCACGACGAAAGGGTGAACAAAAATAGGGAAATATTGAAAGACTGATTGATTGTGTCCTGTTTTTGGGTAAACAGGAACTTTCATTTAGGGGACACGATGAAAGCGCCGAGTCCAGAAACAGAGGAAACTACGTGGAGCTTCTTTCTTTTCGTGCTGAGAACAACACAGATTTGCATTACCACCTGTACACAAACAACATGTTTACTGGGACGTCAGGCAAAATACAAAACGACCTGATTTATGCTATTGCTGAAGTGATGGGAGAAGAGATCAAAATGGAGATTCAAAAAGCACCCTTTGTCGCTGTTATGGTGGACGAGACGTCAGATGTGGGTAATGTAGCACAGCTGGCACTTGTTCTGCGTTATGTGACGGACACAGGTGTCAAGGAGCGGTTTGTCAGATACTCTGATTAATTGAGTTAACTGTAAATGCTGATGTATTCATTATAAATGCTTCAGAAATATTAATATAACTCTGTTGTACTTGACTATGTTAAGGTGATGCAACGCCCGGTTATACTGCGTTTCTGTCTAAATGTATAGTTTCTAGAGCCATGGCGTCATAATGATGGCATTAAGAGGTGGAATAATTCAGGTAGGACTGTGTAGGACATCACTGAAGGCCTAGGTGTGAAATGCACGGCCCGCCACTGGTTGAACTACAGACTAGACTACAATTCAAACTCGGAACCAACTTCGATTTATCGCTCTCAACCCCTCCCCCTGTTCGCTGATTGGACCGATAGAATTCTGAGTTCCTGTAATCGTACGTAATGAGTTCTTGCCCAGTGTCAGTGGCCGATCCGTTCCCTCCCGGTTGCACATGCGCATAATGACGTACCCAGAAACTCAACGTTTTCCTGGCCGATTTGTTCCACGAATGTCTACATTTTACGGTACTTGACGGCAGCCAGTTAGTTAACCTAACCGGAAACAGCCGGTAGGTCACAGAAACTGTTTGTATAAGAGTTTATTGCTTGATATTGGCGATCGGAAACAGTTTATTATTTTCGTGCATGTGCCACTCACCTCCCCAGGTGGGCTTATGAAGACCGTTCCAAATGATATAAGCATACAACAATGCAGCCATGCAGTATTGGGATATGGCGTTGGCAGCAGCAGACCCTCTGTGAAGAGTATATCATTGCAAAATATTGGTTATGTAGTAAAAAGCAATAATGGCGTTATTAAACGAGTCAATAGGCAATACTCACGCTACTCCAAGATCTAAAACATAGAGGAAGATGTACTGGATGACAACATTGAGAATGTTGACAATAAGGCCTGTAACTACCGGCGGCCATATGATGTTCTGAGAGAAGAGCAACATATAATATAAATTACATATATTCTTGTTAGACATAGGCAAAGTGAGAACACAAAGATTACTACAGGAGTGTCAAGATCCTTGTTGTGTGTTTGTAGTTTCCTGTTTTACTTTGAAATGTTTTCCCTCTGTTGTGTCATGTTTAGTTTTACTTCCTGTCTTTGGTTTTCCTTGTGTATGATTGTTTAATTGTTGTCACCTGTTGCCCTCGTGTTTCTGCCTCCCCTTCCCAGCTGTGGCTTGTGTTGTGATTATTGTCTTTGTATTCAGTCCTGCTTTCCCTTGTGTTCCTTGTCAGTTCGCTGTCGTCCTTCATGTTTCAAGTCAAGTGTTTTTAATGTCCTGGATTTCCCGAACTTTGTATTTTTTTGTTAAACAGCTTTTATAATAAAAGCTCGCTTTTGTTTACACTGGTATTCCGGCTCCTTGTGCTGCACTTGGGTCCTATTTCCCTATTTTTTATTGTTAAGGGTTTTCCTGGGCTGAGTCATCCTCCCATCACAGGTGTATGAATAACAAATGATACCCTGATAAAGAACCTTTTAACATTTAAATGTAAAGGTACCATTCTGTAGTGGTGTTTAAGTCCTTGAAACTCAACACCTGGACACGTGAATGTGTATTGCACATTAATTGATTTACTAAAGTCAATAAATGCAAAACAAAACCTTGGTCCAAATGTAGCTTTATGGTTTTCTACACATTCATAGGCCCTAACCTCGTTTTCATCACAATTTGGACGGTGATCTCTAATATCACATCAACTAGCAGCCTGGAGCAACTCTGTATTACTGCAATAGAAGTCTGATGAATAGCATCTTTCAGCCACTATCCTTTTTGAATAAATGATGGAAAGTCACAGGCTTTATGACTTCTCTTTCATGTAATGAACCTGTCCTGTTCTTACTTCATCTCATCAGACATTTATCTAATGGACTTACCTGGTTTTGTAGATAACATCTTAGAACTGAATACATGAATGAAGCCTACAACAAAGAAGGAAACACCTTATATATTATAAATCTGGACACACACGCATAGACACAGTGGGGCAAAAAAGTAGAGAACTTGCACAATTGGTGGCTGACTAAATACTTTTTTGCCCCACTGTATATATAAATAAAATGTTATTTTTCGATGAAGATAGGTCTTAAGTTAGAAATACTTACAGGAAGAGCTGACATAAAGACCTTCACGTACAACTGGGTCACCCTAGAGATATCATTAACTTCAATATCAACATTAAATATCATTTGAAATATATGCTCCTTTCTAAGAATCAATAATGAACAAGAAAAATAAAACAACAAACTAAAGCAGCTCACAGCTTACCTGACCACCTCTGGCTCTTGTTTGACAGCCAAAAGAAGGCTCTCTGTGTTAATGAGAATTGCCCAACATGGGAAACAGGACAGTAACAAAATTAGGCTTGCCCGCTGCATAATGACCCCAATTCCCAGAAGGTTCCGGCCCCCATAGCTCTAAAAACAGAAAGAATTTTATTTTTTGATCAATTCTTATCATACCTGGTGAAAAATAGTACATGTCGGGCAAAGGCTCATACCTGAGAAATCAGAGTATCACATGCTGAAGCCAAACCGTATCCAATAGATATACCGAAAACATTAATAACCTGAGGATTTAACCAAAATATTAGTGGTTAATTTTCTGTTTATTTATTGTTCCTTTTTTCACTGGAAGAACATTACTGTAGTGTACTTACTGATGTAGCCAAAGACACTCCTGCCAGCTCCACCCTACCCAGATGGCCACAGAAAATAGCACTTACAAAACCCAGTGTATAAGTCAAAAGACGGGAGGAAATCTGTTGAAAAATAAAAATGAATCAAAAGACAAAAACACATACTCAATGTAATAGTTTACACTGCTGGGGAGTATTTAAGCTACATTCAACTTTGAGTTAGTTACATTACCTTTTTGCCTGCAAAATTCTGGGCCTTTGAAGACATTTAATTTTACCATTGCTTCTGTAATTGAACCTCTTTGGTTTTGCTAAACTAAATAAATAGGCCTATTATTTAGTCCATGGGTCTTCAACAGGTGTGACTCCTAGGGCATCCTCAGAGTTAGCTACTGTAGAGAAGCTTTCAAAATCATTGTTTGATAACATTTTGTTACTTTTTAATTTTCCCAAAAATTAAACATGCCTGAAAAAACACATTACATTAACATCGATCCAATAGCAGTGCAGCGTCTTTACCTTAAAGACTTATGTTGGTCAGGGGTTGAATGCCATTTAATGCACCAACTTTTCAATAGAGCAGAAAACAGGTTGCTAAGGTGACCATCAAAAACGTACTGTACCATTAGGTCTTCTTTTAGGTGTTGTTTTTTTCAAAGTTGTTTTAAAATATTAACTATGGGAAAGTGTTATCCCTAGAACATTTTGTTACTGTTTCTGCTTTGCTGTGTATACTAGGGAATGGGATGTTATTCATTACATCTGTACTTAAATATTTGGAGATATCAACTTTAGAAACTTGTGGATATAGGATCTTTATATTAAGAGACCAAATGACAACTATACCATTATCTGGATAGAAGTAGAATAGCTAATGTTATACTACTGAATGCTAACAAAATTATGACTTATGATGCCTAATGTGATGGTATATGTATGCACACTGCAATACTTCTGGTTTTAGATGTTATTCCCTGTATTGTGGTATGTGGTAGCAGTGTTATAGGTGGCGTTTGCTGGTATCCTTAAAAGATGTCAGACTTGCTGTTGAATACAGTATATCACATTTCCATTTCCTATAGTGAGTGTGTGTAAGAGAACATTGATGATAGTGTGTCATTTTCCAGCAGTGCTGATAAAATAAATATCAGTGAAACCCTGGACAGGTCTTGAAGTCACTTGCAATAAATTAAACAATTTACGTCCATATTGGAACTTGTATATTTGTACTATTAGCAGAGAGAATTTCCCCTTGTTGCATTAACAAAGTATGTGTTCTTTTGTCTTCTTCTAAACTGTCAGTTAGTGCTGCGGGCTCAAAGTGTGTTAGGCCCTCCTTTCTGAAGTTGTGTCCCTCTCTTGTGCCTCAGGCTGCATCTACAAGGATGTATGTTTGTTTGCACAGTAATACTTAAGTAGTTTTGTATTACTGGTTACAGTACTTGGTAAATCCAGACATACTGTTTGTGGGGATTATGATAGACTGTGATAGTTTGATCATTTAATTTGTTCATCAACTAAGTAGCATGTTTTGCTGTAATATGGCTTTTTGTATTTAATTGTATTGTATTTTTTTTAATAACAAGTACATTGACAATTTGAACATTAATTAAGACAGCAGTTTGACTTACTGTAGCTTACCCAACAGTATAATAATAAGATATGAGCATATTTGTTCGATGTTAACATGGGTCTACACCACAAACGTTTAGATAATAAAAGTCCAATTAAATGAATGATACTTTTAATTGTTTTTAGTACATTATTTAGATCATCATGAACATTGACATTACATCTACAGCCGCGGACAAAATTAAGAAACCTCTTCAGCATTATCATTTTCTCTTGTTTTATTATTTATAGGTATGTCTTTGAGTTAAAAAAAAAATGTTTTTGTTATTATTATTATTGTATTCCATAAACTACTGACAATTTGGCTCTGTGTTGGAATTCATCACACACTGGAATGGTTGCTATATATGTAGAGATAAAGATTGAAGAAACATTTGCAGTGGTCTCTTAATTCTTTCCGGAGCTGTATATACAGGCTACTCACCACTGGTCCTGACAGCTTGAACAACATTTTTGTTTCTGCTTTCAACCCAACAGGGGTCAACATGCGGATCCGCTTCAATACAAAACAGTCCCTCCATGAAGTCAGAGGTGATCTTTGTGTGTTGCTCTCCATGATTCAGTAAGCTACTGCTGCATCTATACTCTGTATGGTGCTGTCAGGGACCCTTTGGCTCAGTCAAAGAAAGTGTGTCAGTGTGTGTATTATGAATACTGCGATAACCAATCACGTGAAAGTCAGTTAGTCATATCCTGTTCTAGGAGTGAAAATGTCAGTGGGATATACCGCGTCACTGATGTCCCTACCATAATTCGGATAACAATACTGACAGCAAATCCTTTTAGTTTCATCAAGACCTCGGTTTACCTTTCCCAGAAAAAGAAGCCACATTTGATCGAGTGTTATCGTGCAGACACCTGCTGAAAAAGCCAGAGTAAAGTTTAATTTTAAGAGAGAACGGGAAAATCAAGCTACTGACTAAAATTAATCCATGCTCAAACTTTTGAAATGCTTTTGCTTTGCTTTTATGTTTTGATAAAATAAAATAAAAAACGATAGTCTATATCAATATTTTCAGAACGTGAAATTCAGCTTTAGATATTTATAGTGCTATAATTGTAATACTTTGAGCAGGTTATAGCTTGACTTGACTTCGTTGGACGCAAATATAATGGCACTAAATTTAAATAGCGTGTCCGTAAAACCAATTAGGAGTAATATCCTTATTCTTACATTATTTTCGAACGTTTTAAAAGAGCGAAATTATATTTTGCCTTTTTATCTTTTAACTTAAAATTATTCTACAGTAGAGCTATTATATAAAATTGCATTTATCAGCTCTGATTTATCCCACAGAGAGATGTAGACTAAATATAGCTATGTAGTGAATGTAATATACATAATTCACCTCCTTCTTAAGTGTGGTTCTACACACTGTTGTTTCATGCCTGTAAGTATGACCGTTGGTTTATGCTTGAAAGTACGACTGTAAAAAGGGATCGTGGTCCCTTTAATTAATCTGTGTTTACGATGACGTGGAGCCCCATGCTTGTTGGTTTACAGCGCCATCTTGTTTTGTTATAACTTTTACTGTGTGATTAAACGGGACACGCATTCGTGTGCTCAACTGTAATGAACGTCTCCTGCGTTTCAATATGATCTCCACAGCTACTCAATAAAACAGAGAAGTTATCATTGGTTCTGTATCGTACCAGCAGATGGAAACATTTCCCAACAACACATTCAACTGACCATACCGTAGCTCTCCACAGGGTCCATTAAATAAATCCTAAATTAATACCCGAAAGTTAGTGCAATTTAAAATTTAAAGTACAAAATATAGTTGTACATTTTTTTTCATTAGAGAATGCTACACTTTTCAAAAATCACAACACTCTTAAGGTACCCTTAAATTAGGAAATAAGGGCTTATTAGATAAGATAATTGAGTTCCTGCCTCCCTGAGTTGTTATATTAGAGGTCATATTAATGCCGCTGTAGAGTAATCATCTAACAAAAATGAATGTAATTCAAATATTACAAAAAATCATACGTTATTATGTGTTTTTTGGAAGGGCCAGTTTGAGTTATTATGTTTATACACAATTTTACCGCCAGAGTAAGGTTAAAAATACTAACTTCACCCTGACGTCAAGTGTAGCCCTGATTGTCATTTATTCTGGTTACAGGAGCATGAAAACAATCTTAAAAATATATTTCACAACATGCTTTAAGTGGAAAATTGCTCTGTTTGTTTGTTACACCAAATAATTCCAAGAGCAGGTGATTCTTTACTGTGGTTCTTAAGGAAAGGAATTATGGTATGAAGACACATGCTCTATGGTTACCAAAATGTGCTTTTTTGACATACAAGAGATAAACAGGCAAGCATCTGTGAATCAGCTGACTGTTAATGTCAATTCTGAAGCTTAATTAAGCATGCATTTTCATCAAAACAGTCTACTGACAACTTCAAAGAGGAAGACAATAATAGGGTTGTATTTCTTCAGCCTCTTATTACATATAAAAATGCCCGTTTTGGGAGTTAATCGTTGCAAAGAACACATGAACTGTGGTCAAACAGCTCGATGAGTCATCCCTCACCCTGTTTTTGAGCGTGTGTACCAGGCAAAACAATCATACGAAAGAAGAATGTTCTCCATAAGGTGAAGTTTCTTGGGTGCATATCCTGGCATGAATACCATTGAAAAACCAGTAAACATGAAGTGACTCTGGCAGAATATGTATTGGGTGCATATATTAGGTGTCTTGAGATGACAGTGATACCTATCTACATGGAACCTGACTGCTCACTGAATTCGAAATGTTTCGATATGCTTGACCTGGATTAACCTGCTAGGGGAGTCATGGAAAATGATATGGCTCCATGTTAAAGGTGTTGTAAAGTAATTGGGCTAAAAATAAATAATTTAGATAAAGAAATCATGAAAACTCTGAACAGATTGCAATGGTGGCAAAAGTACTTTTTAGCGTGGTCAGTATGAATGTACCTTGACCTGAAGAGTTTTAAAGAAAGACCCTCTGTCCTCTTCTTTTGACCTGGCTCTTGTCCATAGTTTAATTGGATACATTGCTAACTGAAACCATACCTACACACAAGTCTTTAAGCAAAAGGAAGAATGTATTGTATCAAACAGGCTGCATATTGTCCTTGTGGGTAACTGATACAGAAAAGGTGGAAGGGCTTCAGAAAGCCTTTCCGTCCACAAAATGCTCTCAAAAGCAAACAGGTAGAGGATTCACAAAATGTGCCTTTTGAACTCTTGTGTGCCCGGAAAATTCTTTGAATCTCAAACTACAGTATATGTCCGTTTGTATCCAACAGTATTCATTTTTGTACGTTCTCTGAAACCAAGTGACTGAGTTTAAAACATACCTGATAAAATTACTAAAACATTGCTATGTTTAGGGGGGGCGTTAAAAGAAAAATGGACAACCTGCACACCTGAATTTTTGTCTTTGACACTGTATGTGTTGTTTAAGAAAAAGGGAAATAAAGTTTAAAAATAGGGGGGGATTGGTTACCAGCGATCTTCTCTGTATGAAACCCCAGCCAAGAGAACAACGCGCAGGTTCAATTTCCCGACTGCAGCCTTACATGTATATATAGCCAATAATGGAGGCTATGATGGGTGAGGATGTGTTTTAATTGCGTAATGAGAGGGTTGCTGAGTGGAGTATAACGGAGAGGAAGGCACTGTAATTACATAAGCATTTTTCCCAGAGTGGGACTCAAGATCATAGTGATCTGTACTGCTCTATGCACCCAACCACTTGTTAACCACTTTCAAACCACTGAACATTTCATTTATTTCTCCCTGCTACCTTTACTGCTATGAGACATGTTTTCTTCTTCATACCACCAACATAAGTTGGTGTTGCCATATATGTAGATTAAAATGATTGTCATTTTCTTGCCTTGCTGTAAAACATAATTTTCCTTATTGTGATACCCATTTGGATAGGGTTGTAATAGATTTCTCTAGGGTCTTAAAATGGAGTCAAATGTCTTCTTGAGCTCATAATTTCTATGACGCAAAATGCTGGATAATATGACTACCTTGACCCTTGGATCATGCAACGTCTCGCCAAGAAGACAATGACACAGAGCTCTTGAATACAGACATTAGGTTTTGCCTTTCAGTCCCGGATTACTGTGGCTTTCTGCACTGTGTTCACAGGATTATATCAGCTTTATGAACGAAAAAAGAGGTTACTAAACAAGATGGCAAAGAAACATGTTGGCAGTAAAACACAGGTTACAGTCATATCCCATTGTTGATGAAAGTGGGATCATATTGTTTTGGATGACACTGAGGGATGACAATGCTGTTTTTTTAATGGCTCAGACTAGGTTTTATTTCCATCTGCTATTTAAGCCTCTTACTTGTTGAAAGCTTATACCTGGGCTTTAGTGGAAAATATAAAGATCATGCTTTGAAATCAGGAGCTTAAATTTAAAGGTTTTTTTGGAGATTGTTATTTGCATGACTTGAACAACAATGCCTTGTTTGTTTAAATCATACTGTTAATGGAAAATAAATGGAATTAGTCAGGATATTTTTGTTCTATCAGTGTTACCAATCCACTGTATGAAGGCAATGATACACGATAATTCAAACTGAAAATATAGAAACTCATGTCTTTTATTTGTATACTTTGTCACAGAACAATGATATACATGTTTCTATTTCAGCCCATTGGCATGTTTAAAGTACAATTAGGCAGTGTGTGTGTGCAAGGCATGTATTGGTTTCTTGCATTGTAGTGATGACACATTTAAAAGTTCAACAGAAGCTGGAACAAGCCTTTAACAAAAAAACACATCTGTCATATACAATAGATCAATGCAGCGATATGTTACTTAGTGTCTTTTTTTGTCTGTGTGCAGAGAGTGCCTTTATAGGTAGAAGCAGTGTTGAAGGGGAGGAGACAGAGTCGAGGCCACATTTGGGCCGCCAGCTCTAGCCTCTGACCTTTTCCGGCAGACCTGTACATCTACAGAGGAATTTCAATGATGTGTCTTGTTTAGCATGTGCTTTATACATGTATATTAATCTATGATAATATTTTATATTTTCTTAATATGAAAAGTTACTAGTAACTACAGCTTTCAGATACATTTAATAAAAAAAGACAATATTTCTCTCTGAAATATAAGTTGAAAGCAGAAGCAGCATAAATGTTATTCTTCTAAAAAAATTACAAGTACCTCCAAAATGTGTAAATCAGCAAAGTAACAATCTTATATGTGGCTTTTTAGATGAGATTGTTTCATGTCTATTTAAAACAGTTTAATTAACTTTTACCTTATTAATAGCCCCTTTGTTGGCTGTTCAATTTTAGATTTCACTGACCCTATGGGATTTATGTGATACTGGTACATGAATGTAATGTGTCTTTCTTTTAAGTGTAAATTCATTATAAAAAAAACGTAAAAATGTCCTTAATCTTCAGTCATTCCCAACCATTTTCAAACACACTTTCTTTTACAAGCAAGACTCAGGTGTCAATGAAAACAAGCCTCGAGGGCGTTGTACTCTAACATCAATTGGACGCATGCGGTCCACCATGTGCTCCTCTGCTATCACTCTGACCAGGGGTTTTGGTCTGGCACTGGTGTAGGGAGGGCAGGCTGTGCATGGATCATCTTCTGTGGCAGAACCAAACTCACACCATGGTGACATTGGCCCAGGCGGGGAAGGTGTCCAGGTCAAACATGGCCTTGGCCCAGGTGTTGATCGCCAATGTTATACAAAGAATGCCAATGATGTTCATGACTATTCCTGTCCTGGCCTGATTGACAAGAACATTGAAATGTTAAAACAATAGCTAGGCATTTTAGCAAATTATTGTTTTTGCTTGCTTGGAGTTAGATCAGCTGATTGAAACCACTCTCATATATTTCTGTCATATACTGTAAGAAGCTTTTTAATTTAAGCTTTGCATGAAGACTAGAAGCAGGGAAAACAGCAAGACTTGCTATAGGTAGAAGGATTGTGTTACCAGCATATCTAAACCTCACTACTTACATTGTCAAACATCTGTATAAAGTGTGGTTTAACAGAAAGTGAAATGGTTGCATGCAAAGTAAACAGAAATGTGTAATTTAACATCACAATCTGTTAAAATGTGTTTGTGCCATTGAAATTGTCTGTTGGAATAAATCTGAGCTCATAAAATTGCTTTTGCATCTGTGTCACATAATGTACAGAGATGAGAAAAAATAGGATGGAGGCAATGATAGTTTAGTATGTATCATATTAAATAGTGGAACATTGCCTGTTAGGGATATAGTAATGAAGACTATGCAAAGAAGTGCATTTCCCTAAATGTCAAGTTAATCCTTTAACAGTTAGGTTAAAACTGCCAGTGAACACATGAGTTCAGCTGTCCTTGCTGTGTAACATTGACCCTAAAGTGCCAACTGTGCATGTGCAACATATAATTTAATGTACAAACACAAAAAAGTCACTGCCATACTTACCATGTCAGAAACCTTGAGGTATCCATAAGAGAAGACTATAGCGTTTGGAGGCGTGGCAACAGGTAGCATGAAAGCAAAAGACGCACTCAGTGTACAAGGCACCATGACGTACAGTGGATTGATTCCAATGGACTGAGACTGCAATAATCACACAGAAATTGTAAGAGTCAGAGAAAGGGATGAACCAAGCTTTCATCACAAATACCTCCATCTGGCTATTTTTCTGCAACCGTAATCACTGACTCATAACTCAGAGTAAAATGTGTGCAATTCTGTGCGGAGGGAGAACTCTTATTAGGTGGGTGTAATTAAGATGTAATTCGTGTAAGCTAGCTGAGTCATGATATCTAAAATAGAAGCGCTCCACAGATGTAGCGATAATGGCAGACTACAAAAATGAAGAAAACATTACTCTGTGGAATTTGCTACAGAATTACATATGCCACAGCACAGTAGCTTACAAGTGCACAGTAATTTCTGGTTCTCAAAATAAACAAAGGGGAAGTTTATAGTTAGTGTTTTTTAAACTATAGGCTATATATCAGGTCACCATGATGGCAATGTTTTGTCTTGTCAGATTTAAATAATAAAAAATTCACTTGACAGGATGACACATGAGGTGACATACCACAAGCCATGACAGCCACAAAATGTCACCTCCTCTCTTGTAACTGATCAGATCATTTGTTTCACTATGTTTTCTTTAAATGTCTAACTTCACACAAGGCTTGGACACCCTTGTGCACTCAATTGAATACATATATATGAATGGCCAAGCTTGGTGCTGGCTTTGGCATCTCTCAATTGCTCGACTGGCAGGCACAGTAATGTCATTCTTCGTGCAGCATAACAAGGCAATGGGCTGAATTGGGTTGTTTGGCAAGTTATTAATGGGAGGAGGGGCCCGGGGAAAGGGGACCAAACACATCCTGCTTGAATGACCAACTAGATGGGTAACCACACAAGTGAAAATAGGCCGGCTCCCACCGTGAGTAGTCTCAATGCTTCACTCCAATTGGGGAAACCAGTACTGACACTGCAAACTAACACAATCGTTTTTTGTTTTTGTTTTACTTTCCGTCACTCACAACTTACCATTGAGGCTAAGACAGGTAGGAAGAGCGTTGCAGTGGCAACATTACTGGTGCACTCTGTGAAGGTAGCAATCAGCAGGCACAAGATGATAGCAATTGCCCAGGGAGGGATGTGTTGTAGGGGAGTCATTTGATCACCCATCCACTTTGAAAGTCCAGATTCCTTTATATATCAACAAAATAATGTCAGACTCTTTTCAGGAATAAAAAACAGTAGTTATCTATACAGCCAACATTTGTTTTGCGTATTTATACTTTCATTCAGATGTGTGATCATATAAAGTATCTTTTGAAGCAACACGTTGAGGGAACATTTGGCCAAGCAGTAGTAGAAAATGTTCTGTTGGCATAGCTAAAGCTTAAAATAGCTCTGATAAGTTATTGGGAGAGTTAATAATGAGGCTGATTCATATTAAACCGTTTCACTGTATTACACGCTGATCCATCATATTCTTTGAATCCATTGCCTATAGAAAGCCATTTGAATTAAGAGGGGACGTGACCCCCAAAAATAAAAAAATATATATAGAAAGGTAATTACAGAATGTAAATACATTTATTGACTTCCCTTTCAAGAGATAGTGTTATTCTTGTCATATTGTGTGTAAGATCCATGCCCAATTCTCCATGAACATTTTGACTGTCACTGCCACTTACTTCACTGCCCTTGGCAAGAGCAAAACCTCCACCTAGAAGAAGTACAATGCCCCATGGTAACTTCTTTTGAACAACTTTCCAGGTGAGCAGAGGAGGAGTCCGGCCAGTATTTTGATGGTGTGCTACAGATCCAATAAATTCAGTGTCAGTATTGAATCATTGTACAATAGTCTAGCTATTTACACGCATAACTATGATATATAACTAGATACTATATATTTTTCCAAAACAATGGCTCACCTGTGTCAAAACTTTGAGTCCTCCTCGAACAGAAACTTGGGGGTTTTGATGGCAAAACAAAAAGAAGGATGGCAATGAAGATTGCCACTGTGGCATCTGTCACATACCTGAGAAGTGAAGTGAGAATAGAATGAACAAACTGATATATAAACGTGTCCTCAAAACACTCATTTACAAGTCCTATACTAGATTCATGTGTATGTGAAAATGAACTATATTTTTGTTTACACACTCTGCTTTGGAGTTGAAGATATCTGTCGCCCAGCCCTTGACAAAGCCTGGCTCTCTTGTGAACCACAGCACCACCAGCAGTGTGAAGAGACCCAGGACACTTATCTCTCCAAAAGACATGGGCCCCAGCCGACGGTGCTCCTCACGGATCACATTATAAGCAGCAATGTCCTTTTCTGTCTTCACAGCCCCACAACCCCACGTCTTCTTAAAGCTGGAGTGATCAGACGGGGAAAAACCATTGTGTCACTTTTACACTTAATCACACAACTGATAAGGTAAAAGTTTTTTGATGTTGAGTCAAGTCTCTGTCACTGTAATTAGGCTTTAACCATCATCAAACTCACTTGAATCCCATAAAGACAAACTGCAGCCAAAGCCAGGCCAGTGTGAGCATGAGGATCATGTTAGGGAAGGCAAAGCCGAACCAAGAGGCAAAGTTAATCACATCTCCATTTTCAGGGAAGAGTCTAAGGAAAACAAAAAAAGTAAGTGTATAATTGTATTGGGAAAAAAACATTAAAAGTAATGCAGCATTACTAACCACAGCTTTGAGTAAACACTCACTGGTTCATCTGGCCCTTGAGCACCAGATTGGGACCGGTTCCAGTCAGCGTGGCAGTACCTCCAATGCTGGCAGCGTAACAAACACACAAGGTCATCCCTTTACACATTTTGAGCTTTTCCTCTGCATCCTTACGCATGGCATCCTCTACTGCGGCATCCAAGAAAGTCACCACCAATGGTGCTTAAAACAGAGAGCAGGGAAAGAAAAGACTGCTAGAAACATAGTTTTATAAGCATAAAAAGCTTTTGGTACCTTTTCTTATGCCAAACAAAACATTCGAATTGGAGATAACCATGTCTCACCTTGTCCCTCGCTCTGTTTCTCTGTCTGTGGAGCCTGTTTGCTGTCAGTCTCTGATGTCTGCTCCGGCTCCTCTGAGCTGAGGATCTGAGGTATCTCTGCCTCACTGTTATTGAGCTGCTGCAGCACTGCTTGCACAATAGGCACCATCATGGCTGTGGTAGCTGTGTTACTGATCCACATGGACAGGAAGGCTGTGACACCCATGAAGCCCAACATCAAACTGCCAGAAAGATAACATAAAAAACATGTAAGTGGCCTTTGATTGAACAGAAAGACCCTGAATGTTTTACAAGGTTCAACAATAAAAAGGGACAAAGAGAGACTTTTATGGTGGCAATAAACTACTTGAAATATATTTCCTTAACTATATCAGCTGTTTGAAAACATGGTTGGATAAACTATGGATGTGTTGATGTTAAAGATAAAAAGCTAAACATAATCTCCTGTTTAAGTCACTCACAGTGCTGGACGCACACCAACAAAGAGCAGCACCCTCAGGGCAATGCGCTTGTGCAGATTCCAGTGCTCCACGGCTACAGCAACCATCAGTCCCCCCACAAACAACAGGTTTGTGTCTTTCAGGTACTGCATACACACCTGGATCACACAGAGTCAGGTGTGTGTGAACACAAATGCATCCCTCCTGGGTAAATTCCACACAGTGTTGCAGTTATTTTACTTACATCTTTGGATTGCATGATGCCAAACAAAGGGAAAAGGATGGCTGGGAGAAGAGCAGTGATTGCCAGTGGTAGGACCTCTGTGCACCAGTAAACTGCCATCAGGATTATCACAAAGGCACATTCTGCTTCCTGCAAAAACATATAAGAACATACTTGTAAATAAGCAAACACCTTATAAGGTGTTAAAACAGCTTATGAGATCAATTAGTATTACATCATTTTTAATGGGATGTTATGGTGGTTCAAAGGGTAGAGATAAGCATGTGTGCTGTTCTATTGTTTTTTCTGGTCACCTTTCACATTTGCCAAGATCAAACTTTTGAGCTCTGTAAATATCCTTCTAGTTACTATAACATGGCATATATATTTGTTATGTTGTATTGTGCTGCAGCAGTGAAAACATTCAAATGTTTTTTTTTTAAGTTAAATGAGATTTAATTACCTTGGTTGCTTGTATTGACGCTTATAAAACATAATTTGTCTTCAGCATGTTAAAGAAAGCAACTACTCCTAGACTATGGCTTTTATCGTTGAGAGACCTCATACTCTGTTATCTTCCTTCACACTATGCCATTGTTCATGACTGCTTATTGAAGTCTATCAAAACATGCTTACAGTCTTTGTGCATGCCTCTATGTGACATGTAGCAGTAGCAACCGGGACTGAGCCCCTTGACTCTGTGTTCCCACGCTGGGCATGACCCTTCATGTTAACAACAAGGAGTTAAAATAACAGAACTTCGGAGCAATGCAGCCTCAGGCAACACTGGACGGCTCTCATGCAATCTTCTCCAAGTGCGCATGTTGTGCGCATCAAACAGGTGCAGGAGAGCACCATGCATATCAGATTCATTTATTTTAAAAGCCATTTTTTGAGGGAAAGCAAAATCTACGATGCTCTAGTGAATTCATGTTTTAGAACTGCATGTAAAATGTTTCCCAAATTAAACTTTTGAATCATGCATACTTAAATAAATGATGAGCTATATATTGCAAAATAGTAACAATTTGATCCAACATCCAATATTCAATTATTTGAAACTTAATCCACGATAGTTTTCAGAATTGCTCCACTTTTAATATCAGCGTGTCGAAGTTACATTCTAATTTATCGATAGTTTCTAAAAAAGCATTTACATACCGATGTCCCGATCACTAAAGGCAGTGGAAGAAGAAGAAATGGAGTTGAGAAAAGGATAATCTCATTCTTAACAGAGCGAAGATATTTGAAGAATGCCATCCTGAAGAAAAACGGAGAAAAGGAGGCTTTCGTTCTATGGACCGAGCTTTTGAGGCGCAGAGAAGAGGAGGGGGAGTCTCACCATATATGAAGGAGCGAGAGAGAGAGAGGCGAATCACTATGGAGAGGGAGACAGAGAGGGAGGGAGGGGGGGGGGAGAAAAACAACAGAGTTGACTGAGAAAAAGTGTTCTAAATTATAAGCAAACGTCGCAAATTGCAATAACTGGCATCAAAAGATGTTCCTTCAACTACAAAAATCATATGGACACACAGGTTAGAAGGGAAATCAGATGAATCCTTGTGGCCATGTCAGTCAGGTGGGTGTGTGATGAAGTGCGATGTGAATGTCAGGAACTGTGTCTCACTGAGTTCGACAGGAAGGTTAATCATATGCTAAAGTGGCTCTTATCTGAATCACTTTATTATTTGGATGGACTAGCAATGGGGTTGTGAATTGTTATATAATGGAGAATTATATTTCGATTTAACAATTAGATTTTACATTATTTTACACTTTTAAGTCATGTTTAAATAGGCTTGTGAAATTGTATTATTGCTTTACAATAACATTAAAAAACTTAAATGCTGCTGGGACATAAGAACACAATGTCTTCTCTTTAAGCAGCAGCATGTCGTTGCCTGAGAGCCAAGAGCACCCACCTTAAAAATGTGTTGCAACTAAGTAGCTGTCATTTCAAAATGCTTGCATTCTGTGCACTAAATTAAGTCATTACACTTCCTTCTGTGCATTTCTGCTGACCTGAATACTTCAGCCTATCTACTTTTCATCAAAACAAACAACACCTAGTCTGTGTCTCCCAGAACACTGTGTGTTTGTTAGTTTCAGATGTAAAATGGTCATTAAACTGCAAAAGTGAGTGTCACAATAAAAACAAATGGGAAATTGGGAGGAATATTTTGTACTGCATAATAACCAACACTTCCCTAAATGATCAGAGTTTTTGCAGACTAGATTGAATTAATTGTGGTGTATCATTATGGTTTAAGAA